>NC_046226.1:28010802-28378302 GCF_009819885.2 Catharus ustulatus
GTAAAAACTGTTTCTGACTCACTGAGCTGGCATATACTGCTAAATCAGCATTGGCAGGACTCCAGGCAGCCTGTCACCAACACTGGATATTGCAGTAAGTACCAGTTCTGAGCATTGTATCCAAATTGGTTTTATTGAATTGTTTCATTTAGTGCTGCAAGGTCTGGCTTAAGAAACTAAAGCCTTGGACCAAAAATAAAAAGACCACAGTGGAACTAAATATGTGCCAGCTGAGTTATGGTAACTGAGTATGCTATTAATAAAAAAGACTTTGCTTAAATTCCTGTCAATGCCCGTATTTTCTTACTCACAGGGACTTTTAAATATTTTACAAAGGTATCAATTAGTTTACAAATTATCTTTATGAAAGAGTTCACAAAATAAAACATGGGCTAAAACATACAAAGAGTGATTATTAAGTGAAGTACTCATGTTTTTTCAATCTTTTTTTTTTTTTTTTTGAGGGGATACTTTAGAAACTGTATTTTGCAGGTAACTAGGTAAATCTTGATATGGTAGGAAATTAGTCATTTTCTCCCTTCAGTTTTAGCAGTGCTGCATTTTCCTTAATTTTCTGCAGACTAGGAACATCCTCAGAGACAGCAATCACAGTTCAGCCATTCATACAGATTTACTAGTCTGTGATAATTCAGTTGAATCTGGGCTGTATCCTTGGTGTTTAAAAAGTGACACCCACTGTGGACAAGATTAGTCCCACATGAACTTAGGTACATATCAAGGACCTTCCAACATACTTGATGAAATGAAAAATAATATAACTAGGTCTCCAGTAAGGTTAATTTATTAAATGGTGTTAACTTCAGAGAGAGAGAGAATATAGCAGGGGTAAAAAATATCAGGAAATAGGACATTAGAACAATGGGGCCTGAGATCACACATCCTGGATGCCAGAAAGCCTGTAGAGCTCTAAAAAGTCTGTGAGATTTTGTTGCTGTTCTTGTTTGTGTAAATTGGATTAAAGACAATCTCTGTCACCTACCTGGGCTTTAATATTCTTTGGCTGCATAGTAGATTTGCTTATAGGCTTTTGGAAAATAGGAAAAGACCATAAGTCTATGGTGGATAGTGCTGAAAGCTCTACAAGGGCAATATAAATTAACTCTCTTATTATATTTGTATACAAACAAGTTTACACATTTTAAATATGCATTAGCATGGATATATTCAAACAACGTATTTTAACACAGAAGTTACAGAATGTAAATGAATGCAACTATTTCAGATGAATGAGCATTACTTTGCTGAAAAAATACAGTTAAATTAATGTATATCTCTTGATACTAGAAAGGCTTCTCAGAAAAAAACCTGAGTATATGAAAATCTACACTGAAATCAACTCCAGTGCCTTAAGAGTCCATAGATAACCAAATTGGCCTCAAGGCTTCTGAAAGAAAAGTACCAAGTTTTTCCAATTCTCCAGCTGTAGTCAGCTGGTTTACTCTATGGCATTGCTGGTTTTTTTGCACCTTTAGCTCATGAAGATACGAATGCCGAAATCTCTTGAATCTGTTGTTCTTCTAGAACTGACTGATCCAAGAGAATTTAGTTAGAAGGGCAGCAGAATTTCAGTCCAGGAACCAGCTTTGGTTATCACTTTAACAAAAATGATTTCTGTCCTTAATGGCTGTGTGATGTATTGTGTAGTGTCATTCATTCTAAAAGGTTTGCTTAAAAGTTCTATGATTAGACAATCAGCAAAACTGAAATATTTAAATTGCTTTGAGCAGATAGCTGATGTCTGTGAAAGAACACTAGTGCAGAAAATATATAGCAGACTAAATACCTTTGTTCAGTGATTTTGCTTTGGAAATATTTGTAATTCCTATGACTTATACAGTTGAAAAAACTACCAATTCACAGTTATAGCTTTCCAAAAGAAGAACAAAGAGAAGAAATATACTTTTCACAAGGGACTTGGTGTTATCTGAAACCTTATAAGAAAATCTCATTCTGTTTCTTCAATTAGTTGATTGATTTCAGTAGGCGTGCCTACAATCCAATCAATTTTAAAACAACTATAAAAATAGATTTCATTCTTTGAAGGATTTCCTACTCATGGATCAACAGAAAAGTTAGTAAACATAAAAGAGAATGCAATGAATGACAAATCTACTGGTAATACCATGCAATCACCCCAAGACGGTGATTTGTCAGTGATACTTGAGGAATAATATATATTAAAAATCTTGCTTTATCTAGCAGCAGAGAGAAGGTTCTTTGCGATAAAATCTTGTGAAATACTATAATAACTGGTTAACACTCGTCAGTGAGTTTTAAAAGAGTGTTTACATAAATAAAATACAATAATTTCAGACATACAGAATGTTGTAGCTGAGATCAGCTATGGTAACCTTGCTAATACTTTGATCTATGTGTGCATTCTTGGGAACAAAGGATGTTTTTATTGGAATTAATTCTCAGAATGTGAGAGACAACTGAATGGCAACAGCAGTCATTCATGGTGGCATATTAAGAAAGTTGTTTCTGATGATACTACATTTTTCTCCTTTAAAGCATGGTGATTATGAAGGGATTGAGAGTGGGAAAGGCCCATCAGAGAAACACTGAAGTATTTTGCAGCACATTTCTACTTTCAGTAACAAAATATTAGTATTTATGTCTATGTTACAATGAACACAGAAAAAGAAATATCTAAATAGGAAAAAACTGCCAAGCAGGAAAATTCAGCAAATTTCTTGATTTCATGTTTTCAAAGGCAGAGAGATCAGAAACAGACAGGGTGCAACAAGACTTCCACTTTGCAACCAAATTCCCTGGGACTGTTCTCTCCTTCTTCCTTAGTCTAAATATGCACTAAGAGGTTACCTCTAAATCCTCAGGCAATTATAAGAAACTTCTGCTTCTATTTGTGATAATAGGTAGCAGTTTTATTGCAATTGATGGCATTCTAATCCCAACTATTGCAAGATATGAGGACAATCATCCTTATTTCTGCTGCAGGATTAGTTACTGTTGCTAAAACCCATACTGAAGGTCCAGCAACTTTGTGCTGCTCTGAGAATGGTGTGTTCTGAGGATACTTTGCTGTATCCTTTCTAATATAGCCTACTTGTAGAATGTATTATGTTATACTCCTCTGCATACTCAAATGAGCACAGACAAATGATGGCTGTATGGAGATGGTTGCTCCAGGCCCACCACAAAAGCCATCACCCACTCAAAGGTCCCTTTCCAGTTGACCAGAGGAGCACAGGAGGATAAAACCTGGTGAGAAATGCAGATTAAGAATGGAAAGGAAGAGGCATCCTATCAAACCTGTTCTGGGACAGACTGAGCCTCATTTTCCAGGTGTGAAACCCATCGAGAAGAGTCAGTGCTGGAGCACCTCATATTTGCTGCCTAAAGGTAGAGGAGCTATCATGAGATGAAAGAGAACGTTTCAGGATTGCACAGGATTTAGTATGGGATGTTTAGGGGAGGAACTATCAGCAGGAAAAGGGAATGTAGGTGATTTGAGGAAGTGTGGGGAAAAAAGGATGAATAAGGGGATAAAAAGGGCCTGTAACATAAACAGTTGCTTGTGGCTATGCTTGTGTGACCACGCCTTGTGCCTGAAAAATGCAGTCTATGTACGTGTGTGTATATGGGGCTCTGGGTGCACCAATGGGAGCCAGCCCATGGGTTGGAGGGTCTGTGTGTCTGTGGTGTCAGTGACTGGAGAATGTGCAGCCGCTGAGTGAGCACATGAGCAGTAGCGAAGATCGTCCAGACTGACCTGCAAAGGGGTAAAGTGGCCAGAGAGCTGTGTGTGTGCATGTCTGCCTGTTTGTCTGAGAGGAGACTGCAGGAGCTGACTGCTGGAGGAAGCAAGGACTTTAACCGTGGGATCTGCTGGTCTCCAGAGGTGAGACTTGATGATTGTGTAACTCATGGGGGCTGTGAACAGTGTCATTATTCATGGAGACTCTGCTAAAGTATTCTGCTGTCCCTCTTCTGACTTCTCCCCAAATCATAGACAATGAACATTCCACTTAAAAGGTCACTTTATGTCTTTCCAGTACAAAAGCTGATGAAATAAAATATTCTGCATCAGTATAATTTCAAATCCCAGGCTAATGAAGGAAAAAATATTACCAGATATATGCACAAGCATGCCTTTGTCTTTCAAATGGAAACCAGATGCAATTCTGCTGAAAATAAACATATAATAAATGTTATCAATTATATCCTATATGTAATTTACAGTTGGTTCACAATTCAGAGAATTATTTTTTTCTTTACAATTGTTTCTGCAGAGTTACAGCAGACTGAAGATACAGAGAACTGTCAGTATAATGGCTATTGCTTTGGCAGACACTGAAGACCTTCATGTGTGAGGGTGATGATGGAAAAGCTAAACCTGTAGTCGATTATAGTATCACCTTTATGTTCAAGGCTGTCTGCAAACAAATGGCTTTTCCTTTATGCACTCTCTACACTCAGTCACTGTTAGAGTAAGGGTAATTAAAGTGAATTAAAATAACTTAAAAACCCATTTATTAATTTCCAATACTTTTATGGGTCATTTTCAAAGCATTTGATATAGACAGTTTGAGATTGCATTCAAGTTTTGAAATTAGAGACTTGCCTAGCAACAGCAAAGTATCAGTGCTTTCTTGGCGATGCTGGTACTGGAGCATGAATGTTGTTTTAAGACTCTGCCTGTGAGTATAGCATATAGTTTATATTTAGAAAGAAAATCCTACAGAGATTCCATAAATCTGCAAAATGGTCAGACTTCCAAGCTCTTAACAGTCCACTGCACAGCAGCGTTTCTGTGTATGACTCAGGAATAAAAAATGCTAGGTCAGCTTCACATTAACAAGCCAAACATTTACTTTAAATGAGGTTTTTTTCTCTGTTATGAATGAAGTTTTATTTTTTGATACTGCTCATTGATCTATCCTCATTTGTTTTTTTAATGCTAGTAACTTTTACACAGTAATCACCCTGCTTTTCTTTTAATGAAAAAATTATTCACCTTAGACACTCAGATAAATGTTTTTAAGATTTTTAGAAAGGTGAGCTTTTCTATGATTTAATGCTGAAGCACCACTGGCTACAACTTTAAAACCAATATGCATTTTTGTCTAAGTATCATGAAGTAGGAGTAGAAAAGAATTAACCATTCCAGATGTGGAGAAAGGCATAACTATGTTGCTACGTATCTGTGCAGAGGTTCACACTATTGTATCTCATTTAAAAATGAAATATTGCTGTTAAGTGTTCAAATGGAGCATACATTAAGACTCATTACTAATTAGATCTTTCTCAAGATGGACCTACTTGGACTTGGCAGAATAGCTGCAATAAAAGTTTTTAACAAGCAATACAGATAGAGTGAGTATCCACTTACTAGATTGTGTTTCCAGGTTATATACAACTAATATTTAAAATATCCCAAGCAGCTGTGATCCTCTGGGTCTCTCCATGCAGGCATATATGTACATGCATAGAGCCAGAGAGAAGAATCTTGATGATCTTGGTTGAAAGGCATCTTGAACATTTGGGTAGCTTCTTAAATAATTATTTCTCCTATGCTGCAACACCAGCCTGCTAACCACAAAGGAATTCAGGTCAATGCATAACAAGCATGTGTAAACAATCTGCTGTTGCCATCTAGAAAGTGCAGATCTTGCAATGTTTTGAAACAGCACAACAGTATTCTGTTCTCTTACTGTGTTCTTCAGCATATTCTGGGGCTTTAGAAACCAAGAAAAGAACTGCCCTGTCCTTAGATAAGATCCATCATCCTTTTGCAGTCTTCAAGTGTTAAATGAAATTATTTTCAAAGTATTTGATTCAATAATAGATGCATATATACTTCTTTTATTTACCCTGCATATATCTGTTATTCCCAGTTTCAGTTAGAAATAGCATTTTGAAAAACTGCATCAGAAAAATCAATATGCTTGGATTTGGTACTCCTTACTTTCAAAAAAATTTTTCCAATTTAATTTTATTTGCTGACTGACTAAGCTGCATGGAAAATGCAAACTGGGCTTCAGTAAGACATACAGATCAATGTGTCTTTCGTATTCCAGTATCATGTTTAGAGAGTTTGTATTCATCTAACTGGTGAATAAAATTGATTGTAGGATCTGAAAACTAGATTGCAACTTTTAAAATTATGTTTCATGACACTAGCTGTAGTATCTGTAGCTAAGTTTTGGTTTTATCTTTCAATTATGTTAGGTATACAAAAAAATCGAAAGGCTATTCATGAAAATGTAATTTAATTAGAAATAAATTAAGCACTATTTTTAGCAAAATGGTACTCTTACTTCCATATAGGCAATTTCCCCATCTTAAAACATTCTTAGATATTGGATTCTAAATTATGAGAAACAAAAAAATCATACACTTAGTAAAGGGTGCTTGAGGTTTCTGCCAAAGCTTGATTTAATTTAAAAGTCTCAGCTTTTTTCTATATCCATGGAGCAAGCTGGGACATAAACACTGTGAAAGAGGATGCTCATTTTGCCTTACTGCAGTTCTTTGCTAAGCTTCTATAGAAAGAATCAAGACAATGTTTATGCTATGTCAACGTCACTTGGTCTGATGTACATGTATGATGAGATATAGCAAACGCACCTTCACTGCTACTACCCTGTCTAGAAATGCATTATTCGCACTCAGAGGTTTGATCTCATTTATTTAGTTTCAAATAAATACATTTATTGGAAGTAAAAATGTATGAGAAGACTAGGATGTCAAAGTAGTTAGAGTTTTACCAGAGTATTGTTAAACCACTACTTACTAATCTCTCCATTCATGGGCCTGCAAAATTTTAATGATAGTAATAACACAAGAGAAGTGTGTATCACAAAGGAGACCCTGTGTTCCACAGAAATTGGGCACTAAGCCTAAACAAGCTTATTCTCTTCAGATGGTTTCCTTATTTCAACAGCAGTCAAATTCATATTTGGCTCTGAGAGACAAGGAGCAGGATGCTGTCCTGCCAGGCCAGGGGCAGAAGGGCAATGGCCTGATGGACAGGTTACACAGCACCTGAACCAGGAGGGCAGAGCTGGCCTGGGGACAGGTAGCTGAGCTGGACAGCAGGCAGGTCCTGAAACACTGAGGCAGGTGTAAGGTCAAGCCAGGCAGTGCTGGCCAGTGGGTCAGGTTCAGATCAGTGAGCTACGTGGCTGGGCCCTGCATGGATGCAGAGCACCCCAGAAAGGGAACAAGGGCAATTGCCCAGATTAAATGCAGATCCTGAATGCAAGGGAATGGCCTCTGCTAAGGCTTCCCACAGCTCCTCCTCAAACAGCTCTCTGAATCCAGGCTGCACAGCTGCGCTGCTGTCAGTGCTGGCCCTGAGTCCAAGCAGCGAAAACCCCATGAAGGGACTCTGGCACCAACTTCCTCCAGTTCATCCTTTCTCATTCCCTGATTGCAGCCAGGAAGTGGGAAACCACAGATCTTGCAGATTTGGGCACTGTTCAGAGAGTGACTTGTTGCCCCGTTGAAGTGAGCATTCACACTGTGTCATTATTTCCCTTAGTGACCTCACATACCTATCAAATAGATGTGACACTTTATATGGTCTGTACATACACATCACGTAGCATAAGAATATATTTTAAAGTCTCCTTATCTCTCTATCAATGTCTAGCTACTGTCCTGGTTTTGGCTGACATAGAGTTAATTTTCTTCATGTTTGCTAGTATGGGGTTGTGTTTTGGATTTGTGCTGAACACTGTGATGATAATATAGAGATGTATTTGTTACTGCTGTGCAGGGCTCACACAGAGCCACTTTTCTGCTTTTTCTGCTGCCAGGGGAGAGGAAGCTGGCGGTGCCTGGAAGGTTGGGAGGAGATAGAGCACGGACAGGTGACCCCAAGTGACCAAAGGGATATTCCAGACCATGTGACATCGTGCTCAGGATATAAGGTGATGGGAAGAAGGAGGAAGAGGGGGATGTTTGCAGTGATGTGTTTGTCTTCCCAAGTCACTGTTACATGTGATGGGGCCCTGCTTTCTCGGAGATGGCTGAACACCTGCCTGTCCATAGGAATTAGGGAATTAAGTCCTTGTTCTGCTTTTGCTTTTGGTGTGTGCAGCTTTTGCTTCCCTTGTTAATCGGTCTTTAAATTAACCTATGAGTTTTCTAGGTTTTCACCCTTCCAATTTTCTCTCCAGCCCCACTGATTGGGGGAGTGAGTGAGCAGCTGCTTGGGACTTGGTTTCTGGTGGGGTTAAACCACGGCACTATTGAACTGGCTATCTCCAGACCAAAGGTTCAACTTCATTTCAAGCTGACAGACGGCATTAGCTGCATACAAATCCTGTGTTCACTTTTATCAGTCTATCTTCCTCCTAAAGTGTACATAAATTAAAAAAAAAAGATAAATATGTGTAATACTAACCTATTTCTTTAGTGCTCAGAGTTTTTTAAGAATAGAAGCGTAGTCTGCTTTTATTTTAAATGCATTGTGCACATTGGTAAAATGTTATGATGAATTTGTATATAACCTGTTCTGTGAAATCTACACTGTCTCTAAAATTCGAAAGATCCTATATTGATATTTCAATCATTACAAAGTCACTACAACCAGTCTCTTAATTTCTGTATGAGATACTGAAACTCTAGAGTAATTATGATTTTATAATATGTACTCCTATGTAAGTAATTTCACTCCTCTCTGCAGCCTATTAATAGTCTCTAGATTCTACAAATAAGTATAACACTAAGTGTACTAGGATCAAATTCACCTGAAAAAGGCAGATATAAGTATCACATAAATCTTGGCAATTTGAAGTGACACCCATAGCTCAGGGCATTAGCACTGGATTAGAGTTACTATACAATATAAATGTTTATGCTGTTTTGCAGTCTAATGCAGACAAGAGAACACAATCAAAGCTTTCACAGACATAAACAGACATCACACACTGTAATTATATTTGTCTGCAAGATTATAATAATCATAGATGGCAGGTATTATAAGGCAGTTCTTTTTTTCTGGTTAACCCATTCAGTATATTCATCTTACTCCAAAGCAGTTTCCATAAATGGAATATTATGTATATTTATATATATATATAAATATGTAACTATATAAAAATATATATTTAAATGTATGTTATATATATGTAATACATTTGGGTTGGGGAGGCCATTATTTATTTTTCCTAATTTCCAACCTCCCTGCAAAAGAAAAGATGGTAAAAACAATCACAAAGCATTTATGCAATAGTCGGTGTGCATTTATGTCCTTGCCAGCCCAGACTGCTTCCATCACGCTGCCGAACATGGGACAGAGCCTCATCACCTGAACCCCTGTGAGAGGAATATCTAACAGAGGACATGATACAGGGAAGAGCTTGTTTCCCTTCCAGTTTATACTGAAGATTAATCATCTCTCCAAACTTAATGTCAGAGGTTGGCTTGAGTTTACTTGAACAGCAAATTAGTCAGGAGACTGATTAAAGCCTCTGTTTGTTGTGAATGAATTGTTAAAAGGCAAATCAGTCCCTTTTAAAGGCCATTTCCTGCCCTGAGTCATTCACATAGGACTCACATTGAATTCAAGGAGAATTCAACACACGCCTCCAAGGGCAGAATTCATACCGCAGTTTAAAGGCTGTGAACTTTATAAATCCTTTAAAACAGCTTATATGCAGAAGAAACTGTAGTCACCTCAGTATAATGCCTACAATCTTAAACATTAGAGTCTATGAATCTTACATGCTGAATTTTGATTGAAAACACAGAGAAAAGACTTAACTTACATGCTAAGTTTTACTGATGTATAAATACAGAGCATTAAAAGAAACTGTTTTAAAAAAGGAATTCTTAACAATAGTAATGTGCTAATATTAAAAATCTTTTGAGTATAGTAAAAGGCATTTGCATCTGTCACTGATAAAATATGCATAAAGTTTCAACAGGAAAGTTGTGTGTTACCAAAGTTATCAGATTGAACAAGAGGTATACACAGTATTATTTTACTTTGGATGTGCAAGACTGGTTACTTGTCATCCTGAAAAGGAAAACAAAATGTGTATTTTTCTGAGCATAACAGCCAGAGTTCAGTTCACATTTTTAAGACAAAAAAGACTGTTTACTCCATGTACGTGAAGCAAAGAACATAATTATCATTGCAAGTATTAATGTGGCTTCATACCTTAAAAAGTGGGTAAGAAATACTTCTTCAAAACTGTTTCATCGCTCTGTGATTTAAAAGGGTGCTTTTATTAAGGAACTTAAATTTTATATATTTTCCAATTGATCTGTTAATTTCCGTGTCCTTAGTTCACACTGAGGCATAACAAGAACACAAGAACTTATCTATAGACATGTCTGCAGACATCCTCTTTTCAACAGATTATTTTTAAGGGTTTCAGGTGAAAAGGAATTCCACGTATCAAGAAACATATGTATCAAGAAATGAATGAAAAACAGCCGAAGTAGATCTTAAGGTTAGGAAGTAGAGGTTAAGATTTCTCTTTGTCTGTCTTTCTCCTTGAACCAAGTCCGATTGTATGCCACTATGAAAGGCTTCTTAGAGATCACTCCTGTCAAAATCCCTTTCAGAGCAAGTAACTTGCCATCTGAGCCAAGCTGTATTTCTTTATTGCACTGCTGGCCTCCCCAGCACTCCTTACATTGAGGGCAGGCAGCTGCTATTATCTGTTCAACCCATGAAGGACAAGTTAACCCTATCCTCATCAGGCACTTACAAATTATCACAGGATGAAAAGAAAGACTGTATCTCAGCTATTGCTCCATTGTGAGGTTTTGAGATCACCACCCAAAGCAAATATCCCGTGTGTTTCTGAAAACTCAGTATTATGTAACTCATTACCCCTCTGGTAAAAAAAATGTGTATGGTTCATATCCATACATAATTGAAATTTATCTGAGCTCCAAACATATGATCCTCTATTTCAGACCTTCTGCAAGAATAGAGATCCTCTGAGCTGAAACCCTGAATCTGAAATTTTCACAAACCTATCATAGATTTGAGTTGCTATTCTAAGCAGTCTTTCTGCTGTCACTCACTTCTCTGTACTCTTTACTCTAGCAGCTGAATGTCAACCCTATTTCTGCTTTTGTTTTGTACAGAAGTAAAGTTGTGGTTCTGTTTTTTTCCTACAGTTATGGTATAGAAAACGGTAAGAAACACACTGCTAGGAAGTATAATAGAATTTTCATTCTATTCCATTTCTATTCCAGCACTATCATTTCTGCTCATGGAATTGCCCTTATTATCACTGCTGTAATATTTTATTTATACCTACAACTTGCAGATCTTGTATACACTAACATTTGCCAAACTTCTATTTCATCCACGTTGTTTATTTGCATAATCATAGTATTTTACAGTATATGAACTACTTAACTGTGTTTTAAGTTGGAAGTATTTAACTGAACAGAAGAATTTCTCATAACTGTGCTTGAACATAAGATAATATTGAGAAATTATAAGAATATAATGATAAGAATGATAAGAATATTTCAGAATATTAAAGAAAATTTCACTTTTTTCAGTTAAAATACAAGATACTAGCTGCTTAAATTAACATTTGTCCTTCTGCTTAATTTTCTCTTTTATTATGACAGTTTGTGATAAGTAAATACAAGCATTTTTTGTCAAATATAAAGCTTTGGTCCTTAAGGAAATCAAGTTCTGTCAGGTACAAAGATTATAAAAACAGAATATAGTTTTCTTCTCCTGAAAAATACATGCCTACCAAGAATGAATACCTATACAGTAGAAATCGGAACAAGCAGTAAGAAAGTGCAGTGACCCTCAAAAATATTTACCAAACTGCAGCTATAAGTAACACATGCCACGAAGTCATCAAATCAGTAAATTCGAAACAGGCTTTTATAATTCAGCTTATTTCACTGCTAAAGAGACTGATAAGAATGAATAGACTTTGAGAAAACTAAGAATAATCTTATGAAGTTCAACAAGGACAAAAGTAACTTCTTGCACCTGGGGAAACATAATTGAGGAGTGCAGCACAGACTGGGATATACTGGTTTGGGTAGCAGTTCAGTGAAAAATGTTCAGTGTTGTGATGGACAACAAATTCAATATGAGTGAACAGTGAGCTACTGTGTAAAAAAAAAGCCAACAGCATGCTGGGTTGAATCAGCAAGGACATAATCATCAGAGATAAAGAGTAGTTATCCCCCTCTGCTCAGTAATTTTCAGGGCTCATTTGGAATATTGTGTTCAGTTTTGATCCCTTCTATACAAAAAAGATGTGGACCGGCTGGAGATAGTCAGGAGAAGGCCACAAAGATGTGGAGCCTGTCATATGAGGAAAAGGCTGAGAAAAGTAGGATTGTTCAGCCTTGAGAAGAGGCACAGGGAAGACTTTTATCACCATGTTTCAGTATTTAAGAGATGGTTAAAAAGAAGACAGAAACTCATTTTTTTACAAGGACTCATGTGGAAAAGTCAAGGCAAGTTACTCCTAGGGAGATTTCAATTTGACACAAGTAAAATTTTTCACTATGAGAAAAATCAGTCATTGGAATAATCTCCCCAAGGAAGTGATGGATTCCTGGGTTGGACAGTTTTAAAATTTGCCTGGGCAAGATGTCGGGCCATCTTGTCTACACTACAGTTTTGTCAAGAAAGTCTGGACCAGATGTTCCTCTGTGTTCCTTCCAACCTGGTATTCTATTATTCTATTAATGAGTTACACATGTGTATGGAAAAGATACAGAATATTTCTTTCTTGGTAATTCCAAGGGCTGATGCTGAAATAGCCTTTTGACTGAAAAGGCCTGGACAGAGAGTGTGGAAGAAGCAACTGGATTTCTGAAGAGCAAATTATGAGTTTTCCTAGAAAAATATAAAGGCCTCAGCACTGAAAATTATGGTTGGTATACAACACTTTGCAACTGATTTCTGAAAATGAAAGTAGCATGTCTGATTTATTTCTCAAGGTATTAAAGGAGATATTCTCACAACACTCAGTAAAGTATTTCCTGGTTCATCTTATTTTTGGCTATAATCCTAACTTGAAGCTTTAAGCTAAATCATGGGTTTAGCCTTCCAAGTCCTGAAAAATACAACATGACACAAATAGGAGAGACTCTAAATTGAATATAGTATCAACATTTATCATAATCATACGGAATTTGAAGAAAGTATCTTGAAATTATTGCACACATTATTTCATTGCTAATAGAAAATGTATTTCTGTTCTTGTTTTTAAAAAATAAAAATGAATACAAGTGCAATGGAAGGCAGTGTGAGCTCCATTTAAATTAATGAAAAATAGAACATAAGGCTATCATTGTATTTGTCTTGGATGTTGCTACATGACTGCTGATTAAGTTACACCGCTCAAAACAAGGCAAAACATCAAAATATGTAAATGTTTGAATATCTCCAATGACATTTAATAAGGCTTTCAAGGATGCAGTTAATTTTAGCACAGTACACAGAGCCAAGAAGACTGGAGTAAGAAAACAAGACTTGGCTAGACAACAGTTGAGGGATTCAATGGAATATATAATAATGCCTTATCTACATTTTCAGATGTGTTTGGACATCCCTCCTATCTTACCTCTTATTCAGATATTAGTCTTTCATGAAAAAAGGTTTTTATGTTGTTTTTACAAATTCTAACAATCCTTCTGAAGCAGGCCCCAATGGAGACATACAAATTTAAACTCTCTCATCTCTCACTGCTGATGCATTTAGGGGCAAAGAATGTCTATGGGGCAAAATATGAAGATGCAAATAGATGGATGGATCAAGAATTGGGGAAATGATGATTGAAAAGATCTAGAAGCATCCTCTGTCTTATGCTTATGTATGCACAGTATTAAATTCCTGTTACAAAGTAATGCAGAATCTTAGGCAGTAAAGATTACGGCACATATAACCAGTATTTTGATGGCTGGCTTTGTGCTGAAAGGGTGTTCCCTGAAGTTGCTGGCCAGTAGAAATCTGTTGACCATGGTCACAGTTTAATAGAGTCCTTTCTCCAGTGACAAAGGATACATGGCTAGTGTAGCTGAACTTCAAATGTAACCCAACTAAAAACCAACCCTGCTAAAGCATTCCTTGTTTTATTAGAACTGGGGGCCCCAATTTTGAGGTCTCTGTACCACATTCTCTTCCACCAGCAATCATTATGTGAACAGCTGTTTACCCCACGGTGGCATAAGTACTTATCCTGCATGTTCTGTCCTGACTAAAGTGTCAGTTCTAGAAAGAAGTTTCATGCAAAATATAAAACAGAGATGCAGTTAAAATACACTGGAATATTGTCTATGCTATCATCTTCCTACCTGGCAAAACAAATTCCCACCAAGAACAATCATACAAATTGTAAAATTGAAGCATAAAATTGCAAACAGAAAATGCATGAAAATAAAAGAATAAGTAAAGAATTTAAAATCCACAGAAAAAGAAATATGGTGAAGGAAGAGAAATGGTAATTTGTGTGAGCGGCTCTGAAAAGCAGCAGGGAAAATTTAAATCTATGGATATTCTAATTGCAGGAACAGCAAGTCCCAACACAAAAAGCAAAATCCCCATAAACTGAAGATTTCCCAACAGTCTTAGGATGAAAGCAGGATGTAACCTTAGGAATCATTCTTGAAATTGAGATAGCCAACATGCAAAAATACACTTGATCCATACAGGATAATAGTTTTTGCAGCTTTAGTACACTAGATTTACAAAACACAATGGTTTTACAGCCACATTTTAAAACTTATTTCCCTGAAACATTAGGAAGGATGTTTGTTTTCTCTTTGTGAAGAACAGAGATAATTTTTGGCTGCCAGATCCTAGCTTTCTTTCTCATCCATCCACCAGTGTCTTTTAAGCAGTACAAATGCCAAAGTCAGACCTGACACACAAGATTTGCCTCTAAATGATGAAGGCAGCATTGCAACTGAACTCTACAGATATAGCATTTTTGAGGTAATCACTGTGTTTAAATTTATCTTTGCTAATGAATAAAGACAATATATATAATTTGATGTTATAAATGCTGAAATGCATCCACATATATATTATTGAAGTATATCCAGGAGAAGCTGGTCAAATTCTTCAAAAGACTATTAGCCTTTGTTTAATTTTTGAACAGCTATTCAAATTAACTGTGCTTATACACCTCATTATGCGCTCTTTATGAGCACTCACATTCGTATCAACATTCTGGAAATTCTATTCTTGAGAAAAAAACAAAGAAAAAAATGGTGACTAGCCAGTCATTTAATGTACTTTCTTTAAAGTTATTTCTGTTAAAAATTTAGATATTCAATAATAGTCTAGAAACAATCTATTTTTACAGTATTTTTGCCACACAGCCCAAAGTATAAACAATTCATTAGTAGACTTAACCTGAACTTTGCTACTATAAATTGTTCAAGTCTTTTTAATGGCAAATAAACTTGAAAGCCTCAATACCCAGTCTTAAGAATTGCTAAGGCTGTGCTCAGTTGAGCAACAAGAAAAAAGTAGCAAGAGTGACTATGGCACTATTGTACTAACAAAGCCCTTGGGTTAACAGAATCTATTTTGACCTTATGGCACAAATTAACACTACCTCAGGGTTCCTTTAATTTAGGCCACCCTGCAATAGCCTCTGGCAGTCAAGGATTATTGGATGAAAGCAAACCAGTTTCTAGTGAACAGAGGTTCAGGAGACCTTCATTCTTTTCTTGATGACACCATAGAGTCTTTGGGTGACATTAGGAAGTATTAAACTTTTTGTGCCTCCAGAAGCTGTATAATGAACCAACAGTAGCATTTACATACTTTATAAGCCTGATATTCAATTAATTTAACACATTTTTGGAAACTTTATGCACAACCCCCTAGAAGTCCACTGAGAATTTTGTCACTCTTTGGTTGTCTGTGGCAGAAGAGTCACATCTGACTGCTTGGGCTTCAATGCATTAAGGTTTTCTTTGTTTCTACTTGTCTCTTTAGCATGCAAAATATAAGAAGACACCCACAACCACCCATAAAAATCAAGTTTGTTAAAAATCACTGGAGTATATGCTTCCTTGAAATAATATATATACCTGAACAATTGTAATAAGAAATATTCTGTGAATGGTTTGCATGTATGCATGGATTATTTTTGTGGAATGAGACATCTCCAAAGTCCAGTTTTTTGGATGTATTGTAGCTAATACACTGTTCAGGGAAAATTTCTGTATGAAAGAACTTTGATATAATGGGTTGTGCGCAAATTGTGAAGTGCATCTTTTGAACAGTTTTGTCATTCAGATGTTTATTTGGCTACAAAACTGTCAGTTTAGCATACCGAATTTTGCATTACTCTGTAATACAAATTACTAATTGCTTTACTTCTAGCAACACAAAAATTAATTTCAAAGTTTCAAATTTCATTGTTTTTCATTGAGTTTCAAAGCAAATCCTCACTGATATTTCATCACACCTTGTATGCATGAATTCCATAAAAACTGAATGAATAATTAGCTAACTGATTTTTTTCTACAGATAGACAAGTTATTCTTACTTAATTAGCACATACCTTGTTAAATATTCTGAAGGTAATATGAATTAGTAGTTTTCTTACTACCTATACCTTCTGAATAAAGTAGCACATCATATTATGTAGAGAGAGAAATAGTAATGTCTGAGTTCTAAATAAACTAGAGAGGATACATTGTGTACCAAATGCAAAGGAAACAAAAGAGGTGATGTTCTCAGGTATATCAAATATTTATGGACTCTAACATTGGCAGTCGTGACAGGTTGCTCTCAAAATGCTTTAGAATTCCTTTGATTATTTAGTTGACATATGTCCAAAATTCTCTGCACTGATATCTAGTGTGGAAATTTTCAGTTTAACACAACATATATCTCACCAACATTTTATCTTGGTGAGAAATACATAAATCATTTGCTGGGACTATTTCCACACAGTACCTCTCTCATGGTTAAGAAGTAGGAGGATGGATACCAAAGGAAAATATTTCTAAGTCTTGAAATACTATTTTTGGAGTCTGATTTGTAGATTTTGAGCCTGTTATATTTTAGAAACACTTATGCTGGTAATTATACAAAAAAAATGACATTGTCTATTATCCAAAGTCATATTTGCCTGATTTCACCAAAAATAGTCTCATCTCCAGTATAAATAGGAAGGGTATATATGTGCATACCTGCATGCACATGAGAATTGCTGTCAGTTTTGTATTTCAAATTTCTTCCCTGCAACAACTGAAATAATGGATGTTGTGTTGCTTTGTAGC
Organism: Catharus ustulatus; assembly: GCF_009819885.2. NCBI lineage: Eukaryota > Metazoa > Chordata > Aves > Passeriformes > Turdidae > Catharus > Catharus ustulatus. The sequence goes on from NC_046226.1 coordinate 28,028,050, forward strand.
AACCACCCCTTGTTTCTTTGGTTACTAAAGCTTAGCAATATTATTTATGAACTCTCACAGATTTTACACTGGAATGGCGTATACTTCATGAAAATAGCTTAAAACAAACCTCAAACTGTCATATATACCTAGAGCAACAAAATAAATGAAAAAGGATGATAACGCAGCTACATGAATGATGTTTTATAAGCAGCCATATATGCTCTATATCAAGAATAATAACTTCTTCATTATTTATACATTGCTTTAAGTGTATATAGGCATCAAAGTCAAGGCTTTTAGAATAATCAATGAACCAAACAATAAATATTTTCAAAATGCTCAGAAGATCTAAGCTAACTCAAGTCTCAGCTGAGGGGGAAGGCAAGATCAGAGCAACTGGGGAGCGATGAGAAATCAAACATGCTATGAATGGGGGAGATATAACCCAAGTGCACAGCTGTTCCATGTGCTCACAAAAAGCTAATGCATTAAATAGTTAATCTTTCATTAACAGTGTGTAATCAGTTGGCATGATTTGCTCAACACACAAGAAAACTGGTGACCATTCCCTTGAGAGTGTAATTCCAAGCTTCAGCACTATCAGTCTTTGACGAAACCTTACCTCTCAGTATTAGATACAAAATATGGCAAGTGCAATTTTGTTCTTTCTCAAAAGTATAAAGTAAAAGAAGGAGAAAAAAGCAGAGAAAAAAAGGACAATACTCTTCACCTTTGTTGGGTCTGAGTGAGGATCAATATTGAGTTATGAAAAGACTTTGCAGATTAATCTGTAAATTAATATACTCTGTCAGCAGCACCTGCCATTTCAAAGGAGCAATAAAAGGTTAAGGGAAAAAGATCAAGCAAGAATATTCTTCAGCTGTGATTCCTTCTTTGGAAAGATGCCTTTATTTGCTCACTAAAGGAGTTGAGTCCTGCTGCTGGTGTTGGTGTTGATGGTATAAGGAGGAGCAAGGAGGAGTGAGATGGGGGATGGGACTCCAGGAAGTCTCTTCCACTAGTTACAGCCACTGGGGTTTAATGCGATCTATAAACTCATCTGTCTGTTTACATACCAGCAAATGATACGTCTCTCTGATCCACTTACATTTTCAAGCCTAATGTATACACAGGGCACTGACGTTGTGTATACAAGACACAGAGATAGCTGGGGGCTGTGTGCTATCCCTGCTTTCACAGCACACTGTCACTCTTATAAATAAAGCATTCGCTCGGGAAAAGAGTCTGAGAGCTGGAGAGCCACATTGCGTGCAAATCCAGCTCACTGCCTGAGCTTCCTCGAGGTTGAAGCTAATCCTAACTGACATGTTACAGTAAAAGTACTTTATAAAATCAATATTAAATTCACAGCCTTTGACATCCTGGGACATCAAAGATAAAGGGGAAATAAGCTGTGGAGTAAACAGTCCTGCAGCTATGCCAGTTGCTCAAGGAGAGAGGCAAAGGAAGACACAGGAGACCATGGGGTAAATTAGTACAGTGCTAGTCTTGTTTTTATACCAAGGTCCTGACATCAATGAAAACATTATAAAAACAGCACGCGAACTCTTACAAACAAGAAAAAAAATATTAGGAAAGACTGACTCAGTTACAAATTCATACAACCTTTTAAGGTTAAAGGAATATAATGCTCCCCATGCAAGCCACATCTTTAGCTTTCTCTTTCAATAAATTATTCCCGAGAGTGATAATAAAAATCTAATAATAAAACAATATACCACTGAACTAAAGAACAGGGCTAGAATTTGACTGCGCCATCCTAACGCGATATGGTCATTCCAGCTTTCTGTGATGTACACCCATGTATATTCTACAGTCATTCAGGCTGACATACAGTCAGCAATCGTAGTGTTTGTACTATGGGTGTGAAATACAGATAGTATGGAGTCAAGGGGACGAGAGCTTGAATGATAGTGGAGCTACTTGTCTGCTTAAACCCAAATTCTGTCTTTCATATGTAGAATGACAGTCATAATTTATACTTTAAATGGTAACACTGGCCTTGATCAAGGGTAAAAAGAAGACCAGAATCAGCTCAAAATAGAAAATCTCCCCTTTTCACCTCCTGTTGTCCTCCTTAAGCCATTTCTTATTGATGAATAAAAACATCATGTTGTCTTGATGCAAGGTGGTGCAAGTTAAGATGGTGAGTTGACAAGTCCTTACTGGAGATTTGCTTTGTGTGAATTGAAAATATTCCTTGACATTTTGTGGGTTTTGTGTAGTGAAGTTGGTGCCTCTAATGGCTCTTGGCGGTACTTGCATCAGTCTTAAGAGCAGACATTTGATATACAAACACTCCTACTAAGAATATACATTGAAAGAGTAGAAAAATTAAATCTTTTGCACAATGAAATTTATAAAAGTGTAATTTGAAAACAACATTTGATTTTTCAAAGGAAAACACCAATGAATTTTTACTCATAATAAACTTACACACTAGCTTGCTGTACCACATAGTATTGCTACCAACCACTAGACTCAGGTTAGTATTTATGATGAGACAACTGTTATGATTTAGGAAAGAAAGAGAAAATTAGTATGTTTGCTAAAATTTAATATGGAAGAGGAGGCATACTAACAACTGTTTTTATTTAGTTAATGTATCCTCAAGAAAGAAATTTCTTTCCTGATGCTTAAGAAAATGTAATTTCAACAGTATTCAACCCTAAAGGTAGCAAGGACTGGATACTTAAAATTATTCTGAATAGCCTGATTGCAAATATTTGAGGGCAACAGACTATACTTAAGGGGAAAGGACTAAAGTAGTGATGCAGTGAAAGTGATAGACCTGACAGGACTGATAAAGGAAGAAGCCACCTCACCTCTCTATAGAACACACACATTTTCAGATATGCAAATGAATATAAGTTTTTCTAGGCCTTAGATTGATGTCAACATTTAAGAACTGATAATTAGGAGGTGATGTGTAATGTGGTGTGGGAATCCTATTAGAACCAAAAAAAAATTAAAAAAAGGAAAAAAAGAAAAAGAAAGAAAAAACCCACCCAAACAAAATCCAATAGCAAAACAAAAAAACCCATAGCAAACAAAATACAAGAAAGGTCAATTCTAACATCTTCTGTTAGCACATGTCTGTGATGCACAACTGATTCTAACAGGATGAATAAAATCTTTGTCAGCAAACAGGATGGAACCATTTTAACAGCCATTAAAAAGACCAAACCAACATTTAGCCTAAGGCTAGTATCTTCATTTGGGAAATAAAGAAACCCTCACTGCCTCTTCTAAATATACTGCTGGGTTTTAGTGACCAACAACTGGTAATGGCATATATGGCTGCCCTTTTGGAGCTTTCATGTGCTTGGCAGCATGCCAGTTTTGGAGTTAAGAGTGCTGAAAGCTGGGTTAAACAATTACTTTATGCATTATTTTACCCTTGTAGAATAAAAAAGCAAATATGCTGATTGCCAGAAACCAATGCTTTTCAGCTTACTTTACACTAGGTCACAGAGGATTTGGTTCAAAGCAACCTGATACTTCAGAAGGCACTGGATGCATCTGGACCTGTGGAAGACTCATGATGAGAGATTTGATGATGACACATAACTTGAAAAGTACTCCTCACATCAAAAGGAAACTCAAGAAAAAGAAAGAATTTTTCAGAACAGAAACGAAAGTAGGTATTTATTAAACCAATTCAAGATTCAAGCAAGTAATTTGAGTTTTTGAAAAAATTTCCTTCATGTTGCTTAATGTAACTACTCCCCACAAGAAAAAGCATTCTTACTGTTGTATTAAGGACTTACCTTTTTTGTATTCTATGTGATGTTTAGTGAGTTATAGAAATGACAAACCCGATCATTTTCATGTGCAAAAATAATGTAAAATGTATGAGACATTTGATTTTCTTGAGGTGTCAGCAGTTTATCTGAGTGCTATAGCTCATACCATAAATATTTTTATTATGTTCTATATATATTTGCACACTGCACTTATAATCACATCTTAACAACTTATAGCAATGATTAAGCAACAAGAATAATATCCATTACAGATTGTTTGCAATTTTATTCCCCCAAAAGAGGAAGCATATACAGTCAGTGCCCATTTTTCTAAGTTTGGATACTTTTTGGAGGCTTTTTGTTAGGTTGTTTTTGGGTAGATCTTTTTGCTGGAAATATTTGCTTTCTTTAAAATTTTCATGGTGATGTACACTTAGGTTACAGATGGATGTGTAAAATTAACATATTTCTTTGGATGGAAGTTTTCTACAGCTACTCCTGTTTTTCCCCTTTGCAATCATTTCATGACAGATCAGTTCTTTAGGATATTTTGGTACTTTTGATGAAGATACATTGATGGTCATTCAATACAACCGCAGCATGCCCAAGAGGTTGAAGGTTAAATATTACTCCATAGTGAAGAAAAAATTGTATATGATAAGCTAAACGACTCTAAATAGCCCTGTTTTACAGTCCTTCTGAGGTAAATTTGATGTAGAAGTCTGTTCTTTAAGATCCAGGGTCAGATTTGTTCAATATACAATCATACTCCCTACCTGTACTTTGAAGGCTGTAAAAAGACGATTGTGTGTCAAAGGAAATATTTTAAATAAAAATTAAGTACTTAGACCACCACTAGCTGGAGTTACTACATTCATAATAGCCTGATAATAGTTTGATTTTAATTGGACAGAAGGTTTACTAGAAAACATCTTTGACTATGTAGCAGAGAGGGGTACCATTACATGTTGAAGTAATAGAGTAGAATTATACTTCTGCTTGTTGCTTCAGGAAATAACACTTCAAATTAAATATCTTCTTGCAAAATGTCCTGGAGGGTATAACAATATGCTCAACATAAAACAGATAAGCAATAAATATTCAAAACATTACACAACATTACAAATTAATATCATCACAAATGCTTAATTGAATGGTTCACAAATAATTTATTATGCATCTCAAACTGTTTTTGTTAGACTTAGGTAAAACCCTAAGATGGTAAATCCATAAAATAGACTTTAGTACAAAATGGTAAACGTACTTAATATTATATTTCATTATTCCTTCTGTAATATTCAAATGTACTGGGCTCTGTCTCTTATCTTACAAACAAGTTTTGAATTAGTATCTTAAAATAATTTCTTTATCAGCAGAAAATTATCAAATTAAAAATTCCTGTTGCATGCAGAAAAATTAAATCTGCTTCTGCTTTGCATGCTGACTTCTTTGCCTGTACTAGTAATGAAAGAGGAGACAAGAGATTGAAATAAAGTATTTTGTTTTATACTGCATATTGCTGTTTTTAGCTCACCAAGCCATGGTTATTTATGGTTCATTTCCAGGTAGTCATGCGTAAGAATCTCAGCTATAAAGTCTATGAACTGCAGTGGACTATTGTGCTAACATAATACTTCATGTACTGATAAGAAGACAGATGAAACCAAAGTATAATTTTTCATTACTACAAATTGATACACAGAAGTGACCCAAATTAGGTAATACATTATGATAGCAGTTATTAAAAAGTCAAAATTTGCACATCATCTTTACACATTCATTATTCAAAAATATGTAAAATAGTGAGGCTATACATAGGGCATCACAAATGTACCCCACTATCACTGGATTCTAATTAAATAATGGGGATTTGAACTGAAATTCTTTGGTTCAGCTGTGCGTAGGAACCCCATATTAATTATACTCTTAAATAACAATTATCTACTGCTTCTGATGGAAAAGTTTGTTTTTTCCTGCCAGGGATGAAGCAAATACAAATAAGAAAACATTTTTCTTTTTGAATGAAATGCTCTTATCATGTTATTTTTTAAATAACACTTTTCCAGATTTTAAAATAAATATTATTGCTTCATCACTGATAACTAGTTAAGTCATAAGTCTCTACTCAGCAAATTGTTCACTGATGAAATACTAATGTGATCTCAAATATACTGGAAAATTTTAACTATTTGTGAATTGCTAACTGTCAATTCCATCCTAAATAACATAGTCTCTATGGTATCTCTAATTCTATAAACCAAAAATTAGCTAACAGTCAACTTTATTGATATAATAATAATCAAATATGTCAAATGCAGCTATGCCATAGCATCTTGCCTTATCAGTCTGGGAGAAGAGGCTGACCCTCATGTTTCCTTTCAGGCAGTAGAGAGTGCTGAGGTCACCTCAGCCTCCTCTTCTCCAGGCTAAATAACCCCAGCTCTCTCAGCTGCTCCTCCTATGACTTACCCTCTAAATCTTCATCTTATAATTTCATTTGTAATATTCATATCATGTCACCTTTGTTTGTAATATTTGTTATTCTCATTTCTTTTCTTGTGATAACTTACAGTAAACTCTTCATCCATCAACCTTTAAAATACAATAAATACAAAAAATCATTAGAAATAGTAAATATTAATGATTGCTACCAATCCAGGTAATTAAATGAAGAACAACTTATTTGTTTTATTTGGTTTAAAACCATCTGAATAACATATTGATTTAGAATGTGGACATTAAGAAAGGCAGTTCTGTATACAAAAAGGACAGAATTGTTGCTGTTAGTAGTATGTGATAAGATCTCTCTTCACATACGCAGTAGATTATTTATGTAATTATAATATGTAATTAACAACAGGTGTTATTAAGCAGCTGTATCTGTAGGAAACAGACCTACAGATTTAACCCTATCTACAGACCCATGCAATTTTAATTTAATGCTGATAATATTTTGATATAATAGTAGTTTGTAGTCTTGAGAAACAGAAAAAAACCTGCCAAGGCACTTTAGGGTATTTTAGCACATGACAGACATTCCTTTTTGAGAAGTGCTTGCAGCAATTTAATTTAGAATGTGTTGAAATTATGCATAAAATCTTTGCTATTTGAAGAACAACTTCCAAGTGTTACAGTTCACTAGGAAAGAAGGAGAGTTCATTGTAGTTCTTGGGGTGCATCAGAAAGAGCATTGTCAGCAGATCAAGGGGATGATACCGCCCCTCTACTCAGCCCTTGTGAGGCTTCACCTGGAGGGCTGTGTCTAATTCTGGGCTGCTCAGGAAAAGAGAGACATGGAGGTCCTGGAGCAGGTCCAGTGGAGGGCAACAAATACGGTTGAGTAGAGCATCTCTGCTATGTGGAAAGGCTGAGAGGGCTTAGCCTGTTCAGCCTTGAGAAGAGACACTGAGAGAGACCTCATCAGTATCTGAAGGGAGGTGCCAAGAGGATGGATCCAGGCTCTTCTCATTGCTGCCAAGCATTAGGACAAGAAGCAACTGGTAGAAACTGATGCACAGGGAGTTCCATGTGAATGTGAGGAAAAACTTTACTGGGTGCATGACCACTGGAAAAAGTTGCTCAGAGAAGTTATGGTATCTCCCTCTCTGGAGATATTCAGGAACTGTGTGGACACAAACCTCTGCCATGTGCTCTAGGATGACCCTGCTTGACCAGGGAGGTTGAAACAGATGACCCATTCTGCTCTCTTCCAGCCCTACCCACTTTGTAAGTCTGTATAGACTTTAGTGTTCAAGACCTTATTAATCTTTATTGATAATATAATTTATATTTTTTATTTAGTTTCTGGGTTTTTCAATTATTTTTCACATTTCAAGTATATTACAGTTTTCTGTGAATTAATGTAGCATTGAATTCTAAGTGGCAGGCTTACCTATTGGGTAAATTCCCTGAAACTTCACATTATAATACAACTTCTCCATGGCTATCACTCTGAAACTACATTTGTCTTTGAGCTAAATTTTTTACTAAATTTTTGAGCTAAATTTTTGAATGTAGTTTGTTTTGTGATATTTTGTTTAATTTTATTTCAAAATTTCATCACTAGATGGAATTAGAATGATGAAGAATAGAACACTAAAACTTTTTGTAAGAAAGAGACTATCTGTTATATGTTGTTGCATTTTAGAGCTTATTTAGGCTTTGCCATTTGTTGAATAATATTCCTTCTGCTATCCCTGCAAAAATCTGTCCAAATGTAACACTGTTATAAAAGACTCGAATAAACTTGTTTGTTGTGTGTAATGCTGGCAGAACTAAATTTCTACTCTTTTACAATTGATGTTCACTGAACACGCAACATGTTGGGAACATGCTGTATAACACTTGCTGCAATTGCTATTACTAATTGCTTAATGGAGGAATGGGGTTAAGCTCTGGTGCAATATAGACATTATTTTATTTGTGCTTCAGTGAACTACCTAACCACATGGATGAGAAAGAGGTAGAGATTAAGGTCAGACAAAGTTCTAAACAAGAAAACTGGGGAGCTGGTGCTAAGGAGGCTTAAAGCTGCCAAGGGAAGTGACTAAATAGGAAAACTGAGGTTAGAAAGGATAAAGGTGTCTAAGAATTATGCTATTAAGACAGCAAGGAAAACTAACAATAAAAATGTAACAATGTACTATATACAAAGCCCAGTCCTCAAGGTTCTGTCTTGTAATTGGTGCTCTTCCAGATGTTCGGCAACATAGACAGTGGAATCAAATGCGCACTCGGCAGCTTTGCAGATGACACGAAGCTCAGCGGGGAAGTTGTGGATACCCATCAAGGCTGGGTAGAGTGAGGCCCTAAGCAAACTGGTCTGGTGGGTGGTATCCCTGCCCATGACAAGGAGGTTGGAATTAGATGATCTTTAAGGTCCTTTCCAACAAAAAAGATTCCATGATTCCATGATTCATCATTATAACAGCATATTGTAATGGCTAGAAACTGGAGAGCAGGGGAGGAGTAAGGTGTGGAGGATATGGGGAGAAATATAAAACAAATATCATTTTCAGAGTGTGCAATGAAATTATTACTCTGCATACTGTATAGTCTATTCATAAGCATGTCTTGTGTGCTGTCAGTCTTTGGAGTAGTTCAGTTACTTCAATAGTTTAAGTAGCCAACAAATTTTCAGGGAATCGAAAATAAGAGATTAATCTTGATCCTGGGAGTCTGATTTGATTGAATAGCAAGTATTTACATTTGCAATAGAAGAAGTTTGACTATAAAAATATAAGTTGTACTAGAAATAAGTATATACATCAAATTATATATGCTATAATAAATATAATAAATTATTATACATGTGAGAATTGAATATTAATTTCTGTGATTTGTGACTTTTAAAATAAAAGATGCATTTCCCTTTTCTCTTTGCCTCTTGTCAATTTTCCACCTGTAAAATGAGGAGTCGACCCCCAGGGTCAAAAGGACCAAATGAATATAAATCAACTGTTGCATGAAATATCCAAACAGCACAGTAATGAATGCCACAGAAAAGACATTAATGAATTCTGTCATCTAAATAAAGTTTAAATAATGAAGAGTAAAAAAGTCATAGGGCCATACATTGAGCAATGAACAGAAAACAAAACTCTAAATAAATGCTCATTAAGAAAGTGTTGTCCAGCATCTGAAGGGAATATGACAAGAGTCTTATGAAAACTAGCATTTGTGATGCTGTAACTAAGCAAAATATTACCATGAGATGCAAGGGGAATGATGACCAAGAATTAGGTTTCTGCAGGCACTTTTACACCAGCCTTATTGAAAGTTTTGACTGCCTGAGTTTTAAACTCTGTGCATTTAGAAATATTTCTTATAGTTTAATATTACAGGGTATTGACTTACAAGACAATAGTAGATGGAAAATTGTGCTAAATAGCACAGTTCCATTTAAACTTAAAATATATATTTTGATAATTGTAAACACATTTGTTTGTTGTTTGTATACATTTACATTAAGTAAAACTGGTGAGCACCACTACAAAAAGTCTTTATTTTTTTCTTAAAATCTGTGTTTCGGAGTGCCAAGAGGACTACAACTTTGTGGCTGCTTCCAGCTAAATTTCCTGAACATCTATTGCAACTCATCTTCGTGCCCTTTTTTAAGCTATTAATGCATGAGATACCTGGCCTACTTTTGGGAACTTTCTATGACATGAAACTCTTCAAGACACACTTAAAAGCTCTAATTCTAATATAATCACAAATCTTATATAAGTGCCAGTAAAAGGATTCAGCTCAGTTCTTAATTTGAAACAGAGCTGCAGACAGGGGCAAGAAGCAGCAGTGATCTGCATGTATCATCTGTCCAGCATTCACATTGTTTGGCATTTAAAATGTGTACACTACTGCAGATGCACTGACCTGGAGGTTTTGCGTATAGCACAGGGATGTGGAAAGAAAGAAAAATCCCCATATAGAATCAATTATAAGTCAACTGGAATTTTATATACAATACTAGCTGCTTGCTTGTGTTGTTAACACAATGACTAAAATATGATAATTTAGCAGTGTCCAAAAATAATAAGGATGAAAATGACTAATCTGCATATTCCAGTGTTATTTTTATTACTGGTTCTACATAGAGGAAAGATATTTCAAAGAATTTCTGAATAGCAGATCTTTTTTTTCAATAAATTCCAGGTGCTCCAGATGTTAATTAGTCTTTAATTTTTACAAATAGCCTTGCTTAAGCTTGAACATATTTTCTGACAGTTTGTATCATTAATTCTTTCTAAAAAGTATACTATGAACATTTAATCCACTAATGTTCTGGATAAATAATTTGAAATCAAGAAAATTGAATATTTGCACTTTTAATTTTGACTGGAGAAAACTACCGTGTTTTGTGATTTGTGTAAGGAAGGATCTGTTAATGATTCATAAAAGGAATGATCCTGTTTGAAAGGATTGAAGATATACTTGAAAAAGAATGATCACTGTTATATGGTAAGACACCTTTTTAAAAATAAAAGCATATTTATTCCATAATGTCCACCTTTAACTCAGAAAATAATACCCTAATGAATAAATGTATCAAAATTGGGCTCTATGGGATTTCTTGCAATCTCCTGTCAAGCATCTGTTACTAGCCATTACAGGAAACAGGACACTGAACCAGATGGACCATCAGTCTGTTTTGAGGGAATTGGTTTCTGATGCAATACCAACACTTTAAGTAAGTACAACAGCACAAATTTGCTCAGAAGGCCCAGTTAAAAAAAATTAAATACATAAGTATATACTTATTAGGCAAACAAGGCAGGAAGATAATTCTACAGACAATCAGAAAATGAGGAAAAAACACTGTAAAAAAAAAATCTTAAAATGAGCAAAAAATGCAGAGAGTAGCATTTTTCTTTCCTTTACTCCGCTGGTTGGCAGAGTAATTATACCTCTTCTACAAAAGCACCACCACAAAGATAACTCCTTTAATAAATACCTTTTCCTTAGAAATAACAAGATTTAAATGTAACTTTTGCTTTCATAGTTTTGTAACATTTCTGAGAAAACTTAGCAGAGATAAGCTATGGTCTCCATGTAGATCTTAAAGTGGGATCTTTCTTGAGGCCCATGTTATGGAGCTTATTGCAAGATTGCTAGCTTAAAACATGGGGTTTATTAAGAAGTAGAAAAATGCATATTAATGTGAAGATGAATTGCAGTGTTTCATAAAAATTGAACTGTTAGTATCCTAAAGTCTTCCCTTTGAGTTCATCTTTCCGTACTCAAGGCCAGCTTGCTGATAAAACACAATATGGGGAAACAGATGGAAAGGAGCCTCTGTCAAAGGTCTCTCCAAAAGACTTCTAAGAACTTTCAGCAGGGCTCTCTGCTGAGTTTCTCATTCTTGATTCCTGTTTAGGTTACGCTGGAGTGGAGCAGAAGTCATGCCTCTGTCTATACCTAGAGAGGTATCCCATTAAGCCAAACTTTAATCCTGGTCTGTGGTCTGACTTCCTGTCTTGGTCTGTGAGTTCTGCAGACTTGGCTGGAGGCACTGACCTGTGTCTGACCCAGGAAAATGTATTTGATTCTGATCACCTCTCCAGATTGACCCTGGACCTGCTTCATCATCAAGAACTTGATTAGTGATTTGGATCCTTAGTTGCAACTGCTTACCCTTGCCAGAGCTTCTCTGTTTACCTTGTTTTGGTGTTGCAAGACCCTTGTCAGTGAGACCTCTGCCTTGTTATTATGCTCAGCTTCTGACTTCCCTGTCCTTGCAGGGCAGCCTCCTCTTCCTGCTCCCTGATATGGAGCTACTGATAATTTCCTGCAACAGATGTTAACAGAATCTGGAGAAAGGAGAGCAATGCTAAATACAACAAAAGCCTGTCCACTATTTATCTGGACTAGACACAATCTCCTTGACAACCGGACACAGAAGAAGGTTTAATATATAAGCAATATCTGTTTATTTACATATGGGGAATATTTGCAGGCACACCAGAGCTTAGTCCATCAACAATACTCTAGCCAGATGTGAGCTAGTTGCTAGGAGAAGCCACAATAGTTCCGACTTTTAACATATTAAGCTCGGATTTAAACCAAAGTGTATTTTTTTCAGCACCGTACTATGCTAAGCCATCCAGGACCATAACAGAAAAGAGCAAGCTTTAGTCTGTCCACAAAACATATGTAAATATACTAATAAAAGTCTTGATCTGTGGGCTTAAATCTGCTGAAGTAGACAAAAGTACAGTTACAAATTCTACTCTATTCTTCTCTAGAGAGACTTCATTCTATGCATAGCACTAGCCTTGTCTTGCTTGTGTTCAGATCCAGCTACATGCTCTGTTTAGCCTGAACATTGGGTCACAGTGGGGACAAGGAGTATGCATGATGTGTTGGTGGACAAGTAGAGCTGCATATTATTTTCGCATGTCTTGTACCTACTGCCTACAACATTATGTCAACAGAACAGTTGAAAGTATTGATCCCAGTGAGACCTGACATTGAGCTATCATTGAGATAAAATTATCAGTGAAACAAGGATGTTTCCCCTGAGGGCAAACCATGCTTTACCAACCTGGTGGCCTTCTATGACTGAGTGACTGAAGTGGCTGACCAGGGAAGAGCAAACAAAGTCATCTACCTACACAGCTCACAGTTAGGTTGTCCAGAGAAATGGTGGATTCCTCATCCTTGAAAGGTGTTCAAGGCCAGGTTAGATGGGGTGCTGAGCAACTGATCTAGTGGATGGCATCTCCACCGATAGGAAATGGATTGGAACTAATTAATCTTTAAGTTCCCTTCCAAACCATTCTGTGATTCTATGATTTTATGTTACTGATCCAAATATGGAAAGTATAAAGTCTATTTCCAATACCTCTGAAAAGTAATAGTAGTGCTTTGATATCTGTAAATTTTAGAAAAAGGAAACTTAAATAGGATGTGAAAACCACCATGAATCTTCATTAGCAAATTTCTGCTGATGAAGACTGTTGTTATCTGTTTGCATGACAGGTTCCCCATGCTTTATAACTAATTGAATTTCAAAATGGTATTAAAAAGCCCCGGTAATCTAAAGGAGATTTGCAGATGCTAGTCTATAAGCATCTGCATCTGCCAACATCCTGTTTTCTTGTGACATTCATCCAGGCATCTTTATGGATTCAGCTGAGGTATTATATACCTACTAATGAATCTTTTGCCCATCTTCCATGGTTTTAACCATGTTCATCAATGTATCTAATTCCCTTTACTGATTATTGGTAGCAAGTTAATGTTTACAGACAAGTCTTGAAATGTATGTTTCCCTAGAAATATAAGTCATGATTAAGTTCATTTGCCTGAGATTTTCCCATAAATTGTAGCTCATGACATTTACTGTACAACGTTCTTTTTGCAACAGTGCAGCATTAATACAAAATAAGACATCAACTTTCAAGATTAAATAGACTTGCCATGATAATATCAGTCCTGGGCATGCAACAAGTGTTCATAAAAGTCCTGTGAGTTTTTATTCCAGACTCATATTTAACACAACAAACTTTTACATTTTTTTTTGCATTTATAATTAATACAAAAAAATGTTTAAGATGTAAAATGAGAAGAAGTACTATAAGAGAATATATATGAACTGATGAATTCTCTGTCATATGTGCTGGTTAACACCAGAAGGTGTTAACCCCAAATAAGCCACTCCCCTTCCTCAGTCCCTTCCATGAAGGGATCTTTATAGGTTGAAATAACTTATTAAAAGCACAAAGCAATAGAATAAGACATGCAACAAGCCAATAGCAACAGCAGTATTAACAGCAAAAGTATGCAAAAAGAAAAAGTGTTTTACCCACAAAAAGGTGTTCAACACCAGGAACAAAAATAGATGATGAATGCTTCCTGTAGGTCACGCCTGCATGACTTCCCCAGACAAAGGCAATGTGGCAACTGCTCCCATGCACCAGCAGGGCAGCAGAGGAACCAAATACAGAGGGGTTGGTGCTGACGCCTTCCAGAAAGGAATTAAAAACTGCCCCTTTCCAGAAAGGGTGCCTATCCTTTCCTGCTGAAATCATGGCCTGCCCACCCCCACTGTGATGATGGGTGTGCTATAGAACAACAACTTGGCCACATCCACACTGTGCTAAACTTCATCCCTCTCTCTGTAACCAGGACATCCAAGAAAAGGGAAGTGAAGAAACAATTCTCTGAATAGTCTATTAGTACCACAGGCTGATCAAAGTCTAGGCTAAAGTATCCATCAGTATTCACACTACTCATTGGCTCTTGATTGCCAGGTTGGAGTTGGAGCTGAGAGTTCTGTGGCATTTCACACTGTGCCTGTCTAGCCAAAGGAGGTCTTTGATGTGCCTTCTGTTATATGCAATCCCTCTTTCTCCATCATACAAATAAGAAAAAGATTCACTTTTCAATGATTTTGCATTTGTGTTTCCAAGCAGAAAAAGAAATTTCTATTTTGTCTTCATTGGATCTTTAAGATAATGGTATAAATAATTCCCATGTTTATCTTCTTGTGTTTTCAGGATGAAAAGAATAAAAATTTGTGTACAAAGTTTTGGTAAGAAAGTGAAGGTTTTTGCGTACAATGATCTCTGTGAATGATAGAATGAAGAAGATTACATCATTTTAGAGGAGCTTCTTCCTGGATTCTGGATGCTAAGGGAAATAGAAATCATAAACCCTGTCTTTTTTGGGTCAAGAAGCAGCAGGAGTAGGCTGCTGTGCAAGGAAAGGTGAGCTGAGATTGACAGCAGGTACAGGGCTGTGACTTCACTCACAGGGTCTGCAGTTACCCCTGTACCTGATCCAAAACAGCAGAGCAGATCTGGTGATGTTATCCAGAGTCAGTCAACAGTTGAGCGACTGTCAAACCTCATAATGATGAAGAGGGTTTGATGTCAAGCCAGAAATTCAAGTCTTCCATATGCAGGCTTGCCTGCAATATGATACTGCAAGGTCCAAGTGGGAAGTCCTCACTTAAAGGTAGCTCTCAAGTAAAACGGGAGGATGAGGCTTCTCATGACTCTCTCATATTGTCCTTTTCCCAGCAGTTTGATCCTACGCCATACAGCTGCATTGTATGAAAGATGATACTGAATAAAGCAATTAAACCTCTAAGTAGGGCAGGGGTAAGGGCAGTTTTTTTGGTGCACACATTTCTAGACCTTACTTCTTTGTATCACCAACACTCTGAACCTTGGACAGTGAGTCTCATAGCTTGCTTTCTCTGTCAGTCTCTTGATATTGTCTTAGCCCTAGTCAAGTGATTTATCTTAGGTTGAGCAACAAAGAAGAACCACTGCAATACTGGAGGCCTACTCCTGCCTGATCTTCTTTCTCTCTCCCAATCTTCATTAGATATGGTGTATGAAAAATTTCTTCATGTTAAGAAAAGTTCAAAGGTAGAAAAGCAAACTGTTTAGAAAAAACATTTCTAGGCTATACATTAGTAAATTGACGTAATAAAAAATGGTGTGGAATGTTGATTTTGAAATGTCTATATCTGCTCTTTAAGCTATTCAGATCTATTTAATGCTTAACAGTGAGTGTTTAATGTACTTTGTAGTCTCTTGTATTCATTTTTTACTTTATTCCCTGCCAGTCTGACATCTCAGATAGCCTTCGTATCTTGAAACTACTCCTGAGGGCTTCAAGATACAGAAGTCTCAAATTAGGCATGTAATTACCATGGATATGGGCACAACTAGCTTTGTTTGGGTGACTTACTATTTTTTCCCTCTATTTTCCTATTTCCCTATATTTCCCTGATTTTTCCCTATATTCTGTTTCTAAAGCTACTTAATTATTTTTATGAAATTAGGAGGTTAACAGTGCTACTGACTAATATAATTTTTTTTTTTTTGGATAAGCATTTATTTAACAAACCAAACAAGTTGTTTATCTTAAAATATTGATGCTATCATTATTACCACAAAACAATGAGTAATAATTCACACATAGAAAGTGATACTTGAATGTGTCGGTTTAATATCAAAACAATTAACATAAGAAGTATCTCAGTTTGATAGGTTAAAGAGAAAGATGTAAAAAAAGGTGGCATCATGGTCTGAATATAGGCCTTAGAGCAAGAAATTGCATCTCAGTTCAAAATAGAGGCTCCTTCAATTATCTCAGGGATATCAAAACTTCCTTCTTTGTTTCTCCACACCTAACAGAGTGTTAGGTGCCTACTAATCTGTATGGGTTTGCAAATATTTTTTGAATCATGCTGATCCTGACAGTAACTCTCTCTGGGACTACTACTTGCAAAGCAATAAACAGAGCAGCAGCAGATACTCTAGGAGCCAACCAAAGCTTTCTGAACAGGGGTAAAGAAAACTCATTAAGATACATTAGCAAGGCTACCTCCTTAGAAGATGTACATTTCTAAGTCAAAGTCAAGACAAAGTTCTAAAACAAAAACTCTGAATCTGAAGTTACTAGAATGTTGAACAGATTTTAAAATTCAAGGTTAATAAAGCATTACTTCCTTCTTTTCTCCTGTTGCATGCCCTATAATAGCCAATCCCACCTCATTGTTCAAAGTTTGAGCGCAATTTTAGTTATGTGTATTGGAGTCCCTAAATCAGTCTGAAACAGGCATTCTTATTACATTACTCTCTTACCCCATCACTCACTGCTCTTCTACATCTTGAAGCCCTGCCACCAGATAGTGCAAAACAGAGAAAAGCAATGCACTGCTTTTGGACCGTGTAACTGGCCCAAAATCAATTTGAATGGGTCTATTCCTGGTGTAGAAGGCAATGAAGGTTGTGTCCTTGGGATATTGTCCAATGACAAAACCATACTCAGTTTCTCAGTTCCCATGTCAAAAGTATTTCCATGAATAATGGAAATGAGTGATTAATAATATGAGCTAGATGGGAAAAACCATTTAGATAAATACCCATCAGTTATCTGCCATAAAGGCAACCAGTTAAATAGGTACATTCCTCTTATCTAGTCTTTCCTTTCTTATTAGCATTTAGAGTGTGCCCATCACCCAACTAACTCTGCTCTAAATATAGAATTGATACCTGCACAGAATGTACTCTATAGTCTGCCTTGTGTCATCACTGATTTTAGCTCCTTAATTAGTGCTATTGCCTCCTAGGTTCTGCATGCACCAGGCAAAATAGTATTAACTGAAAATTCACACTAGACTTTCTGTTAAAACCATTTGATCTTTAAATTCAATATTTTAAAAAATAATCCCTCCAGAGGAATAAATTGCTTTATACATATTAGATTGTTCTTTTTTGTTGTTTCCTACTATATTTATAACATTTACATGCTCTTGGGAATCATAATGCCATCTGTATGTATAATGACATGCTGCAAATCCTTCATTTGGGAGTATCACTAGGTAATTTAAGACCTAAACTAAATTTCTTTTCCTGTGTTTTGGCTGCAGAACTCTGTCTAACAAGGATCATTAAATATCTAATAAGGTTTCAGGCAGAATTTTACATTCAATGCATTGTTTAATGACAGTAAAAACATATAATTCAACTGAAATATCTTCATATGTTGGTTTCCTTACTTGGCTAAAGAAAAACAGTCAAGTTGGATATAATTAGCTTTGAGAAAATGAATTATTTATATAGTTTATAATTCAATTAGCAGTTGAATTTTTTTTTAATACTTGATTTTATTATAAATTATCATAATACTACATTATTTCTGGAAATTACTGCCAGGTTTACTGCATTTCCAAAAAACCCTCTCTAAAGCAGAGATTAGCAAAAGGGGTTAAGAGAGACTGAAAACTATATTATTTTCCATGCATTTGGAAGACAATTTTTTGAAAACAACTCTGGTCTGTGAAATCTAGTCACTTCTCTGAAAGTATGTAGATCATGAAGCCTTCAGAATTTGTGAAAAATAATTGACTTACAATTCACTTAGCTACTTCAGACCTCTACATTTTGTTAGACAGTCCAGTTTTCCCATCTCTTGCATTTTACCAGCATCTTAATGACTTGGTGGCTCTTTTTGGTGACACTGACCTTGTAAACAAATCCAGTAGAACACTTCAGAGCTCAGAAACCTTCAAACCCATCCTAATTTATTGGTAGATTTACTTCTGTAATACATCTTTCTCTGTGGTATATTTGCAGTAACTCTTATCCTTTAAGATCAATTAATTCTACTGTGAGGTATGATAGGAGACAATGAAGCAGATATTTACAGATGCAAGTGTCATAATTCTGATTCTGCTTTGGATAATACCTCTAAGGCAAAAACTGAAATGGAAAGGGAATGGGAATGGGAAGCGAAAGACAGAAAAGGAAGCATAAAGGAAAAGGGAGCCGAGAGAGGAGAGGAAGAAAATAAAGGAGAGGAGCAGGAATGAGAAGATAAATGCAGAGTTCTACAATTCTAGCAAATGTTCTTGTTCTACGCTATCAATTAAAGTGACATCAGTGAAATTTCTTGTTTACTGTGATCAGTCACATTAGTAAAGCATTAAACCTTGCTTTGGACAGAGTTTGGGCCATACAAGAGTAAGTACAGAAAAAAATGTACCTATAAGGTAGCATGAATTGGGCCCACTACATTCACGTTATGCTAGCTAGGATGGGTAGCAGTCATGAATATCAGGTACACCAGGGAAAGCCCCTCAGCAGGATCTAGCTTCAGAAAAGAACTCTGGAAACCGACAGTGCATACTACAATACCCTCTCTGCTCTTTATTCCCTATGCTGATTAGCTGGAACAAGCAGATATATGATAACTACTTCTACTTTTTTGTGCATTCATGTGTACAAAGGTTGTGGTTCTCATACTGCAGTCCAATCCACAACATTTGCTTCTACTACTACAGCAGAGAGAAACCTTTGCTATTGAATCAGTTTTGCTCATCTTACAGGAGAGTAATCTGCAGAAAAAATGAATTGTGACAGACATTCAGACCACATAACTATGAAATGTGAGAGAAAATTCATACAAACAGCTTTACAAAGAGGCATCACAGGATTTTGGATTAAGTACCTACATAGTTTGTTCTGTTAGGGCAAGTTATTCTGTTTCCTCTGTTCTGTTGCTCAGGTTATATGCAAGAACATTCTTAGAACTGGAACTGAACAAATGCTAGAAATAGAGTGGTCTAATATTACATTTCGTTTTAGAACATTCCCATGCATACTGACATGTTAAGTATAGGAAACTTTAGGAAATTATTCCACTGAGTCATCAGTACTGTACTGCTTACCATATGAGCTCCTCTTGTCTGTTAAGCCTACTTGCTAGATAGCTTTATAAACCAAATTAGATAGTTCATTCCACTTGTATTACTGCAGGGTTGATCTTGAACTCTGTTTTCCAAATGCTGTGCCTGAAATTACCTTTGATTTCCTGACTTTTCTTCATTGTCTACACACGTTCTGTAGCTACACCTGCTTTCTTAAACTTTTCAATCTCAACAGAACTGCATGTAGCCTACTGAAAAAAACACACTCAACTGTCCAATGGGTAGGGCATCTGACGATCTCTGAGACATCACGATTTAATTTTTCACAGTACTAAAGACTGCCTGTGTGCCAGACCTATATTCAATAGAGACCTTTGGGGTTCCACACCACTCTGCAAAATTCAGTGTTGCCAGTCCTAATCAGTTTCATCTGAGTGATGAAATCTTCATTAGGAGAGAAGCGAGTTTGGCAATTATGTGTGAAAATTCAGCTTTCTCCTCAGTTTTTGACAGACTTGTAAGAAAATTCTTCCTGAGTGTCTTCTTACCATGCTTGTTTTTCTGTGGGACTTTAATGATAGAGATTTTAAGGAAGATTTGAAAATTCTAGGAATTTAAATGCTAGGTTTAATTGCCTAAAGACTCCTTGTGACTAATACTTTATCTGCCTGCCCATCATGTACTTTGTCTGAAAAATAATATTTTTCAAAAATATTTAGTTTTCTTATCATGAAGTGTCCTGTGAATTATAATTAAAAAGAAAAGGTAGAGTTATGCATATGATTGTTACAATACAGAGACTCTTAGATCCCCTTTCATGTTGCTGGATCCCAACACCTTGAGTATAGAAAATATCTGTACAGAATGAATGTCTGTAAAAGCTAGGCTGAAGTCTACATCAGTATTTAATAGACAGCTATTATTGCAACATATGGCAGCTAGAACAACATATTTGAAATGAAAATACTAAGGGGGGGCCTCCTTATTTGAAAATATTAGTGCCTTTATGCTGTATTTCTAAAGCTGAGCAAATGTTATATTTAGATCTAAGAAGCAACAGGGTATGAATTATTGCACACTAATTCACAACTAATGTGCTGCTGTGAATGATGCTAAAGGCTGAGTGCAATCAACTCCGTTCCATCAGTACAACATTAATTCACACACTAGAAGATCTTACTGCACTTATAAAAATATTATTCCAAAGGTCAAAGAAACTAAAAATAAATGGTAATGTAACCAGGGTCAAGTTCCAAGAACTATTATCAAGCACCAGTTTGATCTATGTATTTTAAAAAATAATCACATGTATCATGGAGAACTTGTGTACGCATTAACCAACCCTAAGCACATTCCTGATTTCAGCAATAAAGTTGCATGTAAAACCGCTGAATATGGAGTTCATGGCTATACATGGAAAATAAATCAAAATATGTGTGCTGCATCTGTTCAGAAAAACAGGTACAAATCAAATGATACAACACAACATTTTATTCAGGTGTGATATTTGTGTACACATCTGGATGTACTTCCAAGTGTTATGGACTATCCAACTTCCACATGTCTAGGCCTGGTTTTGTCTGGTATTCCATCTACAGTTTTGGAGGTTAAATACCTGGGGACTTTTATGAGGAAGTGTTTTGTTGTATTTTATATATTTATGTATTTGATGTATTTTTGTTTATACTGTGTTAGGCTTCACAAACTAAATATTTTAAGGGATTAAGTGTGGTTTTAGGAAACCTAATGCAAATTTCTTCTAATGTTTAAATATAAAGTATGCATTGATTATGGCATTGTCTAATGTTTACATATTTTAAATAGGTTTGAAGAATATTTATTTAACAATAAGGTTGAAGGTTGAAGGTTTTTATTTAACAATGTAATGGTTTCAATTATGGAATAGACCATGAATAGGTAAAAAAGAAGCTGTGAGGAAGCTTTACCAAAGATTTCTTACCAAAGGGTAACTGGATTTCCTGTGGCTGGAGAGGCTATCTTGTCTTTCTTCTTTTATTGGGACTGACAAGAAACAGAGCCACAGAGAAGGGCTGTGCATGCGTTCCATTTGGAGGTCTGTCCTAAGAAATGGTAGCTCTAAAAAGTAGCCTATAGGGAGAGAAAAGTTTTGAATAAGCTTAGGGTCTTCAGCTTAGTGCTGAAGAAAACAAAGATTTGAAAAAGTACAATTCAGTGATTAAAAGGAGATCTCAGATCCTGGAATTTAGCTTTGCCTGGAAAAGAAAATTGGTTACTCCAGAGCTCATGTTAATATTTCTATACATTTCATTTCAATATATTTGCACTTCAATATGTTTTCATTGCACAGGAACATGGATCTCAATACTAATCCAAAAACTAATCCAGTTTTTAATATTTCATTCTAAGCCCAAGTACCTCACAATGATAATTTAATTTTCATTAATAAAACTATACTGGCTGAGAAGTATTTGAAAAAGTTTTGTGTGTGTTTGAATTTCATTAAGAGTATTAGGACAATTTTACTGATTGAAAATTAATCAGATTTATTCTATCAGAGGAAAATTTTAAATTTTAAGCAGTTCTTAAAACGAATTTTGATTTACCAAAATAAAATTTATGCACTGGATCCTCACCACCAAGATTCAAACAATGTAGAATGAGAAATACTTTATTATGGCTAGTGGATTTAAGCTGAAATTAATGTACACAAAATTGAATTTATTTTATTATGTTTCTTTAATAAGATTAAACAAATTAATGTCAAAAAGAAATAATTTAAGAAATGTATGTACTCTTTTAAGAGTGACATGTAGTAGTAGGAAACAACATAATGTTCTTGTGGTAATTTAGCTATTATCCTAATATTTGTAAAAGGTTCCTTAAGAGTCATTTAACTGATAAACCAATTCAACTACTCAGTTAAAACACATCTCTCAGGTAGCAACTAACTGTATCTGTTCTCCATTAAAAATGTTTTTGTGCACTATTAAATAAGTAGGAAATTCCTAAATACAAAATATAGGCAAAATACTATTGGTATTACACTAAAGAAAATTATTATGTTCCTGAGAAGAGAAAGATATGTCAGAAGATGGCAGAGCTGTGCCACGTGAGTCAAAGGGCTGAAATGTTGTCTAGGGCCCTCGGGGAGCTCATATCAGGTCTCTTCAGAGATGAAAAATAATAATTAAACACTGCTTATCAATTAATGCCAACTTATAGGAAGGTCCTAGACTTAGATTAAGTGAGGAGATTGGGTAGCTTGAAAACAGCAAGAAAGGAGAAAGAAAAGGACTATGGAATAATGAAAGACGCAAGGAGAAAGCAAAAATAATTAAACAGACATGCACTTACACAGAGTTGGAGCACTCATATTTCTAATTAGAATTTCAGTGCAGGAGCCCAATTTAACCTTAGGGAGCCTTATAGTGATGCGCGGCGCTCAGTCTAATACTGATACACCAGCTTGAATTTTCATATTGCATTTAGTAGGATGCTGTTATTTATACACATAGTATATTTCAACTTTAGGGGCACTGTAGTGGCTGTCTTTATCATCTGCTTGTGAGAAGGGTTTTTTATTGGAAACCTGAAAACTGACAATTAATTGTTTTTTCCTAATTCTTACATCATTATGAATTCATGTGTTTAGTTCCCCTACCACTTGAATTGACAAAGATCTCATATTTTTGAGATATTATACAGTATTGTCATTATTTCAGAGGCAAGGTTTTTTCAACATGTATCATATCCAGAGAAGGGACAAAACCTCTTAAACACTTAACAGGTGGAGAATGTGCCCCAGTGAAATGGCCATAATGATACTACAAAACTTGCATCCTCTACCAGTTTCCAACCTCTGATGAAGCCTGTAAACTAACAGAAAGCCATTTTCTTTATTTTGAATCTTATCTCCCACCTAAACAGATGTGTCTCAGATTGAAAGTGCACTCAGTAGATCAAGAAGCTATTTAGACAAACTAAAAAGTTCTGGAAAATATTCTATTCCGCAGTATATTTCCTTAGAAATTTTAGCTAAAAACGTAACTTATTAACAGTTTTTTGTTCTGTCAAAGGGCCATTTCTCCTTCCTAAAATCTGTTTTCTTTAAAACACTTGACAGGAGCTGAAACATTTAAATATAGCTGAAAATGTAAATTTCAAAAACAGTATTTGGGTTTTATCTCAATTTATACTGATGACATCTTTACTTCCTCTTGTATTGTCTAATCTATCATGTACATATTTGTACATGAATCTTAGACAAATTCCTCCCCATTATTTTACTACTTAGACAAATTTTAGTAAAGTTTCATGGGTGGTAAGTAGGGTTGAGCTGTAGGGGTTAATTTTCCATTTCCCCACCAACAATGCTCAATGGGGCATATGTGCTGCTGGTCATGTGATGCAATTACAGCTGACAGCCTGTCCTGTCCCCTGAACAGCTGGGTCTGATCCTCAGATTAACGTATTTAAAACCATAAAATCTTTCTAAGTTGTAATGATCAAGAATGACAACGCTCTTTAGAGTATATCCCATATTCCTACTGACCAGTACTTTTCATGGGAAGTTATTGGCTTGTGTTCAAACAAAACAGATAAAAGTAACTAATGAGATACTTATTACCTGTGAATCTTATATAAATATTTGGTTTGCAATTTAATGTACCTTTATTCCTATTGATGAATTTTTAAAATTACCCTTCTTTAAGCCCCCAGAATGTTTACACGGTCCTTGCACACTAACATCTGCTAAGCTTTTTTTTTGTTCAAGAGGAATAATTCATGCCTCTTGAGTTTGCACACGTTTCCCATATGTCTAGAAAATCATATGCTATCACTCCTTCCTTGTCAAAGGTTTTAATTCTCCATACATTTATCAAGGAAGAAAAACTGCAAACGCACTTTATTTTCACAAGTTTTTCACCAACCACTTTACATTTTGAATCCCTATACATTTACAAAATTGTTTCCATGGAAACCAAAAGGAAATTTTCTCTACAAAATTCTTGATGGAAGAAATGCAAGTAAAAGTGTATTTAATAATTTTAACAAAAACTTTCAATGTTTCAATTCTAGCTCAGATTATTAGGAATGTATTTTGAGTGTGGTGTTGGGGAATTAATAGAAGGGATTTCTTTCAACATCCATGAAAAGATTCAGATGCTAACATACTTCTGTGGGCTCAACACAGCCCCACCACGACATTTTTGCCAGCGGTATGATGGCGACAATAGAACTTCAGAAGTTCTGATTTGGACCACGGATCTGAAGTTTTTGAAACAAAATTTGCCCTATGCATTACTAGCTTGGATTAGATGAAAATTAATCATACAATTTGCTTTACAGGAGAAACTCAAGTTTTCTAGAAACTCTAGACCTCATGTAGGCCCTTACTGATGAGAAAGAAATGGCATCCTATCTCTTCTGACTTTTTTTCAACTTTCAAGTTCCATGAGCTCAAGAAGTTACGTAATGACTACTGAGATAGGTGAGGTGAGAGCACTAGGTGTCTTGCAGAACTTTCAGTAATACCTTCAGCACTATCTTCCACAAGATGAGCACTAGGTGTCTTGCAGAACCTTCAGTAATACCTTCAGCACTATCTTCCACAAGATTCTCCTGGACACACTGGTGAAGTAAGGGGTGGACAAGTAGACAATGAAGTGGATTAAAAACTGACAGAGGGGTTCAGAGACAATGTCTTGTGTGAAGCCAGAATCTAATGGTGTACTTCATGGATCTCATGGCCTGATTCTTTTCAACATTTTTGTCAATGAGCTGGATGATGGGGTAGAGTCTACCCTCAGAAGTGTGCTAACAATACAGAATTGGGAAGAGTGGCTGATACACCAGAGTTATGCTGCTATTCAGAGGGACCTTCAGAGGCTGGAGAAATGGGCTAGCAGTTTTGTGGAAAACAACATGCAAGACCCAGTGAGCACAACACTGAATGTGAGGCAACAATGCACCCTTGAGGCAAAGAGGGTTAATGGTATTGTGGACTGCATGAGGACAGCTGTTGCCAGGTGAGGCAGGTAATCCTTCCCCTTTATTCAACGCTGTTGAGGCTTTCTCTGAAATATTGTATAATTTTCTGAGTTACTCAGTATAACAGAGACCTAGAGATACTGAAGAGAGATCAGTGCAGGTCCACTAAGATGGTTAAAGCACTGGAGAATAGCTTCTAAGAGGAGAGGTTGAGCAAGATGAGACTCTTTGGCCTGGAGAAGATATGGCTGGTTGGGGATTTTATCAATGTATTTAAATACTTGAAGGGAGGGTTCGAGAAAGACAGATCCGGACTCTCTTCAATAATGCCTGGCGACAGGAAAAGTGAGCACAAACTGAAACACAGGGTGTTCCATATGAGTACAGTACACTTTTGTTTGCTGGTTGTTTTTTACTGTGGCGGTGGCTGAACAATGGGACAGGTTGCCCTTGGACATTGTGGAATCTCCATTCCTGAAAAATAAAAAAAAGCATTTTTGACATGGTCCTGGGCATCCTGCTCTTGTTGGTCCTTCTCTAGCAGGGCAGCCAGACCAGATGACCTCTAGAGCTCCCTTCCAAAATCAACTGTCCTCTGATTCTATAACTGTGATCTGTCAACTTCATTGCTGAAACTTGCCTTTTGGCTTTTGTGAGTGTACATACAACTTGGTCCGGAAACAGTTCTAACAAAAACTTCCTATTAAGAACTCAAGGATACCTAACTTTTGCTCCTAAAATCATATTCTGCAAAATAGGTCAACCTAGATACATGGTAGAAAGGTACTGGTATGACATGGTATGTGGACATGTAGTCAAGAGATGATGTTCATTTTTATATGTATTTTACATTTGTAAAGTATAACTAAGTCTGATCTCTATGTAGATTTTATAAAGCTACAAACCACAAATAACTTCTGATAATAAAAAGGCAAGAGTAGGCGATCAGAATGAAGTGTAAGATATGTGAAAGAATACTCATTTATAAGAGAAAAAACACAATGTCAGTAACATATTCTATCAAGGAGGCTTTTGAAAAGCTTCATCCTTTGTAGTAACATTTCTTTTTCCCCAACAAATCTATGATTTCTCAGGTTGCAATGAGTCATGTCATGTAACTGAATGTGTCACATCCAACTGCGATATGATGAGAAACAACATAACAAAAAGTGACAAGATTTAACATGACAAGTAAGAATGAAATGCTACAGTGGTAAACACCAGTTTTCAGCAATTTGGTATGTCATGTTTTTTAAAAAGGACACCTAACAGTATGGTTCTCAAATAATAATCACAGCTCCTGACAAACAGAATTACTTAGTTTTCAATGATTCATGTTTTCAGACACCCCAATGGTGATTATATTTTGATATGCAGTTAAAAGATGGATTTTTGACTCAATTAACACTGGTATAACCAGGAAAATTAACCATCATTGTGAGTTCAAAACAAAGGTGTTTACTGTAATCAGCTGAAATGGGACAAACTTGTTTAACCAATAATTGCAACTTACATTATTGATAAGGAGAACTGCTTAGAAGAATAATGTCACTGCTCATTTAACAGTAGCTTGTAACAGCATATGATTTCTTAGTAACACTAGGTATAAGCTATCATCTGCTAGGCAAATTTCCAGGTAATGAAAAAATAAAGATAATTTCAAATTCATCAGTGCATGGAAAATTGAAAATTTCAGTTCAGACTGGAACCGAAAAGACAAAAACATTAAATCTGGGAGGCAGAAAGGGAAAAAACAAATTGGGAAGAATCAACAAACTTATAGGAAGGAAGAAGCTAAGTCTCACCATAGAAATTTTTATTTTGAAAAGTTTCAAAATATTGGTTTAAAATTAGTATTTCTTATTTTTGCAGCATAAAAAGTATAAAAAATATAGGTTACATAATAAACAACAGTATCACTACTGATATGTCATAGCATGAAACTGCAGTTGTAATAAAGAAGGAAGTCTGTTAGTGCTCTGCATTAAGCCTTTTCTGGATCACAGTGTCCTTGTTTTACTGAGACAGTTTCTTTTATGACATTGAAAGTGCAAAACACAGACTTTGTTATTAGAAACAGGGATCTAAGTAGCTCCCTCAAAATGGTTAGAAATATTTGCTGTCATCTCGTTAATGATATAGAAAACTATGCAAACACTATCTATCCCATACTTGTTCTACAAATTATTTTCATTATTCAGAGCTTGATATTATAACAAAATAAACTATGATTTTCACTACAGGGTACTTTGTAGATTGTATCACCCTCATTGATCTGTCTGGGTTTTTTTTTTTATTTTTCAATTACAATCAGTGATATGGAAGTCCTAAAAAAGTTTTTATTGCAGTGGGATAGCTTACTTGAGTATGGTCACTGGTGAAATGTGCAGAAGCAAATTCACAAATAAAAAAAGATTTGACTCAAACTTTAAATCACAATAATGAAGTTTACATTCACTATTGGAAAGGAGATAATGAAGCCTTTAAACAACAAGAATTATCAAGACACAAACAATTTTTACTTGGATCCTAACTATGATTTTTCCCTTAGATGACCACAGAATGCTGCAACTGTGTGCCTAATTTACAAAAGGCCAACATTACACAAGCCATAGGGCTAGGAACCTGGCCCAAGTGCCTGACAATCTCCATAGAGAAATGTGAGTAGATGTCCCCTGGGAATCTAAACATTAGTAAACTGAGACAATAATTTCCATTGTGCGTGGCATTTAAAGTTCTGGCATTGCACCCTTTGTCTGGAAAGAAAAATAAATGCATACTAGAAGTTTGCTGGACTTAGACAGAAGTAAATATAAAGCACTACTCCTTCCTTCTATTATGCATTCAGGATTGCAGAAGCTCCCTTAGGCTTATTGAAGGTAAAGTGTTTCAGAATTATCAACAATAGCTCTCATATTTTTAGAAATGCCTGTGTTCTACAGCTAGGCAGTCTCACTTGCAGGCAACAGTATTAGTGCTGTGATTACAATACACTGCAGTGTTACTGGTCACTAAGCCAAAAGGTATTCAAGCTTTTTTCCCTTCAGCTTGATTGTATGTATCTAGGAGAGACACATGCTAGAATTAAAATCAAACTCTGATCCACCAGTCTGTGAGCAATGTTTAGGTCTAAAAAAGATGTTCCATTTAGGTGAGATAATTGTCAAGTACTGATAGCGCCTACCACAGATGGGGAACTGCTATGGCCACAGCTCCTATCAGCTGCAGCTTTTGGTGCTGCTTCCTCATACTCACTGCCAGCATTGCCTCTGCTGACACACCACAGTTGTGTTGTTACTGCTGCTTTTCAGACTCTGAATTTGGAGCAAGAGCTCACATCAGAGCACTTATCTGGTTCTCTTCTTCAGAAAAGGTCTAGCATGTGTTGTCAGTATCTGTTCATTTCTTAGAGGTTTTCCAAAGAATTATGGTTAAGTTCCTCTATCTATCCATAATTTCCTTGAGCTGCCAGAAAGTTTTTGGCACTCCCCCAGAAATATACTTCCACAAGTTCTGCTAAGATTCTCAGAGCAGATTTGCCTACCTAGAGCAGAATATCAGAAGATGAGCTGAAGCTGTACAACTAATGTGGAAACAGTGTACCACTGGCTCCTAAATGTGAAAGTACACCAATGTTAAAGGCTCTGCAACACAAGTCCAAGACAGCTCAGCTTTCTCCTAAAGCCATGCTGCCATACAAGAAAGAGATACAAAATTCGATGTATCTAGAAGAACATGAAAATAGGATTGTGTGGGAAGAAGGACTTTCGAATTCTGACATCTATAGTTAGGCTTCTGTATTTTCTAAGGACTTAATTAAAATGTATGGAGGAAAGGGGAGGTAGCAGACTAATTAATTTTTAAACGGGAATTGAAGTTTCAACATTAGTGTATTCACCATGAAAAAATTATTTTGATACCCAGTAGCAAATGAATAACAGAGTTAAAAAATTATATGTATGTTAACTTTTGCTAAAAGCATCTCCAGACATGTTCTACTGTCTTGGAATTTGAAATTTGATGTAGACTACAGAAATACAAGGCCATGAAATGGTCAGCTCTTTGATGGAATTTTTGCTTGGAGTTTTAGCATACTCTTAATAGTTCCCAAACCTCCCCCCGCTGCCCAACAAAGAAAAAACAAAACCAAAACCAAAAAACAACAACAACAACAACAAAAAACCACAAAACAAAACCCAAAACCAGAACACTTTCTTTGGATTTAAAAGGACACTTCATAGAAGGCTTAGTTTACCATTATCCTTTTCTATCTTTTGCTTTCCATGCAGACAGGAAGATAATGCAGAATGGAGATGAGATCGTTTTACTAATACTACAGGATTGCATGAAAACACTTTATTGCCTGTGTTTGCTCAATTCAGACAGTAAAACTAAAGCAGTAATCAATATGGCTTAGCCCAGCCATATGAGACTCAGAGAATTCCTCAGGCAAGTCTGTTCTAAATGAAAATTCTGTGCAGACAAGGGTAGCATAATTAGCATGCTGCATATGTACCCATAAAATAATTTAATACTTAGGATTGATGAGTTCTTAATCATAAATTTCTCAGCAATATCTATAAATGTAGTATTTTATTAGAGGAAGATATGTTGATCTTTTTTCTGATGTGAGTATTAATTTGGAACTGAAATGCTGTAAAACATGAAAGCTATGATCTCAGAAGGATTACCAAAAGAGTGCCAAATCAAAACATTCCCAAATAACTGAAGAAAATGAAAGCGAACCTTTTTGTTAACTGTGCACACTTCTGATCCTTTTACTTATCCTTCAGCAAGAAATTTGCAAAATGAGGATACGAAGTGATGTTTGTTACAGGTTAGAATATTCTGATTTCTATGTAGGTTGATTTTGAGACCCGTGTTTATAAGCCCAGTGTGACACCAAAAGGAAAAACAATTTTAATTACTCAAATTCAATATTGAATCTTTAAAATGCCAATTATAATGCATAAAACATGGGCATAATTTTTACTTGTTAGAGTGGTATTTTGAGTTCTTCTAGATCACTAATCCTACCGTCCTAGATACTTGGATAATGTTTAGAAAAATATGAATGTGTGAGGATTTATTTTATTTTTTCATTCTATAACCTATAGTGGCAACAATACCTTTAGACTAAAAAAAATACACAAAATTCCTAATTGCTTTTCTCTTGATATCACATAAAGTGATTTAAACAATTGGGATATTCTGAAATAAACGTTTGAAATGGCTAAAGCTCTATGACATGTAACAAATTTTTTCTGCAAGATGTTTTCTTCTCATCTCTATTTCATAAGGGTTTTTTTCAGTTTTATACTGGCAATCTGAACACATTCAGACAGTTGTTGGGTAACTTGTGTCTGATTCGTGGGCAGGGAGTAAACTAGAAAATTGCAAGTCACAATTCTGGTTTAAAACTGTTACAAAAATATTTTTTTTCCTTTTACATATTAAAATAACTGCTAAAAATCTATTTTATATTTTGTATTAATCTTTATTGTTTATATGTCAAATCTGTAGGACCTGTTTCCATATACTTAAAAAGAAAGAACATAAATCTAATTTTGTTCAGTCCTTTAATTACGACAACACTTTCATATTTTGTGTCTCAACTGGACTGCCTAAGCATTTTTTATGATTATTTAAAACTTGAACTTTTCTTTTTGAGTCACACACATAATTTTTAATCACTAACTGTAGCTCATGCAAAAAAAGTAACAGCTTGCTACTTGTATGAGTCAGAATCTAAACAGAGCTATTTAAAAATCATTTGGAAAATGTGTTATTAGCTAATTAGCATAATGTAGTTATAGAGAAGATATACAATCTAACATGTTTCTCTGAATCAGTTCATAAACAAAAACTGCGATTAGCTACTATTTCCTTTGCATTATTATTTTCCTTAAGATCTTATCATATGTCCAAGCCAACCTAACGGTGTTGTCAAACAGATTTCAGATCTGAAATGCCATGATGCAGTTGGAGCACACCTTTCATTTTTTATGTATTACATTCCAACACTCTCTACTGAAACATTTGCACCACATTTATGTTTCATGTCTTAATAACTTTATAATTATATGCATAAGAAAATATATCCTATTCTAGCTTACTCTTACTATTTCCACCTAAATTGACTAGGTTTAAAATCTCGAACAGTAAAATGGAGCAAGAAAGAACAATTCATTTTTTTCTAGGTTCAATGTTGAGTTGAATTTGTGTTTATTAGAAAAACACACTCAAACAGGAAAATCAAGTGGCATTTTATGGCTATTTTAATTAGTTGTTAGAATCTTGCTCCAAAACTGATTAATTGCAGCCATGTGATCATCGTATGGATTCCATGTGAAGTGATAAAAGACAACAGTCCATAACTCAGGCCTGACTGGTCTCTGAAATTTTGATTTGTCTGTTAACTTTAGCATATCTTACAAAACGGTCACATTCTCCTTGAAGTCAGCAGAGATTGCAAGGTATGTGCCGCCTTCTAGAATCTTTAAGCTCACCAGTAAAATAGTAAGACCTGAGAGATTTCAGGGATCATTTCTTGACATTCACAGACTATCTCTACATCCTAGTTACACTATGTTTCTTAGGCCTCTAGAGAGAAAGAATGAAAGCAATCTAAAATTCCATCTAAAATTCCCTGATCTACGCAGACTTCTGATATAACCGCATAAGAACCAGCACAGAAACCAGGATAGGGGAGGAAAAGAAAAGATAGTTACATTATAAAAGTAAAATAATCTTCGATTATGAAAAGAAAGTTCATAGCAGTGTGAAAAAGTGATACCATCTGCATTCAGGGGCAATATCATACTTATTTCCAACAAATTTATATTTTAAAAAAACTCAAGGGAACACTGACTGATGTGTTAGTGATACTTAATACATTACTGGTGAGGCCAAAGTTTAACTGATCTTAGTATACAGAAACATCAGGAACATCAAACAACATTTGTCTGAAGTTTTGTAAAGCAGAAAGCAGTATTTTTTTTAAAAAAGTAGTGTAATTGTAAAGCTATTTTAGAGGATAATATTACCTGTCACTGGGCATCTGTGGTTATTAAACTGTTCCCAACATGTCATCTTTTGCAACTCTGGCTTATGAAGACAGAAATAATTAGGGTTTTTTTTTATCAGAGTTCCCAAGTATTTCATCTTGCAAATATCTAGATTTCCTGGTCTTGTGCCTCGTGTTCAGTGACAGTGCTACAGATGGTCTGGGTAACCTCACAGACAATCTTCTCACTGAGATCTTATCCTGATTCTTCAGATTCCTTACCAAGGCACATGCTAATTGTTTTTTATGACTGCCTTTCAATATTTTCTAGCAGACAGACAACATCCTGCATTAAGCTGATTGCAGTGAAAATGAAACTGAAGATCCATTTTCCTTGTTTTTTAGGTTAAGTTTTAAGATGAAATTATGAAAACTCAGACATTAGAAATGGACATTATAAGCAAGAAGAAAAATGCAGAATGTGCATACAATTAAAATAAACAAATGCATTTAATTAAAAAAAAAATTTAAAAAACAGGAAGGCAAATAGGCAAAGGAAAATACCAACAGCTGCTGAGGAGGACTCATAATTGCAAACTCAACTGAGAAGAGAGGATTGAGGGAATATAAAGGTAAACTCCAAGACTAGTGTTTAATGCTTATCGTCATCAGCAATTTGCTCTCTTTTGCAATACTGAAATAAATTAACTTCATTGTGAAGAAGAAAGATCTCATTTGACAGTGGATATTCTAATCTTGGCAGTATCTGACCTTCAAATTTGGTCTGCATGGTCATGCACTAGCTCAGAGAGTTGCACAGGATTTTGGTTTGCTGATGTGAAAGACCAATTGGACAGTTCATCAGCAAAATCATGGATTCTTATGGTGCTCCAAACAGTACTTCCTCAAGGAGGGTTACAGAACTCTCACTGATAAAGCATTAGTACTGTCAAAACCATCCTTAAACTTACTGTCATCCAGAAGGCCATCTTCCTCCAAGACAAAAAAGACTGGATTTGAGGAGATGAATATGTAAATCGCCTTATTAGTAACATACCAGTTATAGTGAACGTCCCCAAACTATATACAAGAAGTTCATAAAAATGTTACCGTAGTTTTTCTGGGATATTTCAGAGTTTCAGCTTGGACATGCCATTAGTTTTACATCTTTCATAGCACAGAAACTTTATGTACAACAGGAATCACCTTCTACGTTTAGTCTGCCAACCTAGCCACACAATGTATTTTTTTCATAGTCTTTTTTTGAGGAATAGATTTTAAATGATTTAACGAGTAAGCCAAAGTTGTGCAGATGACTGGAAACATAGATTCCGTCAGCAATTTCCATGAAAATGCAAAGAATCACTGCTTTCTCATCCAGTTCTTGTATAATTACCACTTCATTTGGCATCATTGTAATAATTATCACAGTAATTAAAAAACTGGAATTTGTATGAAGACTAAAAATCTATGCACCAAATCCTATAAAATTTTCAACAATCCAAATGAAACACACCAGATAAACTAGTTTCCAGGTAAAACTGTTTTGAAGATTCTCATGATACCATAACAATACAAATGCATTCCCCAAGAGTAGGAGACATCATTTTTAAGATACCACTTGAATACAAGGTAAAAATTTATATGAAAGAAATATCAAACTCTTCTTGGTGTGTAGAAACTCTTGCTTATGTCCTAGAAAATAATTAAAATTATTAATTCTATTCTGAAAGATGAACAGAAGGTCATACTTTGCACCTCAAGTCATCAAAATTAAGAAGCCAGTCTCCATCAATTTCCTTTCATAGGCAATGGAGACACCTTGTCCCCTGTAAGAATTCCTAACAGTTCTCTGAGATATACTCTGAAAGAATCTCTCCTACATTTGCAGGGTACAAAACATATGGAAACTGTCCTACTAAAGCAGGTACTATAAGTACTAATTTTGTCATCAGATAGAATAGCCCACTTGCCTGCTTCCGGATAAGTAAATCCCTCAGCAGTATGTTGTGGAGAAATCAGTGGCAGTGATGATTTTTAATTATTGGCTATTTCACTTTTATCTGTAACCATGTGTAACCATATTTTGCTGAGAAGACATACATGGGATACTACTACTACTACTACTACTACTACTACTACTACTACTTCTACTGCTACTACTACTACTGTAACTGCTCTTCAGGAACTCATTACCTCCAGGTGCTAGAAAATCCTGTCTCAAAGCCTGATTTGTGACCCATGCCAGATTGGTATTATCTGGACCCATGGCTGGGAGTCTGCTTCAGAAAAAATTAATTTCAATGCAATCCCTCCAGCCCTTCAGATTCAGTGTTCCACTGGACTTGAGAATCAGGACTTTTGTATAAAACTGAAGATGTATTTGAAGAGGTGTTGGGATTTAGGATTCTTCCTTTTGTTTTTTTTCTCTCAGGGAATTTTATCCCATATGTGTTGCCAGGAGACAATAACAACAGGGTACTTAAGAGAGACAAAAGAAGTTGCCAAGCTCAGTGGAGAAGGGCACTTAGCTGTACTCCTCTTATCCAAGGGTTTCTCTCCAAGGGTGGAGATACTGCGGGAATTGGGCTGGGAAAAAAGGGGCTGGGGTAGGCAGCTGCTAGCTGCTTCTTTCTCACTCGACATTTGGAAGGAAAGGAGCCTGTGGTCGCTGTGGGAAGAATTCACCACCACTGCAGGGTTCTCTCTCCTGCTACCATCCACCGTGAGTGGAGCTCTACTTGTAACAACAGCCGTGGTATCACCGTGTGCTCCCTGAGCCCGCCCCACAGTGCCCCTGTAGGCGCAGGGGAATCATTGCACCTACTCTGCCCGGCCGTGAGCCCGCAGTGCCCCTGCTGGCTGTGCCCAGAACTGCACCAAGGGAAAGCACCCGCTGCCCAGAAGGGTCACTGGGCTCCTGTTCTGATTGCGGTTAATGCTGCAGTTGCTGTTTGTTTGTTTGCTTTATCATACATACTAATAAAGAACTGCTATTCTCTATCTTTGCCTGAGAGCCCCTTAATTTCAAAGTTATTGTGTCTCAGAGGGAAGGGGGTCGTATTTTCCATTTTCCATTCCAAGGGAGGCTCCTGCTTTCCTTAGCAGACATCTGTCTTTCAAACCAAGAAAAGAGGAAATACTTTGTTATAATCTAGGAAACCAAAGTAAGAACTCTTCATTCTTCGCAAATGTTTAAAAGTAATTCAGATCTAAATGACTGTCTGGGTCAAGTTATTTTGCACAGAAGCTCTCTAGCTCCACATGGGTAATGCTTTTCAAATACAGCTGGTTTTGAATCTCAATTGACTATGGATATGTTCCTTTTGCAAGTTAAAAATTTCTAATGCTTCATTTTTACTTAGATAAGGAAATCAAAAGGAGTTGGAGCAATAAAAATAATTAATGGAAAATTTCAAATATCTTTAACCTAGAAAAGATGAAGCCATTTTGAAATTAGGCAAGTATGAGACCTGACAAGATAATGGGGATAGATGATTCTCACCACCTACACAACAGGAGATGAGGATGGAGAGGCTGATAACAGAAATACTGAAATATATTTTGTAGCATATTTGCTTTCCTTCTAAGTTTGTAAAATTATCACAGAAATAGCAGAATACTTAACAGATATATAAGCAAAACTGAAGGATAACAATTACATGAAAAAATAATTAGGTTCAGACTGCCCTTTATGGATCAGGAATAACTAGGCAACTTGATTAGGAGTTTGTTTCTTTAGCTTTTATTTATTCATTGCATATATATCGACTTCTCTGATTATGTTGAAGAGCCGTGAAAAAGAAGTAAACAATAAAAATATAAATTGGGAGTTCTTTGGAAGGTATTTGTTGGGAGGATGCTGTGCAGAGGCTCAGTCTTAGCCATTTAGGAAAAAAAATATACTTTGGAAGAAGCGTCCATTAGCTTTTGCTATTACTCACCTGAGATCATTCTGCTTAGCTCACTAAATATAAATTGCCTTGCCTACAATCTACAAAGCCTCCTTCCTGTATCTAGTACATTAATTTCTGTTAAGGATTGGGAATGTTTTTTTTTCATTAACTATCTGAAGGCTTGCAAATTTGCTACCCAGGTTTTTCAGGTGGAAAAACTACGTTCCTCTGTCAACATTGCCAACAAACCTGCTCACACATGCTAACTCAGACCTGAGTGGGTTACTGGAAGAAGTCTGTCTGCTCTTTCCTAAATTATTCAAGAACATCTTAGTTTTGTTTCTGGCAGCTGCGTAGGGGGTGACCCTTCATACTCCTGGCCTGCAGCATTAGCAAATACAAGGGAAGAAGGAAGCTTAAAGGAGCATTTTTAAATTTTGGTGAAAGAGCACTAAACCCTGATGGAAGAGGCAATGAAGAACTTAACTGCAGGATTTCTATCTCAAAATAGGGCAAAATAAGGTATTCTCAAATAGATAATGTCATTGTCTAGTAGTATAATCTTAAAAATACCATTCCATACACCTGAAACAAGAGCTATTATTGCAGAAAATCCTCTAGACATTGAAAACCAAGGAAAAAGTTACTTAAATATGACTTTGATGGCAAGGACTATACACACTTTAATAAAGTCTTTGACTACACATTTCTTCCTGGAAAATAAACTTTGTTTTTCTTTTCTGAACATCATATATTTGTTTATTTTCCTCTTTGCTCTTTCACATCTAGAGATTCTTTCCTCAGATATTTTTTCAAATGAAATTAATATTTTGCAAAAGGATTTCCCAGTTCCCTAAGGATTTTCATTTCTTGATGAAGTCAGTTATACTGGATATGTTACATAATAAATGCTAATGCTTTGACAAGAAGATGTAATCAGGGTCAAACAATCATGTCTAAATTCATACATGCACATAAATATATGCATTAATAATATTTACTTGCATACATAAACAAAGCATTTATAAAGCAATGTGCTTATTGAATTGCACATTGAATCTGAACTTGCAAGTGTAATGCAAGCAATGGATCAAAACTCTGCTTAAAAATATACAATGGAGGGTGAAAAAATAAGCCTAGGCAAAAAAAAGATCCTACTATTTAAATTATTATATAAGACATAAAATGGGATTTAGATTATGCTCTACACATTGAATCAAGATAGCCTGAAACTAAAGTTTTTAAGATTTAATTTTCTGTTGCTATTAATGAATATTACAACAGTAGCTGCCCCCTGTGGCTTGGTATAAAAAGCAGTGTATATACCTAGCACAACATTTGCAGACCTCCTCAGTTTTGTGTTTTTAATGTGATGAAAAATTGTACAAGTAACAAAGGAAAATGTCATGGTAACTAAAACATTTCCTATACGTGTATTTTAGAGGGAAGCAAAATCAAAGGTCTTCAAAGAATTACTAGGGTTCTTTCTAGGAGGTTATTGACAAATATGTAGTTTGTCTTCTGAGTTTGTGCCTCTTTCACAGATTGGTGTATTTGTGATCCCACAGGCAGGAATAAGTGTCTGTAATTCATTTCTCCTTGTTAACTAGTGTGCTTTTGTGTGTAGGATGATTGACAGCAAACTCGGCTTAGTCCCAACGGATGAGCTTGTTAGCAAAACCCTAGCATCCTATCTCTAATAAAGCATATCAGCAGTACATTTTGTCCTATCTATTAGCCTCTCTGTTTCTTTTTTGTGAAAAGCTGAGTGTCCCTTTGAAGCAATGACAAATAAACCCCTGAACTGAAGTGCTAGGCTGCCTTATGGACAGCTGGATAGTAAATGTCACACCGTGTATAGAATGCCTATTATCAGAGTGAGCCATTTGTTCCATTCCTTTCAGTATCTTAATGTAATACAAAATTGCTAAATCAAGCCCCATGTCTGTGACAGAACATAATTAATGAGAAAGCAGGAGCCAATTCAACACTCTTTATTGGGACCTAATTGGCTCAGGCAACAGAGTTGTCACTCAACAAGAGACTTCCTTTAAAGCAATTTTGTTCTTGGTTGTATTACAGAGCCTATTAAATTGTCCCCTCCTTGATCACACAAAGAAGTATCTGCATGCAATAATTAGCTTTTCCAAGGGGATTTTTTTTAACTCTTTCAATAATAGCACATTTTCAAGCACTGCTGGAGGAAACACAGCACAGGGATATGTGCAGCCTCTGGACTGAATAATTGTAACACATGCATTTTGGGAAAGCCTGTGAGGATTGCATCAAAGCTATGGTCAGGACATAATGGGGTGTCCTGATTTCAGAGAAGGTTGCAGGTCAAGCTGGGCACCTGATATTGCACTCTGTGCAAACTGTTCAGCTAAAGGAGCAAGTGAAAATGTAGAGGTATGGATTGTTTAACTGACAACATATTAAGCTACCATGAGGAATGAGAGGTCCTATTTCCCAGTGCTGGTATCTGCAGATTCTTATACCACCATGAGCAGCCATTTATTTCTAGTAAGAATCTAAGACTGGAAGTCTTTTTTGAGTAATTATCAGAATTTCCTGGACTTTGTGTCATAATGAGTAGATTATGGGAGAGTAAACTGGGAAGTCTGTTAATTTTAAGCGGTTTTTTTGTCACCCAAAGAACAAATGTCACACTTTGGAGTTAAGCAATAATAAATTGTACCTAAGGAAGGAGGAATTCAGGAACCTGGTTCTATAACCTCCAAAAGCATAGATTTCTGCAACTAGTCAAAAGACAACTTAATCAAACACAAAATACATCACTGATTGAAGTTCAGTGATTTAACCACCATCAAAAATGTTCAGAAACATTTACTGCATCTTGTAGCTAGAAAAATTTAACATGTTTTCCAGAAAATTTCAGCTGCAGCTACTAAGCTTCATATGAATTTATTTGAAAGCCAGACAACAAAATGTGAGGGTCCTGAACCAGTTGAATATTTCTGTGTTTAGAGAGGCTTGTCTTAAGTTGAACTTCACATTTTCTATTCAGTTTGGAGTTAAAAATAATATTGAAGTGGAGGACGTGTCCCATGTTTTTTCTCAAAATTGTCACAAAACATCCTGTATAACATATGAATAGATATGTAAATTACTGCATTAGTTGTTAGTCTTGGAGAAAGCTAAGTGTAAGAATCAGTATATTTGGGGTTTAGGAATCAGTACATTTTAGTTCTTCCCTCTTATGTCTTCAAAAGACTAGAAAGATGTGACTAATCATATAAATAACTGTGTATTATCACTTATTTTCTTCAGAGTAAAAATTCTGGGGATTTCAAAGGGAATTACAAAACAAGAATTAAAAGAATGTAGGATGTTATTTTTTTTCCAAATAAATGTGTGTTTAACATTTTATCTCTAATTACATTAAGCAATTGTTATGAACACATTTTGATTTGCATAGTTATATAGTTTTTTTAGTGGTAAGAGTTCATTGATATCTAATATGCAAGCTACAACATAGCCACTGCTTTGAAGGCTCAGTTAGAAGACACTATATAAGTATATAATGAAACCATTTTTTTTCAAATTTAATAATGTGAAAGACAAGATCCTAAATGCAAATATTAATTAACAATGGCCTTTCACAGGTGATTAATGAAGTTTCTGAAAGCATATATTTATTAGCTTATTCTAGTAATAAATAAAAAGTACTACAAAGACTTACATAATCTAATTTTCT
Organism: Catharus ustulatus; assembly: GCF_009819885.2. Classification (NCBI taxonomy): domain Eukaryota; kingdom Metazoa; phylum Chordata; class Aves; order Passeriformes; family Turdidae; genus Catharus; species Catharus ustulatus. The sequence goes on from NC_046226.1 coordinate 28,068,062, forward strand.
TTAATTTATCACATTCAATCAATATTATAAAAATAACGTACGTTGTGATTAATTCTACATGGTATAGAATACTAATGGGCACTAAAGAATTAAAAAAATTACAGCATGGGCATCTACTGAGAAGAACTTGACAAGACAAATTAGAATGTTAAAAAATAAATATTTAAATGAAATATTTTACCAAACAAACATTATGTGGAAAAATAGTAATGGAAAAGATACTTTGGGAATATATTCAAAAGCAGCACTGATTGAAATATTTTATCTAATGAAACAGTACTCTGATGTCTCATTTTCCTTCAAAAAGTACTTCCTAAAGCATTTCCTAAGTGAATTGCCAAGCTTCTGTAGTTTTGGGCATCATAACTGTGTAACATGAGTTGGATGCCATGCTGTTTGAGTATAACACAAGACCAAAAGGCTGTTTCTCATTTCAGAAAACCTTGGGATCCAGATATTAGCAACAGTCTCCTGACAACACATAGGCTGAAGTTAGATATCTCTGCGTGTCGTTACTTGAAAGGTCATTGTCACTGATGACACAAAAATGAGGTCTAATCAAAAGAGAAATATGACATCATTTGGTTGTCAGTGCAAACAGAACTAGAATGTGTGATTCCAGGACTGGTGGTTATTAATACTTCATCAACTGAAAAAAGACAATCCATATTAGTATTGTGTCTCTATTTAATGCATAAGGACAACATCTTGCATCTACATTAGCTGACAGTGGCTAAGAATAGACGAGAATTAGATGTGTGTTTTTGTGAATTATATAAACAAAGTTATTGTGATGAATAAAAAACCATTGTTTAGGTCTGTAAGTTTTTCCTCCTTACATATGCGAGGACCTCACAACAGATGTCTCAATAAGGACTGGTTTACATAGAGGCTTTGAACTGTTTCCTTGTTTTGATAAACAAAGCATTGTTGCAATTAGTAAATTGGGCAAAAGAAGTCTGAGTCAGGACAGAAATCCTTCCATCATTTTTTGTGTCTAGTATCATCCTATAATACCTCACAATGTTACCCTAGGAAAATGATGACAAATTCCTTAGTACACAATTTTCCAGAATATTATGAAAATGTCATTTTTTTTCATGTAAATGCTGTCTTCTTTCTTTATCTCATGCAAAAATATAATAATACTTGTCCTAGTATCTTGGTTCCGAGTTGCATAATTTTACATAGGTCATTATATTTCAGAAAGAAAAACATTGAACACTCTAAACAGTCTTGGATTTTCAGGCACTAACTCTGAGGGAGTCTGCAACCTCTGAATCTGTCATATAACCAGACTTTTCTTCAGCACAAAGTATGATTAAAAGTAATAACACATGTCATACCACTGTGGCAATGCCAACACAGAGGATGCGTTTCTACAGAACAGATGGTACTTGCAATGCTAAGAAGTCTATTCTCTTCATTTTACCTCATTGTTGCTTGGCTTCTGTGCCTTCTCACACACGTCACACATTTGAAAGTGTGCACAATGTCCTCTTTCTAAAGGGCATGAGCATATGAACTCATATAAACAAGATCAGAATGCAGATTAATTTATCTAGAGCGTAATTCAATATAGATTTAAAAACAATATTAATATTTTAGTAGAAGAACTCTATAGCTATAATTTTAGCATCTAAGGAATTTATAATTTTGAGAGACTGGGAAAGGTAGTACTCATTAAAAAAACCTAGCAGGAATCAGTTCACCTACTATGTTACAGATACTAGTGTGAAATATAGCAGTTTCAAGAAGTGCTGAGTAAACTACATTACAATTTAAGACTGAACATTATAAAGAATAATTTAAAAAACAAAAGGGATGTGAGGCATGCAGAATTCTGTCTGACCTTCATCCAAAATTGATGTTCTTGTGAAAAAGTCATGGGACAAAATGATTGCAAGAGTTTTTAAAATACCATTCACAAATTGGGATATTTCTGTAACTGATGGTAAGATACCAAGGCAAGAAGTTACACCAATAAGGAACCTAAGAAAAGATCATTATATATTATATAATCAGTAAAATATCTTCAATATCTTCAATTTCCATTAGAGAATATGTAAAACCTCCAATTTAATGCTAATGCAGATTTTGCAGATCACACACTGAGGAAGAAAGGCTTTGATGTGTACAGAAGGAAGGTACTGTTCTGGGTTATGACTCAGTAAGTCTGTGTCCTGCTCCAGCAGTTGTTCTACTTGTTTATTTCTCTGCACAAGAAGTGACATTCAGCTCATGAGTATAATACTCTCAGATATCGTATGGAGAATCAGGAAGAGTGAGAACTACTTCAGTGAGCAAGCAGGAATGATCTAGTGTATGCACCAAAACTCGTCTATTAAGGAATGAGTCTGTATATGGTGTAATAATAAAATGTAGTTTCTTTCTTGATCAGCAAGGGTATGAATAATGGCCCTGAAAGCCAGATTATGCATACTTTTGGCAGCCTGAAAATTACACAAATGACCTGAAAATAGGGCAAAATTACCTGCCATGATCTATCCGTGTGTTATCTGAAAAATACTGACAGCCTGCTTGATCCTCTTCTATGACTGCCTGTGGGGTCCCCTGTACTAAGAGATATATGATATTCAGCCTGAAGTCTTAGAACAATGCTAACATATGTAGCATCAATATTTTAATGTCATCTGCAACATTCTCTGTAATTTTTTCTGCAATCAGTCTTTTCTGCAATCAGTCTAGTCTAAAAAGACCTGTTATGATAAATTGGTCAGCCTCTTACATCTGTTTATCTTGATGGCTAGACAAAGAATATTGTTAATTGTATGGTGTATGATTTTCACAATGGTTGGTACAGCATAGTGACTCACAAATTATACAAATGTTTTCCTTCATATTTTTTTCCTGTTAATTTACTTTGTTTTCTTTCTTTTTGATTCATATTCTCAGGAAGAAAACATCTTGTATATCTCTGGCTTTTACTGTATTATATCTGAAATTTAGGTAGGACAGAAAAAGTGGGCAAAATTAAATTATTCTGCCCTTTTCTATCTACTCACTTAAAGGATCTTGACTTTTTTGAACTTTGCTTCTGTAGACAAGACTTGCTAAGAGAATACGTAGCAATTTGTATGGATATTTCAGGGTAAAAGAATAACTTCTTTTTAGTCTCAAGCCCTTGGATCATTCAAAGTTAAAGCATCAGAAATCCTTGAGGTTTACTAAAGTCTATTTCAGTGTTGAACCTGTATATTACAAGTTATGATTGCTGTAAACAGAAGGCACTTTGTCATGTTCTCCCCCATTGTCTTTCTTACTGTGATATTCTAAATAGACTTCTGGGATCTCTTGGCAAATTCAATGCAGTATTGGTGAACACTTTCTGGTAGACACTTCCTGTGAGCTCAGGGAACAAAAAAAAACCATTATGAGGAACATCAATAAAACTCCTTTGAAAGCTGACATAGGCATTGACTATGCGTTAAAGTTCTTCAAACAGCTCATCAGTGGGGAAGACAATGACGTAAGCATTGTACTTCTTCTGACCTTTGGGTACATTTTGCATTTTGGCTAGGAATTCTATGTGAAAAATGTTTTATCATCTCAACAGTTTTTAAAATAACTATAAAAACAGTTCACCCTCAGACAACACATAAGGCTTTATTTGGGAAAGAGAATTAGTACGATAAATCTGACAGTCACTCTTTATTCAGGAGAGATTCAGCAAGCTGTTACTACTTCTGTTTTGAACAAGAAACATTAAAAAATTGTTATTTCACTGAAATACAAGGTTGCTTAGACACTGAAGAGTAAGGAGTTTCTGTGGTGCTAAAAAGTGAATGTGAGCATATCTGTGTGCAAATCACCTAGGAAAAGACAAATAAAGTCAGAGAAACAATCAAAATGCCATAGAGACAAAAAATAAAATAAGCCTGAAGACTGGAAATGGCTCTGAGGAGAGGAATCCTGGGAAAATGCTGAGAAATGTGAGAAGACAAATTGTCTCCAGCTATTTGATTCATGCTGTGTTCTTAGAAAGAAAATTTTGTGTGTTCTTTGTAAATGAACACGGTCTATCAAATAATTTCTCTCCTCTGATGGAAATAGTTCAAAGCACTTCAGTTGCTATGTGTTAATATCAAAGGGATACAATTGCTACTAGATTTGGTATTGCTCTTCCAGAAAAGCCACAAGCATAACTGTTTAGTGAAAACGACTTGGGAGGTAAAGCCTCAGCTAATCCCACTTACGTGTATATTTGAAAAGGAATTTACATGATAAGACTCTGAAAATTTCAATGCTCACTATATTTGTTCTATATTTGTGCATGAAGATTTAATAAATTGCCAGGCCAAACCCTTAAACAGTTGTGGATTGAGGAGCCATTGTGATAATAATTCAAAGAAAAATGTTAGAAAATGGTGTTTCCTGTAATTTCTGATTAATTTATGGGAAAAACCCTTCTGATTATATGTTTTTAAAAGGTTTAAGCTGCCTTACAATTTCCACTAAGTTTTATCACTTCTCTAGAGAAGAGGAAGAAATAAATTAATTTGTACAAAAAAAAAGAAAAAAAAATTCATAGCAATAATTTGAATTATATGGGAATGCGATCCGCAGACAGCCATCATGCTATATATATTTACAGATGTGTATCTTATTATTCTGTATACATTATTGATAGTTATTGAGGTGCCATGTTTTTGTATTTATTTTTTTTAATTATGCTTTTTGATTAAAATTAATTAGATCTACTGAGATATTAAATATGGAACATAGACTGTAATATAATGCCCTATATCTAGAGTATTTGAGGTTATCAGTTGTGGTTAGGAAGTAATATAGCACATGGAATTTATGAAATAGCAAGGTTGAACAATATGCTTTCGATGGGATCCTGTCTACCAGCTTTTCATCCCATTCCCTGTATTGAATGTGGAAGAGAGAAAATGTTCTTCAACATTTTGTAAAATCCAGGCTCTTTATTAAACACTATTACATGTGTGTGTGAATTAACCTGCTTCCAAATACTGAAAATTCTTAAAATCAAGTCTTAAGCTACAGAGAAAAACTGAAGGACCTTAGTCTAGTACTTGAAACTGCTGTAATAAAAGCACCAAGATTTCCAAACGCTGTTGTGTTCATTAGAGAGGGATTGAGAGATGTTTATAGTTTAGATAAAATAAGATCATATAATTAGTAGACTAATGAATCTAATGTAGACATGACACACATATTATCAATGTCAAATACATAAAGTCTTATAAATAATTAAGTGCTTTTAGTAGCCCATTTTGCTAATGCAAGGCTAAAACATTTCCAAGATTATTCAAGAAGCAGCCAAAACAATTAAGTATTTTTTCAAATGTTGTGTCCTTCACATTTTTTCTCTCCTAGCATTTGTGATAACTGGAACTGAAACCTGCAGATTTCTTGGTATTTTAGAGTATTAGTACAAAGGAGAACATGACTGTATGATGACTAAGAAAATTTGTCATTTGATCAGGCAAAACTTTATATAAAGGAGGGAAACATCAAATGTTTGTAATTTTACTGGATAGCCTATTCTTAAGTGTCTTAGTATAAATCAAAGTATTAAAAATATTTACATAATTTTATTGTGCAGTCATATTGACAATTATTATTTAAGCAGGCATTAGAATTAAAAATTCAGAAAATTAACAAGAAATATGAAATATGTCTATATAAAATTGGTGATTAAGAAATCCACAAAGAGACTGACTTCAGTTTCTCACTAATTTCTTACTCTGTTTCCTTCAAATAGTGCTCCTCTTAATTTACATTGGTCACTCCTTTTATACACCACAGTGTCTTTATCTTCAAACTATATTAAGTTTAGGATTTAAAAAATCTCACAGACATGTAAAATTTTTACAAAGATATACTTCCAAATACCATTTAGGGACCCTTATGTAAAACATTGTGATCCAAATACAGTAATTTCATGATTACAAGCCGCACCGTTTTGACTTAAATTTTACTCCCACCCTGGAAATGCAGCTTACATTCAGGAGCGGCTAATATGTGAATAATTTTCTGACATTTCCAACCCCGGAAGTGCAAACCGAGGTGCCGAGCAGAGCACCTGCTAGTAAAACCCAGGACTGCGTGATTGTTACAAATTGATTACTCTGTTCGCGGTGGGTGGAGCCGGGCTCCATGTCGGCAGTACAGGGGGGAGGCGGGGGAGCTCCCCCCTTCAGGCAGCGCAGTCCGGGGGGAGGCGGGGGGCTCCCTCCTGCTGGCCCCGTGGCTCAGGGGAAGGTGGGGGGCTCCATCCCCTCCTGCCACTGCTGCTGTGGGTGCCAGCAGGCTCCGTTCCCCACTGCCACCACGGCGCAGAGCTGGGCCAGGGCGAGTGAGCCCAGCTGCGGCGGCGGCCGGCCCAGAGCGGCCCTGCTGAGCGGCAGCGCTGAGCTGGGCCACCTGGCCCTGTTGGCAGCCCCGAGCGGGCTGAGCCCTCATGGCCCGAGCCGAGCCAGTAAACTCCGCCATGCTGCGATTCTGTTACTATTTGGCAACTTTGTTGCACGCGGGTCCTCGCTGCAAACGACAGAGCGGCTTATAATTGGGTGCAGCTTGTGTATGAACAAAGAACAAAATGTTTGCCAACACCCAGAGATGCGGTTTATAGTCAGTGTGGCTTGTAATCATGAAATTACTGTAACTATTATAGCATTACAGCATTTGCCATTCCAAACAAACTGCATCAGGGCACATAGTTTCCCATCTTTCTTAGTATGTATTAGTATTAGCATTATTAATCTCAAAGATTCGGGATTTGCCATATTTTTCTATATTTCTAGACTTAAATTTAGAATTTTCAAAGTACTAATTTTTTTATGTAGTTTCTCATTTGAATGCATTACATTCACAGACATTTGAAAAAGGACACAAGCCCTTTTCAACAACTTATGTCAGAACCATATATAACTGTATGAAACTGTATAAACAGTATATGGCCGAGTAACTTTCAAATGAACCCTAGAATGACACGTTTATCAATGGCACCTCCTGAGATATTAGTTTAGTCTTCCTCATAGCACTAATTTACACAGCCATTATGACTTGGGACATGCAAGAATGACTTGAGTCAATGGAGATTAACTGCTGAGATTGCAAGTGACATCATCTTAAAATTAATTAGTATTTTGGTTTAACTTTATTTTTAGGTTCAAAAGAGTCTAGATCAAAATTTTTAGTATCTTTTTTCAAGTGTAAGTCTTTACTTGACATAATCAGCCAAATTTTCATAAAAGTTTGATTTCCTTTGAAAATCAGATCCTCTTGTTGTAATGCACCTCTCTTGGGTCCTGATTTAACGTCAAATGAGCCATTTGAGCCATGAGCTTTTTGCCTCTTTCTTTTCCCCTTCATATTAGGATTGTTTTTTTTCCTTTCCTTATTGGGAACTTGTGTCTATTGTCCTATTGTTTCTACCAATATATATTGCACTAATTTTTGCATTTCTATGCATTTCTTACAATGAATTATAGCGGCATTTCAGAATTTTTCTAAAATAAAAATTAAGTAATTGATATAATCTTTCAATTTTTATATTATTGGCAAAATAAGGTTTCAAAATTAAAAATCTGAAAAATCCAATATTATATTCTAATTTATAAAAATATTTCATATATGTGAGTAAAAAATATACAGTTTAGGACCATCAGTACACAAATATGGAACAAGTTTCTTAAATAAAAATACCAAGAACATTTTTATGTGAACATGTGAGTCTTCAATGGCTGTCATGAGTTATCTGTTATAATGACATAGTAAGACAGAGTGCACTGTGAAACTCTATCCTTTTTTCTGGAGAGCTTCTCATGGAAAAACAGACTCAAAAGTGCAATATCCATACTACCTGAACTTTGAGAAAAGTATTTAATACATTTCTGCTGGTCTGTAATAGCAATATCACTTTCTAGAAAGACTTCTGGGCTGAGTTGTAGGACTGAAAATGTGCTGCTTTTTATCTGGTCTAGTCACCAGTATAGTCTTACATACATAATCACCTTCATCTTATGTTTTTCCAGAGAGTCTTTCTATAGTTAAACTAATTTCTGAAGTTCCAAGTTATTTCCTGAGCCTATTTTGTCTTTGAATCAGTCAAGTGCCTTATTCACATCTAATTCAGACTTTGCTAAACTGTACATCAAGAGCTACAATTTGTGTTTACTTTTAAGACATATTATACAGGCTTTTAAGCAAATTGCCAGGTAGAAAAATTGAAAGCAAATGATAGAAGGCACAGTTTTCTGGCAAAGATTGTTTAACATGACAAAAAAAGAAAAAGCATAGATCTTGAACTGGAACAATTATGTTAGATGTTTGCTCTTACAGTATTAACATCATGTTGTGTGATGAGATCTTACCACTGAATCTTCAGTGGTTACTGCAATTCAGTTTAGGAAACAGTAACACAGCTACCCAATCTACTGTAAGACTTAGATCCTTATGTAATTTTCATTTCTCTGAGGACAACACGATGTAAACATAGGTGAAATGACATCAATAAAGTCTTCTGTGAAGTACTTAGTGCTTAGAGAATTAACAGAAAATTAGCTAACGATATTGAAAGCAGAAGACAGTGAAGAATCGTGAAGTATTCAGAATAAAACTAGTGTTACAATCTGTTAACTATTTTAATTCTAGATGTATGTATTATGAAATACTTTTATTTTAATTACTTTGAGGTATAAGAGATTATGTTAACCTTTAAATAAGGTTATAGTATACTATATATATGTGTATGTGTATATATATACACATGTATACTCTTTCTATATAGCAGAGAGTAAGTGAAGGTAATAGAGTTTACCTTGTTTCTTCTTTCTGAATTCTGGAATGGGTGGCATTAACCATCTTTTGCTTATCAGATGATACTGCTTAAAAATCACGTCATTGATTGCGTGCCATCACTGAGGAGAAGAGAAAAAATCATATGGATGAGTCAAAAAATAAAAAGCATATGTAAAAATATTTCAATCAACCATCAACCATCATACTTTAGTAGTGTATTATTCTGTGTGTTATCTGGAAATGGCTGAAGAAAAAAATCTCATGAAGTAAACTGGTCACCACTTGAAAAAATATTTTTATCTTTTGATTGTGGAGGTTAGTCAAAATTGCAAGAATAAATTGGTGTGTGGGATTTATGCACGTGATAAACCACTATTTTGTAATATGTAAAATGATACATCATCCAGAGTTTCTAAGCACAATTCTCTGCAGTTTTAAGCAGAATTACTGGATACTCCCAAAACTTGATGCCAACTTTCATGGACAAGTTTTCAAATTAGTTGATATTTATTCTTTTTGTTTTCTATTTTTTGCTGCTTTTACAGGCCATGAAATTATTTGTTGAGTGGTTTCTTTAAATACATGATTAAGTACTCTTTTCTGATCTTCTATGAGCCTTATCAATGAATTCTGGAACAGTCCTGTAACAACAAATTTACTGGATCTGCATGATAAATGGTAATAATACACTACAGAAAATGTCAGAATTTTTACAGATTTCCACTAAGTGGACAAAAATATTACAATTACAGCAGCTTTCATAACTCAGCTATTTCAGCAAATAAGATTAAAAAAAATAGTCTAGATGCTTCCTAAAGTTATTCCTACTACAACTCCACCTGAAAGGCACTGAACTCTTCTCTTTGGAGAATAGTGATGGTCCAAGGGAATGGCATGAAGCTGTTTAAGAGGAGATTTAGGTTGGATACCAGCATAAGATTCTTCCCCCAGAGGGTGGTTGGGCAGGATCCCCAGAGGAGTGGTCACAGCATCAGCCTGGTAGAGTTCAAGAAGTGTCTGGACAATGCTCTCAGGCACAGGGTGTGACTCTTGGGGTGTCCTGTGCAGGGAACAGGAGTAGAACTCAGTGATCCTTGTGGGTCCCTTCCAACTCAGAATATTTAATGATTCAGTGATTCTATAAAAGATGCTACACTGAAATTCAGAGGCAAAAATAAATGAAATTGGATGATTTACTAAAATACATTGTAGAAGAGTTCTTGTCACAGTTTCCTTTCCTGGGAATTTCAGGTTCTGAGACCTGTCATGTTTTGTAATATGGCATCTCAGTTTAAAAAAAAAAAAAAAAAAAATTGTCCTTTCTGAAAACTGGTTAGTAGAAAACACCGACACACTAAGTTGAAAAATTCTTTCAACATTAAAAACTGAAGATTGCTCAATTAAGTGAGCTGTATTTTCAAACCATGCATTTTTGTTGAAAAAATTCGTACTATGCAGATAGAGAAGAAGGTTAAAATCAAAATATGGTAAATTTCAAAGCGGCTGTTCTGGAGTAGAAGAAGAAGACAGATCTTTCTCTGCCAAGAAAATTGTGCAGTAATCTATGCATCAGTTTTCACAGACCTTCCATCTCCATAAGAAAAATTCTGCAGACACCAGTTCAAACTCTGACCTAAATTTTAAGGGAGCAGTACTGAAATCCACCATGGAGTAATCCATAGGTTTTTAACTGTTTTGAAGAACAATATATGGCCACAGTGTACAGTATACAAATAGATTCCAGTTTCTGGCTCTGTAATCTGATTGAAATCTGTAATCGGAAAATTAGTCATATTGCTCAAGAAAAATAGAATCCATGCTCACAGTTTGAGAGGATGTCAGTAACAGCTTGTCTTGAATTTCAGTGCTGTTTGGACAAAGCCTTAAGCACTTTTCTGAAGAAAATACACACAAAAAAATTAGTGTACTTTATAAAATTGTCTTTAAAATTCAATCTGTCACTTGACCAGTCACAGTGACCCTAGCTGTCACTTGTCACAGTGACCCTAATCCTGATTTAGCAATGTAAGTGTCTTATAGGGAAGTGTCAACTAAAAAGAAATAAATGTTCCAGTATAATAGAGCTATTTCTAACTCCTATGCTCTGATAAAATGTCATCTTTGTGATAACCAGTCATCTATATTGCATCTACTATCAAGAGCTAGAATTAACATCTTGCTACTAATATTAAGGCAAGTCTTCACTGACACAAGGGGAATAAACAGATCATACATTCTTGGTAATATGTACCCAAATTTAAACATGAATTTGGTTGATCTCTATTTGCTTTCTTATTGGGCATATTTTCTGTGAATATGTGGATATTCAAGATACACTGTGTAAAACCTTCTTGGCACAATTTATGTCTGAAAGGAACCTCATCATAAAGCCAATTTACAATGAACTAAACAAGATTTAGAAATTGGGCAAGAACTTTTATCTTCCCCAAGTTTATCTTAAACTTGGTCATAAGATAGGAAAATATTTCTGAAAATTAAGTTTACTGTAATGTTGGCATGACATATTAATCACAATACAAAAAGATTGTATTTACTACTGAGTGTTATACATTATACAGGTATTGTCACCCAAAGTTTGTGCACAGAACTAGAGTTTGAAAATTTAAATGAGAAATTTGAGAATGTTTTTGAGATAATTTTGTCAGAAGATATCTCCTTCCATAGAAAGAATGTACATTCAGCATCTTAGAATAACCCAGGTTGGAAGGTATCTCTGGAGATCTTGCATTCCAGTCTTCTATGCAAAGCAGGGTCAACTTTGATGTCAGAGACAAATTCCAAGGTAAATTTCCAGTTGAATTTTTAAATACATGCAAACATGGACATGTCACAACTTCTCTACCAACTTTGTATCCAATAAAAAAAGTAACATTGATCTTACCAATGTTCTCCTCCTCAGCTCAACGACTAGAAAGAAAAAAGAAGCACTTCTCTGACAATGGACAGCTCTCTGTGGACATAAAATTATTTTTCTTACAAGTTACTATTTTGGAATCTCCCCTGATACAGGAAATATATCTTTAGCAATTACTGAAAAGTGAAAATAGAAATGATGGTTAAAAATGGGTTATAGCTGCTGCAGATTTTAAGCTGTGTCATATCAGAAATAGCTGTCCCTTGGTAAATCTCTGAAAGGAGATTGGAAATTAGGTTATAGACTCTTAAAAATGCACAGAATTTAATAGTCCAAATTTTGTCTTTTTTTTCCTTATTCTATATTCTCTAGGCTACAGATTACTTACTCTATGAAAATCAACCCTGTATCAACATCAAATAGGTCCTTTGTCCCTTCATCGTCCCCACTGTAAAATGAACTAGAGGAGCTCATCCCCCTGGGTAAAAGTGATTTAACACACGTGCTAACATAATGAGCACTTTTTCTCATCAGTTAAAAAACTGAAAATTATTCAATACAAACACTTTGAAAAAGTCCACAGAAATGACAGTTTTTATGTCTTGTTTTCTTCAAATTTGATGGAAATGTAACTGTGGAAGACTCTTCACCTTCTTACTGAAAATTAACAACTGTAAATTAAATTAATTCCTAAATAGATACCCTGATATTCCTCTTCAGCCTCATATGACTGTTCCAAACCGCTCTTTTAGATCACACTTGTGTTCCAGTAATGATGTATATTGTACGTATAATTTAAAATGGGATCTTTAATAAATACATTTAAATATCTTCCTTTGCACTTTACTTGCACTGTTCTACTGCATCTCTTTACAAGCACTTTATAGAAAACATTTAAAATCACACTGTACAAGAATTGTCAATCATGTAAATTATCATTGGTTTTAATTTGAAAAATGTTGGTGGTGGACTCTGAGTCATTTTCTGTATCATCAGTAGAGATAAAATTAAAGGGAATGAAGCAGACTCATGAACAAAATTTAGCAAGAGCTATAAAGAAACAGGAACTACTCTTAGATATACTGCAATATTGAAATGCAAAATATCCAGGTAATTGAATCACACAAAACTGTAACCTTATAGTTATAGTCAAAACTTAGAATCATGTGGATATATATCAAAGACTGAATATGTGGTTGCTATTAAAGTCCAAAGGAGTGAGAAACTCCATCATATTTCTGATTACAATTTTTAAAATTAAAAATTGCAAAAAAATAATTCCAAACTAATCAATTAGGAGAAAAGAAGGAAACCAAAGGTTGTTACTTACAAAAATTTCGAACTGTAAGCTTGAGCAAAGTTTCCCTCTATGCACAACTTTCAGAAATATGCAAACATAATTAATCCAAAGTAGGTTTCAAGCATGAAGAAAATGATAAACCTCTAACATATCTGTGTAGATTTGCTCTAGATTGGTCACAGTCTCTACAGATGAAGAAAAATTAGGATGACTATCAAACAGTAGCAGGAAAACCAACAGTGTTCTAACTTTTATTTTCAACATATGCTTGTAAAATGACAGTAAATTTTAGAGGAAAAGACAAAACATGATACCTTGCAAAACATGATTCTTTATCCTGTATAAAAGCCAAATTGGTTTAATAAACATTCATTGCTTCAAGAACAGAATTTAAAAATAAAGAAAATATATTCACACACTACCCAAGAACAAACTTAAAAAATGCTATCCTAGATTATTGGTGGTGATATCAGTAATCCTGTCTATATTTTTTCCTGTAAATGGCAGACTAAAACCCCAAACATTTTTGCATTCTTTTAAAGATTTTGTAGCGCTTGAAAATTGACAGACTACAACCCATCTTGAATTTTGGTGATTACGAATGAAGGCAATGCACTATTGTATTGGCTAAGCTGATATAAGAAAGGATACAATTACAGAAATTTGACTTCAGATTCTATAAACCATTGCTAGACAGTTACTGAGTACAGTGGCTGTGTGACACTGTACTAAAGACTGAGGCTGGCTCTAAGATAAGCCAAGAAATGAAAAGAAAATATTAAAGGGAATCTGGCTACCAAAATTATTCCATCTAGTACCTTTGAGAAAGGCACAACTCAAAAAAGGGTGTACTAGGACACAAGTCATCAGAGAGAAAATGCTAAGCAATATTAGGAAAAAAGGTAGTGGAGGAAAAAGTGAAGTGAAATCCAATTCAATAACAGCAGTGTTTCAGTGCTCAAACATCTGTGGAAAGGTATAGCTTCATTAAAAGGATTAAATGGTTAAATGGTTTGGGCTGAGAAGCCAAGTAACAAATGCTTGGCTTTCTGGAGTACTGCCAAGAAAATGCACTTCTTAGAACAATTACCAGGCTTGTCCTAGAACAGTGTGTTTATTAAAGGATCAAGTATATTGTCATAATTCAGATTTTTAAAGTATGCATAGGCAGTAATTCCAAAATGGATAAGATTACCAAAGAAATAATGGTAGCTGTTCTTTCTCCTAAAGAGTATTGGGATTAAGAAATGCAATTGGGCCTCAGTGATGGTGTCTGTTCAGGAATGAATCTGATGCATAAGATCAAGGAAAGCATCTGGGGCTGCAGAAATGTCCTTGCCTTTAATTTCAGACCATAGTCTAACTACAGTAAATTCACGAATACAAGCCACACTGAATATAAGCCGCATCTCTGGGTGTTGGCAAATATTTCGGTTTTTGTCCATAGATAAGCCGCACACGAATATAAGCCGCTCTGTCGTTCGCAGCGAGGACCCGCGCGCAATTAGTAACAGAACCGCGGGAGGGTGGGGTTTACTGGCTGAGCTAAGGCTGTGCAGGCTCGGCCCGCTAGGGGTCGCTGACGGGGCCAGGTGGCCCAGCCCGGTGCTGCAGCTCGGGGCCGGCCGCCGCTGCCACTGGGTTCGGTCACCCCGGGTCGGCGCTGCCCCGCGGTGGCAGGCAAGGACGGAGCTTCCCCCGCTCCTACGGCAGCGGCGGCAGGCGGGGACGGAGCTTTCCCGTGCCCGTGGCACCGGCGGCGGGCGCGGACAAAGCACCCCGCCTCCTCCCCGAGCCGCGGCAATGGCGGCGCGCACTTCCCGCCCCCCCCCGGGCCGCGGCAATGGCGGTGCGGAGCTCCCGTCGGCTCCCGGAGCCGCGGCAATGGCGGCGCGGGGCTCCCGCCGGCTCCCCGAGACGCGGCAATGGCGGCGTGCACTTCCCCCCCCCTCCCCGGGCCGCGGCAATGGCTGCGCAGGGCTCCCGTCGGCTCCCGGAGCCGCGGCAATGGCGGCGCCCCCCCCCCCGTCGGCTCCCCGGGCCGCGACAATGGTGGCGCGGCCCCCCCGAGCCGCGGCAATGGCGGCGCCCCCCCCCGTCGGCTCCCCAGGCCGCGGCAATGGCGGCACCCCCCCCCCCCTCCTCCCCTGGGCTGCGGCAGAGGAGGGAAGAGAGCTCTCCCGCCTCTCTCCCCACCCCCCATGCTGCCTGCAGGGAGCCAGGGCAACACGGTAACACTGTAACAATTGCGAAATGCCGGCTTTTACTGGCCGGTGCTTGGCTCGGCACTCTGGCTGGCACATCTGGGGTTGTAAATGTCAGAAAATTATTAATATATTAGCCGCACCCGACTATTAGCCGCACTTCCGGGTTTCCACCAAAATTTTTGTCAAATTGCTGCGGCTTGTATTCGTGAAATTACTGTACTAAGATATTTTCATTGACTGTCATCTATATTGCTGCTAAAATTTTCTGGTGAAGTCAAGCTTTTAATTTAACTTTAATGACTCTATGATTAATATGCTTGTAATGATCTTGCTCTTGTGCTAATAAAAGTAGAGTAGCACATAATACTGGGAAGAATGAAGGTCGTGTAGAAGAACCTGGCATTCTTCCACAAGAGGGAAAAATGATAATGTGGGTACCAATATCATACTTTGAAACTAGATTCAAATTATTTCTAAGGTGAAAATGATCTCATACTAATTTCTGAAAGTTCTTATCACAAACCCACTACTCAG
The DNA here is from genome assembly GCF_009819885.2 of Catharus ustulatus. Lineage (NCBI taxonomy): Eukaryota > Metazoa > Chordata > Aves > Passeriformes > Turdidae > Catharus > Catharus ustulatus. The sequence goes on from NC_046226.1 coordinate 28,083,771, forward strand.
CTGGCATGAGTTCTTGTTGACAAACCTGGGACTGACTAAAAGAGATAGCACAACTATCCTAGCAAAACTGGTACTGAAAAGTATTGGCAGGATGAGGAAGCCTGCCTACAACTGTCTGGAGTCAGTACTTCTCTTCATTTTAATATCACAATATCCTAGCATGATTATCTAACCTAAAGAAAATCCCATATAACTTTGTAGTAGCACAACCCAAATGAGTAAAACTGAAAATATGCCAACCTACTATTAATAACTGACAGTCTTGGATAGCAACTGCTGTTAATAGTTTCTCAGATTGTTTTGGGAGGAAGACAGCATGTCACCAAGCTTCTAGGTAAGGCTAGTTTACAAGACAAGCTAAACAGAAGGCTTTCTGTAGAAGCAATACACAACGTTGTCATTACAAAAGCTTCATGTTTGGCAGAACAATCATTCTCCCCTTTGATCCTGGGATCTGTAAGACCCTGCAATTTTCAGCTAATAATGGCACAAGATCAAGGTCAATAGTATTTTTTTAAGATAACATTTTTTTAACAAAAGGATAGAAGCACAGAAACAGCCAGGCAGCAGTTGCACATGTGGCATTCATGTTTTGTAATAATTTCAGTTTGAATCCTGCCAATATCGCTTCATCTCAAGCCACTTGCTGGGACACTGAGCACATCCATCCTCTCCTGTAGGCGTTATTTCTACCCAACAAAGAGACTGTGCTTGGCTCCAGAGACTGTTAGTCTTCAGTTTCATGGGCACAAAAACAATTCAAAACGTACTATGAATAGTGAATAGGAAAAAAACAAACTCTTAGCTGTCAGTAGCAGGCACAGCATCATGGAGGGCCTCTCCATCAGTAGATAGCTGTCTTGTAAAAATAATCCTTGGCAGAAACAGGATTTGGAGCACGTATAAGAAAGGAAATTTTCTAGAAAGATTCCATGATTTTCTAGAGATTATCCTAAGATTTTTTTTGACTAATCTCCAATCATTTTTTATATGCTCACTTAAGACTTACAAAATTTCATAGAATTTCTACCAGAAGCTTTGGTGGTACAACAGTTACCATCATAAACATTTATAAAACACAAGGTAGTATTTCTGAATAGGAAAGCACACTAGATAAACCCAGCTTCTGTTCTTAAAAAAAAAAAAGTGTTTGTGTGAAGAAACATAGATTTTTTAAAAAGTCTGCAATAAAAATGCAGTTGCATAAAAAAGAGTGGGAAAATAATTCGGAAGATACTATAACTACACTTTTTTTCTTCACATTTGTATAGGACAGAGTTCATGCCTAATTCTCTTGTGACTGATACTGCTGTAATACAGCTGCAGAACATTGTGTGTCATGGAAGATGTGGAGTTTCACATACACACATCACTCAAGTGTTCACTGCGTGCATCAGATATCCTGGTTTTTTTTCTGAGATCACGTGTAATTTAAGAACTGTTTTTAGCCTCAAGAGAGCAGTCTGCATGTTCCCCATACCTACGGCCAGCATGTGGTATGATACCCTTCTGGGAGCTCACACAGCACAGGTAGGAAGAGGAGCAGCCTCTGCAGCACCCTGAGACAAGGTGACAAGTCTTGATCCTGTGACAAGTCTTGGTGGCCCTGAGGAGACTCCTCTGCCTTCTCCACATATCCCTCCTCCCGTGGGCCAGGGGTTCTGCTCAGACACAGGTCTGTGCTCTCACTCCTGGAGGCTGGGAGGTACCTGGCCCCAATTATCCTCACCAGCCTCATCCTGACCTGTGGATTGCCATCCTGGCTTGACCTTGCCTTGCCTTGTTAGCAGGCATGGCCTGGCCTCTGGCTGTCCACTGTGCCACTGTGGGTCTGGGCTCTGCCACCCGGGCCTGTGTTGTTGGGGTGGGACCTCCAATACACCTCTGAAACCATAGAAAACAAACAAACTGTTAAAAAAGTGCAGTTTCAGCAGTTCAGGGATGTTTTTATATTTAAGAGCCACCACATAGCACCTGCTCCTTCTAGTAAGTATAATGAACTGGAGCAGCAGGTTGTACTACCCAGAGACAAAATATTCCTTTGTCTGATGTGAAGCTTAACATAAATTCTGAAGAAAGATTTCTCTCTCTCCAAAAAACAGCATGGCAGAGGAAATATTCTTCAGTTTTAACAGAAGCTTGTCTTCAGCTTTATTACATGTATTTCACTGTATTCCCAGTAAGAGCACACAGAAGAAAAGCACCTGAAAAGAAGCCATGTAGTGACATGTGGTGGACTATGTCTCCAGAATACATGATGAGTGTCAGCTTAGGTGCAGGCTGTGCACTGAGGCATTAATGAAAACCCCATCACTTCAAGATCAACATTGTGCCTTTGCTTGTACTCAACATTTGGTAAATTGAGAGGACAACCATGACATCCCATGAACTATTGCAGCAACAGACGTCCTAAGTATGGCACTCTCAGTAAAATCTGGATACAAAGGACTGAGATAGTGTTCAGCACTGTAGAAAAGAAAAGGTTGAATGTTTGTTTAAATTTATTCTCATGTCCAAAAATAATATGTTGTCAGCATACACTTCATCAATATGCATATCCTTCTACAGAAGAAATCGTTCCAGGGACATTTGGACAATATTTATCTTGATGAAAGATTACTCAGTCAAAAACCTGATATTACTTTTGTGCTCAGTTATACAATGCAGTATACTCAATACAACAATGGACCATTATCCCTTGTTTTCTAAAAGATGCCTTGAACTGCAGATAGAAACTTACATCTCATTATAGCCTTTGCTATGTTAATGCAAAAATCCAAAACACTGTTGCCTCTGCTGGAAGGTGGATTTTTCATTTTTACACTTTGTTATATACTCCTAAAATCCAAACCTTTTTTGGTTTAAAGGACCTCAACTGATGTGGTTGGCAGATTACACCTAAGCTCCTATCGATGAAAGTGTACATATCATATATCCAAATACCATGCACTTGTGTCCCATTTACACTGAATTTACTTCTAGATTTTAAGTTTCTTCCCATGCCTCTCTCTGATTACTCAAATTGCTGAGTAGTTAACAGTGAGCTGAACTGTTCCAATAATAATTGTCCTTTACTTCTAGTCCATGATAAAACTTGTGAACAAGAGGATCTTAAAATCACTCAGTCAATAATTCTGTGATATTGGTTTGAGTATTCTATTGTGTTTAGTCAATTCCTTTGGCATGCAAACCAGGAAATCAAAATGACATGTCTACACAGAGTATTAGAGTGCAACTCCTGAAGATCTGGGTTTTTACAGCATATAGGAAGTGAGCTTTCTTCTCCTGCAGGTATCATCACTGAATGGTGAGAACCTTATTCCATTTTTGGTAGAAATTAGGTGTAGTTATCAGATGGAGATTACTTAAAAAACCCTTTAATATATTAGTCCTCTTTAATTGGCATAAACCATTGCTCTGGGTTAAGCTGGCATACCAATGCATAAATTATAAAGAAGAGGAATTATGTATAGCCAATCTCATCTGTAAGTACTGAATTTGATTCCTCTTGTTAAGAATATCTGAGTCACTCAAGTAGACGTATTTGATGGGCATGTGATCTAATTGTGTTACTGCTAAACCTCAAACAGTTGCTATTACAAGCAAATTAGCAAGAGACCTTTGGATAATTCTACCACTCAAATCAAAACCTCAGTCAATTAGCCGTTTTAATAAATAACAGTTCCCTAAAATGAGACCAGAAAAAGAGACTAAATAAATATGTAAAAACCCTAGAAGGTGAAAATTTTAACAATTTTCCAAAGGTCAGGAAGGAAGTTAGGATCCAAATTAGATTAGAGGTTTGGTTTTTCTACTCTTTTATCTTTATTCAGGCATATTAAAACCTAAATTAAATTTTTTCATTGTGATCACAGGGCATATCTTTGTAAAGAATTCAGTTCTGCTCCATGTCTTGAGAATCAGGAGAGCAGCTTAGAGCAAACAGTTTCATCAGAAGAAATCACCAGGTAACTGGAGGCTTTTGGCTTTTTGCCACCCTTTAGTTATCCTGACTGTCATGAAATAGGAATTGGTGCTCTAAACAGGAACAGTTTCCTTCTCCACAGCATTAGTGCTTGTCTATGCAGAGAATGCACATTATCACATCCATGCAAATATAGTAGCTCTCTCTGTCCCTTGCTTTGATTTTGCCCATGTTGTTCCAGCAATTTGCACCATGTTATTTGTTGTAGGTCTTGAATTCAGTCCAGCCAACAGGTTGTTAATGGGGCAAACTAACTATATATTCCATTGCTCTGGAGTGTGTCTAAGCGAGATTCATGTCTAAGCATGATTCTAAGCAAATCTTTTGGGGGATATGATGCTGCATATAAATATACTGTTTTTTAAGGGGAAGGTATGTAGAATAGTTTGAAGAATGACTTAAAATATCATACCAGCCTGTTAAAAAAAAAGTAAATTAGAGATGAGATAAAATATGCCTTGCAATTGTGCAAGTGATAGAATTGATGATACTGTATAGTACAGGTTCTCATGATTTGGAATTGAATCCATATGAAGCTCCCTCATATGCAGAGAAGAAACAACACTTATCCCAGTGTTGCTGCTGAATAATGCATTTCATACTTGTATTTAAAAATCTACATTTAAAATACTGACTTGGCTGACAAAAAATGCCCAGCATAGAGTGACTCCATTTCAGCAAGAGAGCTCTGTAAATACAGACTAAATAGGGGGATCATGTCATAAATCACTGCACATATGGTTACTGGCACCGGCAATTTATAGGAATTAACTCACCTGATAACCTAATTCTGCTTCTGTTAAAGACAACGGTAAACTCCTTCTGTCTAACATAGAAACAGAACTGAACTTGAAATATGCTGAAGAATTGATAGCTCTACACTCTACAAATTATAATGCTGCACCTCATTTCTTCTTATTTGAACATGTTTTAACACTGTGATTAAATAGATTGAATTAAATAAAAATATTTTTAACAAAATAGTCACAAACTTAGTGGTCTTTTCACCTGAATATATATTTGTGTACCCTCACTTATCACATATAAATGCTCAGTCTTTAGTCATAACAGTTTATCTGCATATGTAGAATATTATTCATAATGTATGTTTCATTCATATTACAACATAAACAAGATACATATCGAAGAATTAAATTAATTTAAAGTTCCAGTTTCACATACTTTTATTACAGCTGATTTAAATCTATAAAGAGCTACCTATTAAAAAGTCTTCAGTAGGTTCTATAAAAAGAAGTTAAATTTATGATATTTAGTATTACACATTATACAGTTCCTTTATTTTTTTGCTCACTTGATCATGCTGTGAAAAATTCATGAATATTTAGCTATTAAATGAAATGCAAAATTTTCATTACCATTTTATTGAAAACTTGACATCTTAAAATACCATACATACCATTAGTATTCTAGTGCATTGTCACCTTATTGAAAAATGCTGCTAAAAAACAATACCACCATTCAGAGAAAAAAAAATTGTCCGCCCAAGGCTATTAACTATAGTTCTACACATACATTAGTGACAAATAAGTGAAGCAGCCAATGCTCACAAAAGATGTCACTAAAATGCTAGGAAACAACTGTAACCATAGAAACCATCTCACACTGCAATCTGAACATCTTTTGTCAGTGTTTGACTAGAAATGAGATGCTTAAAATCATTAGGCTATCAAAAAATCTGAAGTCTCTTCATTGAAATTTACATATTTAAATATTTTGAAACCTGCAAAAACTTCAACATGATACTTTCATAAAATATTGTTTCAGCTCTTAGTCCTCAACTATCACTTTTGATATAATAACAAGTATTATAGAGAAAATTACTCCCTCCCCCAAAGTCTCCCCCAGCAGACCCTATCTTTACTACATATACCATAGAAGAAGACAACCTAAGCATCTAAGAAACCCCAAAACAACCCACCATGAAAAACTGAGATGAAAAGTAAGGACAATTTACCCAACTCTCCTTAATCAAAAATGTTCATAGGCATGGCATTTGCTATCTCTACCTACTGCTTTGATATTTTTTAAAATATCATCATAAACACCATCCCTACCCCGCCTCTCCCTTTAACAGAATTAGAGATATGGTATAACCTTCATGATATTATGCATAAAATTTTCTGCATTCAACAAAGTATTTGAATGACAAATTTTTTCATCTGACTTTCAAAAGTCCGAGAACTTTTGAAGATTAAATATCTCTGCATTATGCTAAAGGCTTATTATTAACTAATGAAAATGACCTATACAAACTGGCCTTCAGAATAATAAAAATGGCCTATACTTCTGGGCTATAATGCAATAGTACAGCCCAGCCTTTCTACAGTGACTAATCCTGACTGATCCTATGTTGGGCTGGGTGAGATGTAGGAAGGCAACCTTAGTTCATTTTGCAGTTGAAATCAGTGTTGCAATAAATCTGTGATAGTCTGAAAATCCACTGTAAAGAAAAAAAACAGGAGCAAAAATGGTGATTAGTCCTTTAATACAACAAATTTCAGTGGTACAAAGGGCAGCTAATAATGGACATGCTATTACTTACAAGGAAGTCTTGCGGATATTTAAGAGAAAAAAAATTTCCAATTGTGTATGTTCATTAATTTAACTCTTATGAACTATGAAATTTTGGGAGATTACAGAGAGAAAATAGTTATTGGCAAATCAGAGGACTGAAATAACTTGTACAGTTTCCTTCCATTATCTTTGCAATAGGTCCTTAACTTTCAATATGTGTGTATGGGCTGTACTACTAAACCAAGTCTCTGTTATGTAACGTGTTGCTCAATTTCTGTTGTTTTTCATGGCTTTAAGTAAAGTTCAATGGCCTTATTAAAAGGCTGTGAGTTGCTCCTTTAAAGCACTATTTGCCAATGTATTGTGATTGAACTCTTGTAAAGGAATGTGGAGAATTTAAAATTCCACCTCTTCTCACCACCCCCATCCTTTGTGGCAGAAAAGGTCGGATTTCAAGGTCATCAATCTCATGCTTTTGAAAGTACTACAAGACACGTTAGAACTGGCAAGAATGTATTTCTTCTGGTTGGCAAACAAAGGTAGTACAATTTACAAACTAGGAATCTACTATTTTTATCAGTAAACTAGGTTGCAAGTGAAAAAAGGCAGAAGAGGAAGAAATTAAGAAATACATTTATACATTTTTACAAAGTGTTTTTATTATATTTGTTTTACCAATAAGCTTCACAGAATTAAACAGACAAGAACTGATATATCTTAAATGATATCTAACTCATTCTGTAATTAGTGATTGATTGACTTAACATATATCTCAGGAGGTTGTGTATACATAGATATTATCCTGCAGAATTTAAAGAAATAACAATAATAGAAATTGTAAGATTATATTTTCTGGAGGGAATACCATATGCGTAAGTACAAAGGTAAAAATATTCTTAATAGGTTTTCTGAAAAAGAATGTCTTACGGTACTTTAATGCCGATGAAGTAATCCTTTTGGGATGAAGTACTGCATGCAACTACCCAGTCATATTCATCTATAGTTATAACGAGTTTTAATTTCTGAACCCAAGCTTGTCCTACAACTTATCCACATGTATATTTAAAGTACCTGTTAATACTACACTGTTTCTTTCAGTTCATTGTCTTATCACACAAAGATGTTCTAAGATTAATGCCTTGCAGAAGAAAGAGGAAAAATTATGACCAAGTATCACAACTGTTCTTGTAGTTCTAGTAGTCTTTACTGGTTCTGATATTCTGATGGTGAAATAGCAAGTATCTTGATTTTACCAAATCACATTCAAAATTGTTTCTTTGGGTGCCTGATTCGTTTGTCAAACATGTTTTTCTACTTAATATATTTTACTGAAAAATTCCTTAAGTAGGAACCATTTGGCTTTTCCTCACTAGTAAGTCTTGGTTTAGGTTTATCAATATATAAGGATAACACACACACCATAAGAAAGTGACATATATCACTATATAAATTCATAGATAATACAAATATATATTATTAACAAAGTCATCAACTTCCTCAATGCTGACAAAAAAATTGACAACTTATTACCTTCAAAATCGTTAGCATTACAGGGGTATCCACACATCCAAAACTGGAAGCTAGCTAGTTCTATATCCAGGGCTTGTGTCATCTGCATTAATTCTTCTTTTGTTAACTAACTCAAAAGTTTTTCTGCCCTGAAAAATGTTGACACAAAATTATGGAAGAGCAGGTCTGTTCCATTGGCAGAAGAAGGTCTTTGTCTGATTCACAGACATATGTTGTTACTTCCTTTCATATCTGATAAGAGTCCCAAGAAAAATAAAATCGTATTTAGGCAATCTCTATATTTATCAGGACCTTCCTGTGGCTAACAGAAAAGTATTTATTGATTATACTGATTATACTGATTTTACCAAGGAGAGCAATTTTAAAAACTGAAACGGTAATTTCACGATTATAAGCCGCACCATTTTGACTAAAATTTTGGTCCAAACCCGGAAGTGAGGCTTATAATCAGGTATGGTCAATATATGGATGAAGTTCAGAAATTTTCCAACCCGGAAGTGCCAGCCCACAGCAGCCCTGAGCCGAGCCGGAGCCCGCCCAGCCCTGGCGGCGGGGCAGCGATGAGCTGAGCCCGCACGGCCCCAAGCCCAGCCAGTAAACCCTGCGTTCCCACGATTCTGTTACTAATTGGCAACTTTGTGAAAGTCGCACACGGATCCTCACTGCGAACGAAAGTGCGGCTTATAATCCAGTGCGGCTTATATATGGACAAAGCACGAAATGTTGCCGACACCCCGACGTGCAGCTTATAATCAGGTGTGACTTATAATTGTGAAATTACTGTAAATTGTGCTTCTTGCTATTTTGACCTACCTTGAATCATACTTTGTCACCTATACTAATATTTTTCATCAAAGTGAATTCTGTGGTCAGTCAATCACTCGAGAAGGAGGTATTAGTTGCTAGCTATTTTTCTTAAATATCAGTGTGTCAGCACTAAAGTATTTTTCCTGGGTATTTAGTATAAGGTTGTAAATAATCTTCAGTGTTGCTAGGTCCCTACAACTCCCTTTTTTGACTGCAAAGTGCAACAGTATACCATCTTCTCACAGTTCTGGATTATTACACATTTTTGATCTAGTAATGTAGTAGATACACCTTGCCTGATGTGATACATACAGTGGTTTCCTGTTTGTTTTCAGGTACAATCTAATAATTTATTTGCTAAGTTACTTTATAATTATTATTCAGTAACAAGGTACTCAACCATTGGCTTTGGTTATATGACTTTTCTTTGGGCAGAAATTAAAATCTGTTGAGTTAACATGAAGCAGTTCAATGTTATGGTTTGACCTTGGCTGTAGACCAGACGCTCACCAAGCCTCTCTATCATTCCACTTTCTCAGCTGTACAGGGGAAATAAAGGTGGAAGACAACTCGTAGGTTGAGACAAGCAGTTTACTAAAGCGAAAACTAAAGGCTGCATTTTACAAAGAGAAAAAAATTCTCTACTTGCCATTGACAAGTCCTGTTTGGCCACTTCCCAGGAAGCAGGGCTTCAGGCTGTGTGGTGGCTACCCTGGAATGTTAACATCATAAATAACAAATGCTCCTTGCTTACTCCATCTTTTCTTAGCTTTTATGTCTGAGTTGGTGTCATGTGGCTTGGAGTATCCCTTTGGTTAACTTGTTCAGCTGGCCTGGTTGTGCCCTCGCCAAGGATCTTGTCCACCCCCAGCCTACTGCTGAGAGGCAGCGTTGATGGTGGCCAGGGACCCTCACCAGTAGCTAAAACACCGTTTTATTGTCAACACCTTTCTTACTACCAATGCAAAGTACAGCACTGTAAGGGCTGTTGTGGGGAAAGTTAATTGGACTCTAGCACATGTCCAGGCTCACTTATTTTCAGTAAAGGTCATCTCCTATTGCTGTTGTCAGAGACAGAGTACTCTTCCAGATGGCCAAACTTACTAGCCCAGCCCAAGCAGGGCATGTCTTGGTTATGTCTTGATGAATTGGAGGCCTCCTGTCTTGGCTCATAAGGCTCATTTTAAAGTCCATTTACTTATTTATTTATTTATTCATTCACTCAAGTTTGGCTAAAACAGATTGAACATTAGCAAGAATGTCATGGGTTTATTGGATTCAGTTATGCATCTGTAATGCATTATTTACTTCATTTATACTCTTGAATATTCAGTAATCTAAATGATAATTCAGTTCTTTCAGCAACTGATCAATGACATTGTATCATAATAGTAAATTCTGTATACCCATGACTGTCAAATAATATGTGGATTTCTATTCATATAAATATTTCATATTTCAAGATTTTCCAGCAAAATGTAACAATAGATTTTTTTCAGTAAAATTGATGCTAGCATGCCTAATATTTTAATATAAAGAGGTATTATTTACAGATCAGTTACTTAATTTTATTTCTTTATTCATTGCTTTGATTTGAAAAAATAAATTAGATCAAAAATTCATACTATCTTAATACTTTTTTATTTATATTTGCAATAAATATTTCACATGTTTCTGTATTAATATGAAATGAAACATTTTACTTAAAGATTAATGCTATCTTGATAGATTATGTATACAGTAACAGTTCAGATCTGTGCATACTCATAATTGTTTGATGTTTTGGACTTCAGACTTCATATGCTGTTGTATAATTAAATGACAACATTATAATATACCTGACAACTACACAGACCTGAAACAGTGTTTCCCAGCCTTTGTGGGTGGGCCTGTCTTGACATTCGCAATCATGAGCCACATTTGTAGACACAGTTGTTGGTAAACCGGAAGAACACGTATACCCCTCATTTTCTGTGATAGGAAACTTGTAGGAATGCTGTCTGATGTACAGCAAAGGTTGCTGTGAATTCTGTGCATGTCAATCTTTTTAATTGCTGTCACTCTTCTGCTCCGTACTACCACGCTCACACTTCAGACTTTTTTTATTTGATTAGGATAGAATGGCATTATCCAGACACCAAACATTTCAGACATGTACCGTTATTTCCAAAGTAAGGAGAGAAGACTTTAGGTAAAATCTCAATACAATCATGCACATAGCTAGACATTAGACTGTGTAGAAGCAACCTATATTGCAAGTAAACGGACTCCACACAGTCCATGAAAGAAGCAAATTCCCATTTTTACCAAGCATTTTTTGAAACATACACATCAACCACAAGTTGCAGAAAGGCGATTGTAGTAGGTGATGAAGTAGGGAGTTTGGCTACACTGAATATCCACCTTTCAACCCTTTTATATTTAATATTTTTTTATTGTTGACACTCAACAGTTGAGCTAAGCAAACCATACCCTTACCTTTATTTACAAAATCAATCTAGTTTTTAGGATGAAGGAAAATACAAGGTTTGAATTTTTTTCAGGTTTTCCTATGCCACCATTAGTGCAGTATCTTCACTCAGAATTAAAAACAATAGCTATGCCTAATGGCTTCATATAACCACAGGCATATTCTTAATATCTTAATAGTGGCAATTTCTGATTTGAAACCCAAAGTGTTTGTAAATATCCATTATTTATACCTTTACAGTCTATCAAGTGAGTTTACACCCAGCATTTGTGCTCCTTGACTTACATGTACTGGTGCTTATGCTAAATAGGTTAAAATATTTATATAATACTTCATTATTAACAGTCTTTTTTCAAGACAATTACATCAGCAAATTTTGTTACTCATGCTTGTATAGCGACTGAACTTTCACAGTGCATCTTCAGACAGCATGCCAGGTTACCTTGGTGGTTAACATGGTGGAGTCAAACTAGAAAATAATGAAATGGTATTCCAGGACTCAGCAATATAGCATATTGCTTACACGCAGAAAATGTTCATAATTTCATTTTTAATGACATAAGATTGCATTCTGATATAGATATTACATTCAGCACACCACTGAATAGACAAAGATATTTCATACAATTTATAAATGATAATCATATTTCAGTTTCAGCTGTTGTTATTATCCATAATAATGGGTTCAAAGTTTGCCTACAAGTATAAGGAAAAATACTGAAACCCAAGAGTATTATCTGAGATTTTCCCTGAAAGCTATTTTCACTGATTTTTTTGATGACATACAACCTGTTTCACATTAGGTATCAATATGCTTTCACTTCTGTAGTAAATCAGGAGCAGGCATATGTATAATCTCTACTGTAAGTTTGCTGATTTTGGCTAGAGTAGAGTTAATTTTCTTTGCAGTGTTTAGTGTGGGGCTAGGTTTTGGATCTGTGATGACCGAAGGGATATTCCAGACCGTGTGAAATCCTGTTCAGTACATAAAATGGTAGGAAGAAGCTGGAAGAGCGGAGCATTTGGAGACATGGTGTTTGTCTTCCCAAGTCACTGTTACATGTGATGGGGCCCTGTTCTCCCAGAGATGGCTGAACACCTGCCTGCCCATGGGAAGCAGGGAATTAATTCCTTGCTTTGGTTTGCTTGTGCGTGCAGTTTTTGCTTCCCCTGTTAAAGTGTCTTTTATCTCAGCCCATGAGTTTTTTAGGTTTAACCCTTCTGATTTTCTCCCCAGTCCCACTGGTGAGGGAGTGAGCGGGCAGCTCACTGTGGCTTCTGGGTAGAGTTAAACCACCAATTCAGGACTTGAGTCTGGCACTCTCATGTGATCATCCATATTGTCTAACAGTTTGTTGTGGTTTTGGCCTGGATCAGCTGGCATTCTGTTTGCCAGGAGCAAGCATGGTGTATGATCTGGGCAGGGAACATTTGGTGAAGATTTTAGCCAGTGGCCTAGGTAGAAAACTGCTGTCTCTGGTATGGCATGTTCCAGGTAGGTTTAAAAATCCCTGTGTTACCAACCAAACCAAATGAAACCAAATGAAATGAAACTAAACCAAACCAACCTGACTGATTAATCTATTTGCAAAGGTTGAAGTGTTACAATGGTTGGGGACCTCAAGATGTGAGTGATCTTTTGTGTTTCTGGGTGTTCAGCAGAACATTTGAAATTTAGATTATTTAAGGCTTATGAAGTAATGAGAGGAGATGAAGAAATGAGTGGGAGATGAAGCAAAGTTCTTAAATGTTGGAGGTGCTGTTTAAATATATTTGGGGAATCTCATCCTAAATGTTTTTACTATGCACATAGTCTGAAGGACCCCATGGCTGAATGCCAGGAAGTACTTGGAATGGTATTTTCAGAAACAGTGAGGCATAATGACAAATAGACCACTGCAAATGTAGTTTCAGCATCTGATAGAGACCTTCAAATTACACCACAAGTATACTCGAATTCATTATTTTTTTTATAAGTGCTCTGGATCCAGCCCTCCTGCTACCAGTTTAAAAAGCGGTTTCTCAAAGTGAAATCGAATTCCATCATTAGGGGACAGATTGTTCTAGCAAGCTGGATTAGAGCAGCATCAGCATGAATTTCAAAAACTTGCATGGAGCTATAAATATAATGTGCAATATTTTTGCAATATCTAATGTGTTTTGGTCTAATGTTGAACATGCCCCATTGTTAAAGCCAGCTGTGTTCTTTCACTTTTCATTCCGATAAAGCTATGATAAAGGCTGTCAAAGCAAACCCTGCAGCACCAGCCTTTCTTGATAAAAGTTCTGTGTACACAGTACACAGTAATCTCAAGATGGAACTTTGTTTCAAACCAGAACAAAATCTTCAGCTAATTATAAGTGAACTATATTAAGCACAAAAGGCAATTTCAATTTATACTGAACAAAGTTGCATTTTACTCTTTCAAAATGCATTTGCCGAGGTTTCTGGAATTAATTGAAAATTCATTTTGCTTAATTTTCTAAGGTTATTTCTTTTATTGCTTTAAAGCAGACTGTGTAATACTGTAACATCTAAATCTCCCCCAAAGAAGATTAGTGGGGCTTTTTCTTTGTGTTAATTTGTATTTAAAGCTTTGGAATAAGAAATGAATCATTCTTTTCATTCCTTACATCACATTAGTGCAGCAATCACTAAACTAAGAGTCTTATTATGAACACATTCAAAGCACTTGGAGGAAAATTGCCAACAGAAGTTCTACACAAAAATAGGTCTGCTGTTTAAACAGAAGAGGATTAAAAAACAAATTGTAGTTTATAGGTGACTGGCATAGAGTAAAAAAAAAAATAAATTGTGCACTTCTACTTGTTTTGACTTTCCTGTATATGGTATAAAGAAAACATGTGATTTTAAAAATTTTTTTTATTCTCTTAGCTATTTTTTTGGGGCAGGATTTCATGGAAATGCCATAGAATTGGCTCTTCTCCTTTTCCTGAAAGATTTATAACCAGTGGGTAATTCTCATATCCCTTTGTAATACAGGATTTTTCTGGACCCAGGCAAAGACATAAGGGTTAAAATGTCCTACATATATTGCCTTGGCTCTTCATTGTCAAAAAACCTTTGATTGGCTATGGTTTTTTGCCTCAGAGATGTCAACAGTAAAATCTATGAGCCAGAATTCAATTCACATTTTTGGTGGGATTGATCATGTCAACAAGAAGGACATTGTTAACTCCTTACAGAAACTGTAGGGTGGCATGTGGCTTTCTCCCTGAATGCAGAACTAATTTGCCAGTCACCCAGAACTTCATGAAGTAGCATCAACCCAGGATGTGAGCAGGGTTTTCCTCGAGCCTCTTGAGACTCGAACTGAGTTCTTCATATTCCCTGGTTTGTTTACTGTGGGTAGGAGCTGCTCTAATCCAGCAGCTAGCTTTCTGAAGCCCAGGTACAGGAGGCAATGTTGATGAGCAATTCAAAGTTCCAGACATTTCCTCTTGCCTTTCAGATTGAAGGAAAATCTGGGAAGAAACATTTTGAAACTAAGTTAGGAAAAAAGCAAAAAGACTGAAGGAGCAAAGGAAATTTATTTTAAATGCATCACATCATCATTGCAGTTTCATCTGCCTACTCTGGGGTCTGCAGTACTTCTAAAAAAATAGGCTTACTTTCAGTGAGGAACTGCTGAACAGAATTCAGAGGCTGGCAGAAGTGACTCAGAGACAGCTCAAGTCTTCTCAGCAGTGGTAACTGATTTTAGTTCCCTAATGCTAAAGATGAAACTATCTCTGAGGCTATAAGATAGGATAAGAGGCATAGAGAATAGTGATTTGTCTTTCTACTATTAAAGGACTATTGTTTAATTTTGATGATTACTTCATGTTCAGGGGCTAATGTACAGCCATATTGAGATCATCAGAATATGCAGGTAGGAGGCAGAGATCAATAGGCTGGTTTGGTACTTTTGGCAAATGTGAACCAGAATGTGGAACCTGTTACTTGAGCCAATGTGGTGTCCTAGGAAAATCTGAAATACCTAAATCTACCTCTGGTTTGGCATTTCCAGTACATTGTTACAAGAGCTATCAATTGTGTGAGAAAAGAGAGGAGTAAGAATCAGGTAGGACCCAGGGCAAGCAGGGACCAGCTTCTCCCCTCAGATCCCCTGAGATGCATGGAACTCAGACCCAGAAAGCAAACAAGATGTATGAACCTGTGGTTAACCTTACCGTGGTATACTGCAGACTTGCTGTGTGCCTGGTGAGCTGCGTAGGAAGCAACGCTCTACCTGACAGGACTTTCATTTCAAAATAAAGTCATCAGGTGTTAGGACACTTCCTGTTACAGAAGACTGGGACCACAGGAAGGTTCTTGCTGTGTTCAGAAGTTGTCAACCCGAGATACATGAGTCTTCTCCATTGGTTTGATGGTTAGAAATGGCCAGACCAATACAGGCTGATTTTTATCCCTGTAGTAATTCACTATTTGGTAAATGTTGCAAGTGTCACACACCAGTGGTATGTCATTAATTCTATTTGGTCATGACCAAAGTCTGGACAGTTGTGTCTTATGAATTGTCATATTTAGTCCTCTTCCTTCAGTTTCAGTGTGTAAAGTTACAGATTTATGGGTCAATGCTTTTCTGATCAGGTTGTCATTTTCCATTTTATTTCAATATTTCAATGGCATAGCACAATGCTGAAAGAGGCTGAATCTGGCAAGCTGGTAGTCTCAGGTAATTCATGACCTCGACAGATACCTGTTTGTAGGCAAGCCTGAGATCAGCAAGTATGATATTTTTCAGCTGTATTTCTGGTTATCAGACGTATATCAGGAAAAAAAGGATTTTAAACCTTCTTTCAGAATAAGGAAAAAAGTAAAATCAGAGAGTACCTTGGGTGAATCCTATCTTTGATAGAATATGATATAATCTTAGAGCTTTGACCTTGTAGTGGAATTAGATAGAAAAATATTAATTGGGATTTTAAGGTTTCTTTTGCAACCTTGTACTTGACAAGGGTACCTTCTAGAGCATTTTGTGACAGATGGTTTTGGTATCTTTATTACATCAGAATGATGAAGGCGATGAGGATGAGTCTGGACAATAGAACAAATTTCTGTATTAATTTAAAGGGTTTTTATTTTGGCATTTAGGTTTAAGCAAGCAGTAAAAAACAGAACGTGACCTCAGATACACCAGAAAGGTCATTTTTAATTTCTATGACCATTTCCAAGTAGGGCAGTGTGCCCAGAGGTTCCCAAGGAAGCATGGACATTGCTGAGAAGGAAGATTTACTAAAAGCCAGATTCAATTTTATATGTGACAACAACCAGAGAACCTTGTTGGTCCTTTAGTCAACTAGTGCTTTTGTGGTTCTCATCTTGCACATTCTTTTCTTGTATGGCATGACAGCACAGCAGGGACTCTGTCCCACTTAGATGGTGGATTCAGTACATTCTCACACAGGCAGTGAAGCACACTTAGGGAGGTAAGAGTTAATGAAGAAGAACCAGTATTTTTGTCAAAGATGTTGAAGGTATATAAGTCTGATCTTTAGGTGTTCCAGACTGTGTCCAGGTAGATGTCTCCACTCTTAGGGATGGCATGCCACGTTACAAACCTCTAGGGGATGACAGCATTCATCTTGCTGAGCAGGTTAATTCACCTAAGCTTTGGTTGCATTGAACAGGAATTTTGGATATGTACCAGGACAATGAAGGAAAAAAAAATAGTTGAAACTGTCAAACTGAGGGAGGAAACATACTGGTAGATTTTTAAAGACCCTTGCTATTTAATTCAACTCTGCTGGCATTTATAAATGCCTAAACAACAGTTGAAAGAAAAATATTTTTGTTGCATTCTTCACATTCTCTGATGCTGAAAGAAGGGTTCATGGTTTGGTTCTATAGAGAATGTTATAGTCTCTTCTTAATCGGTACAATAATATATTTAAAACAAAAAGTAGTCATGCTGATATCACTTTAACTATTCACATACTAAATTTCATGCAGGTATCAAGGCAGTTTGGGTTACAGCATTCAACAAAGAGTTTATCTTTAAAACCCAGCTCTGTAAACCCTGTGGTTTTATAAGTACAGTAATTTCACGACCATAAGGCGCACCGGACTATAAGGCGCACCTCCAGGAGCCGGCAAATTCCGCAACTTTGTACATTATATAAGGCACACCGGACTATAAGGCGCACTTTTTTTTTGCCGCAAAGATCCGTGCTCCGCTCAACAAAGTAACTAATTAGTGACAGAAGCCCACAATCGTGGAGTTTACTGGCAGGTGCTCAATTTGCAAACATTTTTCACAGATTGGTGTAGCCTTTAAAGGCAGCCCCAAGCGCCCTCCCCGTGCATGGGGCCCGGCACTCCTACCCACCCCCAGTTGGTGAGGTGGGGCTCAGGGTGGCCACAGCTCACACCTCAGGGTTGCCGTGGTTCAGGGTGGCTCAGGGTCATCCGCGGCTCGGGGCGGCGCGGCGCTACCTACTCCCTCTCTCCCTGTGCGGCTCCTGCTGGCTGGGGGCTGCCCGCTCCCTCTCTCCCTGTGTGGCTGCCGCTGGTCTGGGGCTGGGCGGTCCCACTCAGCCCCCATGGCTGCCGGGGGCTAGGACCGGGGGCTGGGTGGTCCCGCCCCCCCTCGAGGCTCGGTGCTCCCATGGCACCACTGCTCCTCACGGCTCGGCTCACGGCTCGCGCTTTTTCTTTGCCGCAAGGAGCTGCACCACGTGCAACAAAGTAATGAATTACTGGCAGGTGTTCAATTTACAAACATTTTTCACAGACTGGTGTAGCCTTTAAACGCAGCCCCAGGGTGCCCTCCCCGTGCCGCAAGCCCCTGCACCCCCTGCCCGCCCCCGGCAGCGGCTGGCGCAGCTTGCAGCTCCTGGCTACCACCGCATGACCTCGGGTCCCGGCTTCCCTGCCTGGCAGCTGCAGCTGCCGCAGGCCCAGGACTCCCGCCCGGCGCTGGCTGGCACAGCTTGGCTTCTTCTTCCCCCTGTGCCTGGGCCAAGGCTGGCGCTGCTCGGCTTCTTGTTCCTCCCGCGCCCAGCGCAGCCCGACTTCTTCCCCCCGCATCGGGGTTGGGGCCAGCGGCAGCTCCCGCCCTCCCGCGCAGCTCCTGCCGGCTGCGGTTGGCCGTTCCCGTCCCCCCTCGCGACTCGGCGCTCCCGCGCACCACCCCCCCATTGCGGCTCACACTTCCGGGTTGGCAAGTTTCACAACTTTGTACATTATATAAGGTGCACCGGACTATAAGGCGCACTTCCGGGTTCGGGGAGCATTTTAGTCAAATGGGTGCGCCTTATAGTCGTGAAATTACTGTAGTATACTATATTACAAGCTTCAACTGACATATTCATCACCAGGTCCCTCCTCCCCTCTCCTCCCTCCAAACCCCCCATTTCCCCCCAGGATTAATTTAAAAAACAAAACACGAATGATAAAGTTTCAGGGTTTTTTGATGTAAAGATATTCTTAGGTCCTAAATTCTTTGCATTTCATTTTTGGAAAATTCTTCCGTAGTACACAGGTAGTAGACATTGAGTTGTGCAATTGTATTTTGAAGGTACTCTATGGAGTTTGTCCTCATTAAAAAGATGGTGAAGGGAATGTAGAACTCCATTTTAATTTTATTTGTGTTTGATTTCTTAGGGAGTAGGATGCCTTAATGTGTTTAATGCAAAATTGGTATATGTTCTCTCAATCTTAAAACACCTAAAATGGACAAGATAATCTTCTGCATCTATCTGCCCACATTTATCTGTATACTCATCATATATTTGTTAACTGCATGCTGCTTTGTGGTTGACTTGGTTTATGTCTTTTAAGTAATTTTTTTTGTCTGTTTAATTTTTAAAATAAATTTAATTAAGGAGGATGCTCCTGTCTTATTATCTTCAAAGGAAAAATAGGAGATAGTTTAGCAAAACACATATTGTAAGACTTGTGAAATCTGTGGATGCCATATCTCTTTCCTTAGGTTCTGAGAAGAAAAGTTGTCTCCCTGCAATTTGGCAGAATAGGACAAAGAGTTGGAATACCATAGCAAAACCCTAACAGAAATGAGAGAGGACACACACACACACACACACACTCTTACACACATGAAATTGCTCTTGTGATCCTCTTAACAGTGAGTTATTGCTACAAATTTATCATTGTTCCAAAGTGCATATTAAGATCAACAATATTGCTTCTCTACATACTACCAGTGAATTTTTCTGTCTCAAAAATCAAAAAGAATACTGAATTGCATGTGGCCATAGGTGCTATTGAAAATGAACTGGGAAAGATTCAGAATAGATGCCCTTCTTTGGATGCTGCATTTTTTAAATATTTGGGGATACATTTGATTACAGGTTGAGATCCGCAACTCATTGGTGTATGCTTAATTTTAAGCACATGGATAATTTCACTCATTACAATGGAATAATTCAAATATTTACTAAAATTATTTTGCTGAAATGGTAAAATTAATAAATTGAACTATACATGTGAGATAAAAGAACCTTTGCCAATTTCTTCTTTTCCTACTTTAGTTCTACCTCTAGTTTCAAGGTGTTCCAAACAAAATGTTGTTCATGGTTTCTCAAGGTTCTTAAGTTTACTGAAAATGGGATATTATGTTCTAACTTCTTTACCTATTTAAAAACAAAATCTAATTATATGAAGCTTTTCTTCTTAAGGAAATTCTTTTTGTGAAGTTGAAAATATATTCCTTTCTCCCAGGAAATAAGAATCATCTTTATCTCTGAAGGCACTAGTGTTGCCATCTTCTTTCACTTACATATTCCTTCACTTGAGAGAAAATACACATTTCATTTTTCTCTCCAGCTGTTTCACTTCTGTTCGTGTTTTCTTTGAATGTATAAGGAAAATATCATAACTGTAGCTTCCCATTGCATGTAATCTAATTTGAGCCTGATGACACATTTTATTAAGACTTCTAGATGATTGCTTAGATCTTAAAAGACATTTATATTTTTATTTAATCTGTAGAAGTCATAAATGCTAATCATCAATTTGAACACCTAATCTTTAGCCTTGCTATGTAAAAAATGTGTTCTTTAGATAAATCTTGCTTCAAATACTCCATTACATCTTTCCGAAAGGTTACAAAAAGAGTGTTATGCAAAGCAATAAAGCAAATAAATATTATCTGCAATATATTTAAAACACTTAGGTCGGTCGTACCACTTTTAAATATGGAAGGTACAAATTCACGAAGGGAGTCATAGTAAGATAAATAAGTAGTAGTAAAATTATGGCTTATGATTCAGTAAGATACGGCTTAAAACTGGAGATGCAATTGTCCATCCAGGTGAGGAAGCTCATGTTAAAAGTCACTTCATGGAACAAATGTGCACATACAAATCTTTGACAAGAGAAGAAGCACACAAAACCAATCGGGTCCATGAAGAGCAAATAAAAACCATGGAAAAACAATCTGCCAGTCATCCCACTTTGACAACAGACTTCTCCTTTTAACCTTTCATTGTTCCCATTTAGATGAAAATCTACTGTATTTCCAGGTCTATAGTGAATGGTTAGTGCATATATGCATAAAGGACTTACTATTTCCATCGCGAGTCAAATATGTCATGAATAGATCAAATCCACAGCATGTGCACAGTAAATTCCACAGTGGTTGAGCTGAATTTTTCCCAGGATGCCTCAAATACACAGTTCATTTACGCAGCAAGTTCACCTTGGTGCATCTCTATATGAATGAATTCCTGCATAGGAGAATGGAGCTTCCCTCTGTCCTTTCCTCACCTCAATCCCACAACTTTAATACTTGGCACATCAAGAATCCTGCCTTGGTTGGAATCTTTGGAAGTTTTAAGCTCCATGAGTGGTGCCATGACACAAGCAGAAGCAGCACCACAATTTATTGTAACTTGAGACCCTGTATGGTTTGATGCAGCTCCTCCCAAGCCTTACATTCAGGGTCGGGAAATCTGGAGAGATGTTGTGGCACCATACAGCAGGAAAACTGAATATGTGGCACCCAACATTCGCCCTCCTTTCATCCTAGAATTCTCAGACAGTTTTCTACTAAGCAGATGGGACAGGCACTCTTTCTCCAGATACAACGTATGTATGGCACCTTACCAGTGAGAAACAGGAAAATTAAGAAGTTTATGCCTCTCAAAAGTTGTAACTTTTGGAAGCTGAAGATAAAAATTATTTTCTTGGCTAATCTTTCTCATAAGCTGACAGTTTCACGGTATTTAGTCTAGAGAAATATATTAATTCAAACAGCCCAAATGCATAAGGCCACAATGCTGCTAGCTGAGTGACAAAATCCATGGGAAGGTGGCTAAGGCTAATCAGCCAAATAAAAATAGAAAATAAGTAGGTTAATCATAAGAAAAGTTCCCTGTCAAAATGATACACTCTTCAGTGGAGTGGTTTCCTGAGGGAAATGATGGAAATGCCATCAAAAGGCAATTTTTAAACTGAAGTTGACAAAAAATGTGCTTCAGGAAAAATCCTGTATGTATCCTATGCCAAAGAAATGTGCAGAGTATATTTTTATTTCTTAGATTTCTCGGATTCAACACTATGTTTATGCTATGTAATAGAAAAAAGCATTGTTTTCAAGATGTAAGCTGACTATGCAAACCCAAACAAAATTATTTTCATCATTCTTAGATAGTATTTCCATATCATCCCTAATGGCAAGATTTTGTTTAAAATAATGGCAGTATATTCTAGTGCTTTTTGTCTTAATGATATAGATTTAATATACATACTTGACTCTTAAATTAAGCTTAATTTCTAGTCTTTTCCAAATAAGAGTCCTAGTTTTCTTACTTTAACTTACTTTTTTTAAATCTCAAAAACCTTTAATTCCACAACATACATTATGACATGACTCCAATAGTTTGAAATCTATTATAATCAATAATATCGTGCAAAGTTCTTTTTCTCAGACAAATTCAGAGCCAAATAAAAGGCAGATCAAAGACACCACAGCACGTGTCCCAGCACAGGAGGGTGAATTTTCTGTCTCAGACTGTGTTGAAAGACCTCACTACAGAAAAGCTGAACCGAAATTATTCAGGAGAGATTATCTTGCTTCTCTCCATCTTGTTGATGTTTCCTATATATTTTCTTTTTCATTTGTTATTTAAAAATTATATGTGCTCTAATGGAAATAAAAACTCAATGTCATTAAATTGTCAACTTCATGGGAGATTTCTGAGACTCTGCTTAATTCTCCACAATTCATTGCTATTCTGTGAAGTGGAATAACACTTCAAGATCTTTGGTGATGAAGGTAATTTGAGTTTTCAGAAAATTCCCATAGTTTCCCTTGTTGGACGCTGAAAAAGATTAATGCAATCCCAGACTGTTTTTCAGGTATGTTATAAATCTCTGCTCAATCAGTTCTGCTGCAGTGTCAGGAGAATGTCTGTCACAGAAAAATATCTGCTGCAGAACAGTTCATAAAAATGAAAACCTTTTCATTTTGCAATGCAGTATTGCAGAAACAAAATGGCAATTTCTTCATATTTAACAGACACTGTTTTACAAGTATGCTGAATAACAAACAAATCTCCAGAGAGCCAAGTACAACATTCAGGAATACATTTGAGAAGAGGCCAAGATATGCATTTTTAGAAAATTGCTATGTAGGTAACCAGCTACAGTAGTTGTTACAGACAGGATGATGCCTGACACTAAAAGGCTTAATTTTGTTAAGCAAAGGAAAGGCTTATTTGTTCACGTTCCTATCAACCTGTTCTGCATTACAGTAGTTTGTGTGTTTTAAGGAGATTTTCTCCAGGGAATTGCCTTACTCTGTAAAGAGTGGAAAGAGAGGAAGGAAAATGGAGCAAAAAAAAGGCTCTTCCTCACATGAATAATCTGCCTGGTGTGAGGCGGAATTGCGTTAATCCTGTGAATTTTAAAATCCTGGATATTTTTCATCTTCTTCTGGGAAGTAGAGAAGTATGAGACCCAAATCCAGAATCATAACTTAATGAACAAAGCATCAAATGTGAGCAACAACCTACTTTAGGTTGGTGGTTAGAAATAAAAATTACTTAAATCTGATGTAATGTAGATTGTAATTTTTTGTTGTTGTTAGAGTTAGACCTGAACATTGCTGATATAAAGTGATGCAATTTTTTGTTGTTGTTAGAGTTAGACCTGAACATTGCTCATATAAAGTGATGCCTATAAATCACTTTTAAAAATGGTTTAAAAATAGTTTTAAAAATGTTTATTGATAAGGTACAGCCACGGGAAGCGCAGCCCCCACTAGATGTCACTGCAGGCTGCGGTGACAGAGCCCCACCGGCAGCTGCTGCCCCGGGAAAGGAGCGAAATATCAGCAGTGACATAAACACTACTGCAGTTTAGGACTGGGAAAATAATACTTTGCAAGTGCTAAGCATTAGGAAAGGACACACAATTCTTTATTCGGGATATTAGGAGGTGTTTGGGTAAATATAGAAGAAATCTGAGGGTTTTTTCTATGAAAAAATATAGTTTTTTAGGATTAGTTTACAAATTAATGAAGAACTGAATAAATGGAGGACGATATATATTGAAAAATACTTAATATTTTTCCAAACTGGACATTCAAACGGCAAAGTTTATCTCAGCGGTCTACAAATATAATCAAAATAGTTTTGCAGGCATGTTGTTCATCAATATATCAATTAATTACTTAACCTTCTCTAATGTTGCTTCAAAAGTTATTTAAATTACTATTTGAGCAGCATTCTGCACTTTTATTACAAACCATCCTGCACTTTTATTACAAATGCAACATTTTTCTGGATAGTGTTTTCATGAAAGCAATCAAATTTAGAATTTTTCATGCTGAGAGTTAATTCTGCTTTATTCTTTCACCAAGCTATGGTACATTTGTGGAATGTATCTTTGTACAGGAAAAGGCTGCACTAGGGGTAAGCAAACACAACACTCCATATGTGTACAGAGAGGAACCAAAGAGAGGACAGTGATGATTCATGGCATAGAGAGAAAAGTGGAAGATTTTTTTCCTTCTGAACACATTGGGAACACTTAAACTTATGCATTCATGTGTGCTTAAACATGTCTGGACTAAATGTAGCCAGTAAATGTAAGGGGCAGAGTGGGATATGAAAATGTACCAGTAGCATGACAGCAAAATGTGTGTACATGAAGGAAGGATATACTGGAATAAGGGAAAGAGGAAGCTGTTAAGAATTATTGTAGGGATACTCGAAAAAAAGGAACTCAGACAAGTATATCTTGGAAGATTAATAGAATCCTAGAAGCATTTAGGTTTGAAAAGACCCTTAAGGTCATTGAGTCCAACATTAATGTGTACTAAGGTACACTAAGTCATGCCCCTAAGCACAACATCCACATGTCTTTTAAATACTTCCACACACAGGGACTCCACCCCTTCCTTGGACACCCTGTTCCAATGCTTGACACAGCTTTAGGGGATGATACACTTCCTAATATCCATTTGAAACTTCCTCTGGTGCAACTTGAGACCATTTCCTCTTGTCCTATCGCTTGCTAGTTGGGATACCAAGACTCATCTCACTACCACCTCCTTTCAGGTAGTTGTAAAGAGCAATAAGGTCCCTCCTGAGCCTTCTTTTCTCCAGGCTAAACAATCCCTATTTCTTCAAGTGCTCCTCATACGACTGTGTACCTCAGCTTTTCATAGCTGGAATGTCATGTATGGTTTGAGTTCTTTGAATAAAAGCAGTACTTAAGATCTAGTACAATGGACAGACTTCTGTGCCAGAATTTTATGGAAATCATAGTTAATGGTTTGCCATGTAAAACAATGCAAAAAATATTGGTTTAAATTACTTCTGTGTCAGCATGGTCATGTGTTTGGGGTTGCATCATAGTAATACAAAGTGTGTAATTCTTTAATATGACTTCTTCTAGGCATTTATTTTAATAAGATACCACATCATTCAATGGTAATTGCCATCACTTTCTCCCCTCACTCATTATATGATTTTTTACTAAAGTCTATTTAGAGACAATGCCAGTTTAAATTAAAATGATCATCTATAAGAATCCAGGACTATGTGTCCTGTGTAAATGTAAGCAAATGCTAATTAGGGGTGTTGCTAAGAAATATTTCCAAATATTCTAACAACTGTACATGGTATCCATTACAATTAATAGGAGCTGCACATGCATACTGAAGAGAGATAAAATAACAAGTATTTAAATAATTTAACTTGACTCCTTACAGGAATCCTCTAAGTATGGAGAAGAATATTAAATAGGGAGAACACCGGATCATAGAATCACAGAATCAATCAACTTTGGAAGAGACCTTTAAGATCATCAAGTCCAAAAGTCCACCCAGCACTACCACTGTAAGCCTTAAACCACTAAAGCATCACCCAGTGCCAGATCCAGATTCCACTTAAATACCTCTAAGGATGGTGCCTTCACCCGTTTCAATGCATAACCCATTTCAATGTCTGATCATCCTAATGAAATTTTTTTCCCAATATCTAATCTGAATCTTCTCTGTCCTCTTAAGGTTGACTCTGGTCCTTTCACTGCAGACAGGGCAGGAGAGACCAGCCTCACCTCTCAACAGCGTCCTTTCAGTTGTAAAAACTGATGAGATTCCCCCTGAGCCGCCTTGAGACTGAAAAAGCCATTCCTCATGAATCTCTAGTCCTTTCATGAGCCTTGTTGCCTTTTAATTTCAGCTGGTTTTAGTAAGGTTTTCTAGCAGTTGGGACAGTGCATCTTGGATAAATGTGCAGCTGTGCTAAAGTTAATGTGTTGAAAAAGAATTGCAAAGTGAGCCCTGGAGGAGACATGAAAATGTTTCCAGTGCCTCTAAAACATGCATGTTGTTTACATTTTGCAGCAGCAAAATACACTACAAGATGCAAAGATTTCAGTGGCATGGGACCTCCCACATTAGGAGCTGTTCTCCAGCTCTAGGATTGCTAACAACCATTTGAAAGGCAAGATGACACCATGGGTATATGGACAAGCCAACCCGCCACTTGGCATCCAAGCTTTCATTTTTAACAAGTCTTTAGAAAAAAACAGTTGTGAAGGAAACTGAGAAAGCGTGCCTCAGTATAAATCACAGAACAATGCCTTTCCGAGTTAGCACAGAGGTGAAGCAATAGCTGTGATATGTGAAGAGCCCATATTTATTTAGTACAGAAAACAAGCCTTGGAATTATTGTAAATGACACTGACTCTCAGAGATGAGCTGTTATTGTTCAGACTCCTGCAGCTGTTCCATCTAACAGTTTCCAATTAGAATGAAATTACTCATAATCAAAACATGGGCCAAAGTAAACTGAAATCCCCAACTTCCAATATAACATGAAAAGAGAGTGAAGGAAACAGAAATACATTAAAAAACCCTACCATAGAAAGCCATAGAAAGCAATTCACTTCATCACACAAAACAAACCAATCTATCTTTTCTGCAAAGAGGACTGAGTTCAATTATGGCATTCTCATAGACTTTCAGTACAACTAGTTCTGCCTCTAGATGCTTGGCCACACACGGCCAATGTGAGAAATATTAATTTAGCTTATTCATTTGCTATTTTAAGCTGTTCCTTCATACCTCAGACTCAGAGGTAGTAGATGGATGGAGTCATCCTGTAGGCTACATTCAGTGAACCGTTCCCCTGTTATAAGAAGGAGAATGAACTCCACAATCAGATATAACTAGAGAGTGCATATGGCAATTCATGTCATTCCTTTCCTTTTAATTACTATTATTACTATTACTATTTATGAATAATTGTAACGAAACTTTGCGTGTTGCAGATGGAAGCAGAGTCTTCTTGAATCTATGAGTGCAGAAGGCTATTGGAATAATACAGTTGCTTCAGACTGCTGAAGAGGTTGCTCTTCTTAACATTGCTAGTATACTGACATTCCCAATAAAACCACAAAAAATATGTACCAGAACATGTGAAAAATTCTTTGCTCATTCTCTGGTTTTCACACTTGTCAGTAGCAGGATTCAATATCCTGAATTGCTGCATGTTATTTCATTACAAAAGCAGAAAGCAAAAGTTGAAGTGCATCAGCAGAGTTGGGAGGTCTTGCTAGGTACATAAAGTCTCTCAGGGAGAACTTTAGGAAGCTGGAGAGAGAATTTGTACTTAGGTGGTGTGCTGCTTAAATCCCTAGTTATTTCATACTTCCTAGCAGCGTAGAAGATAGGCTTACCTTTTTTTTTTTCAGTTTATGTGTCATTTCACTTTAAAATTACACCTTGCAATATTAGAAGAAGAAATATTAAATATAATGTCTGCTTTCTAGCATTGTTAGAGAAGCTAGAATTAGAGATAGCTCTGGAGTCTATTGAATTACACTCAGCTTGACAAACAGAAGCGTTTCCAAGGTTATGTCCGGTTAAAAAAAGTGTGAGCCATGTTCCCTGGGAGACTTGTCCAATATGTAATTACCATAACTGAGGGCTTAAATCAAGAGAAAGTGACTACATTACTATTCTGCATGGGTATGCCAGAATTTTTTTCCTACTTTAGGCAGGTTCTAATTAACAATGTTAGAATTTGTAAGTAATACTAACTGCTGTGGGTTAAAATTGTATTTCTCCCCTCAGATATCAAAACAACTTAATAATAAGGGAGAATTTTAAATGTAATTCAAGACTTTAAGACCATATTTACCCCTTCTTAGTAGAAAGGATGGAAGTCATCTTTAAAAACTGGCAAAATGCTACAGAGCTCACCTAGGAAAAAAGTGTTTAATCAAAGAGAAGAAAAGCTTCCTGTAGCATTGTATATACCCTCTGAAAGACATCCTCAAGCAACTACTCAATTCAGACTTGACAGGTGATATGATTTGTGGGAAGGACTACACGATGGCTGCGTGCTTTACTTTTTGCCATGCAGGTACAGCACCTTTGTCCAACAAGACAATAAACATGGGAATTCCATAACTACTAAGTTGAGAGGGGAAATACTCCAAAATGAAAAAGACACTTTTGCAAAGGACATAGGCTGCCTTTTTTACTGTTTTGTTTTGCCTTCTGTCTGCCTGAGAAAAAAGCAGAGATGGGAGTCTGTTAAATTTTTTGAGCTTGTGTCAATAGGTATGAACAATAAAATTCTTGAAAAATAGAACCTGTGTGTGCGTTATTGATGCAAACAGTAATACATCATCTGTTCTCCTGGCTTTACTATATGAGATGTTGTTTGTATTGGGGCTGCTGTTCTAAACAACTCTCCAAGAAGGCAACCATAATAATATGCATCCAAGAAAAACATTACCAAACTTATCAGTAAGTAAATAAAGTAGATTTATGTATCCTGTTACAAAAAAGAATCTCATCTAGTAAGACATTTTACTGATTTTCTCTGTCATCATTTTTTCCATGGGTTGATGTATGCAATATCAACTTCTGGCTGAACTTAAAGAATCTTTATGCATGGCATTATACGATGTTATATTAAAAACCTGCTTTAATTCTTACTTTCTATGGAAGCAGCATAAGCTCAAAAAAAGTTTATTTCCTCAGTGAAAGGACAATGAGTTCATGCTACAAGTTTTTTATCAAGTTTTGATGACCTGAATTGTGTTGACATCCAGAAGAGATGCATTTGACCATGTGAAAAATTATTTTTTATTATAGTTTAATATAACCTACATTTAAAATAATCAAGGTATCCTGAAGAAAATGTCCAGCATTCAATGGAATAAACATATCATGAAATGTATGACCAGCTGGATCACAGGTTGGGCACAAAGGGTTGCAGTGAATGGGGTGGCATCAGACTGATGACCTGTCACTAAAGGGGCTCTGCAGGGCTCTATCCTCAGCCTCGTGCTCTTCAACATCTTCATAAGTGACTTGGCACAGGACTGGAAAGCGTACTGTGCAAGTCTGCCACTAATACAAAACTGGGAGGGGCTGTTGACTCTCTTGAAGGCAGGGACACTCTGCAGAGAGACCTCAACAAGGACAGGAGAGCTGGGCAATCACCAACCATACAAAGTTCAAGAAGGGAAAGTGCTGGATTCTGCACCTGGGACAGGGCAATTCAGAACAGGAAATGAGAGGCTGGAGACCAGTGCCATGGAAAGGGTTCTGGTCAGTGGCAAGTTGAATGCGAGCCAGCAGAGCCCTGGCAGCCAGGAGGGCCAACCCTGTCCTGGGGTTCATCAGGTACAGCATCACAGCCAGGCAAGGGAGGGGATTGTCCTGCTCTGCTCTGAGCTGGGGCAGCCTCACCTCCAGTGCTGGGGCCAGTTTTGGGTGATGCAATGCAAGAAAGATATAAAATTATTGGAGAGTGTCCAAAGGAGGGCAACAAATATGAAGAACCTTGAGGAAAAGCCATATGAGGAATGACTGAGGTCACTGGGTCTGTTAAGCCTAAGAAAAGGAGATGGAGGTGAGACCTCGCTGCAGTTACAACTTCCTCATGAGGGGAAGAGGAGGGGCAGACACTGATCTCTGTGTGGTGACCAGTGATAGAACCTGAAGGAATGGTGAAGTTGTGTCAGGGGAGGTTTAGGTTGGATATTAGGGAAAGGTTCTTCACCCAGAGGGTGGTTGGGCACTGGAACAGGCTCTTCAGGGAAGTGGTCACAGCACCAGCCTGACAGAACTCAAAATGTATTTGGACAATACTCTCAAGCACATGGTATGACTCTTGGGGCTGTGCTGTTGGACAGGGCTGGGAGTCAATTTTCATAATCCTTGTGCATCCCTTTCAGCTCAGCATATCTGTTATTCTGTAATTAAAAACCTGTATTGCTCTATTTGTTTAACCATGTAATTATTTAAGTTATTCTGAATCCATTTTCTTCTAAATTCTTAGTTAGTGCAAGAATGTTAAGAGAAATGTCATTAAAATGCCAGGACATGTACCGGCAGAGTAGTCATTGCTTCTTGCCTAATACCAGTTTGTCTTTTTGCTAACTTT
The DNA here is from genome assembly GCF_009819885.2 of Catharus ustulatus. Lineage (NCBI taxonomy): Eukaryota > Metazoa > Chordata > Aves > Passeriformes > Turdidae > Catharus > Catharus ustulatus. The sequence goes on from NC_046226.1 coordinate 28,114,004, forward strand.
TAGGAAAATCAGAAAATATCTATGTCAAGCATCGGCAGTCAGCAGATAATGAATGTCTGTCATGTTCTGATAATCTTCCTTCCTTGGTAAATCAACTTTTATGTTCACATAATACTCATATAATGCTCAAATAATACAGTCTATACTCTCTCCTGAAGGAGTCTGTGTCATTTAAATGAAAAACATGGAGTAGTTCAAAACATGACATCAGAAAAAAGTCTTACAAACAGAGGCATTTGAGTTCTTTCTCTCCAAAGATGCACAATATACTGAAGCATTATTTCATTAACTGTATATGGTAGTGACATGGAATCAGACTTCCAGAAAAGACTAAAAAAAGGAATTAAAACTTGCAATTCAGATCAACCTATGTAAAAGGAAGGAATAAATCAAGAATCTACCTGTCAAGAGGACTTTTTCAGAAGGTAAGTGGGAACTGAGGATGAGATTATGGAAGGCCAGAGGCAGAGGTACAAGAGGCACTTGAATCAGAGCTATTCCAGACCTTGTAAGTGCATGTTGAGCAACTGAAGGGCTTCACTTATACTGCTAATGGATGGTCCATTACCAGTTAGACTTACAGTCAGTTGCAGATAAACTGCTCTCAGCTTCTGAAGAGATTCAGTGTAATCAGTTTCCCAGTCAGCTTTCTCTAGGTGGCCTATTTATTCCTTACTTGGTGACACAAATTTGCTTGAGCATATCAGATTATGTCACATGGACTGTTGTCTTTGCAGGTAACTAAATAGAAAGTATTTACTGAAATTCTCTCACAGGCCATGCAATGCAATCTTTCTCTGGACAAACTGAAGGGAGGGTAGCACATGAGTGATGCATCCTTGTCCATACAAGGCTTAAACTAAGACATGAGAAATGGTGGTAATGTAGTGTAGTTATTGTGTAAATTGGTGCAAGTTTTCACTAGAACAACTGGTGCATCCAAAGTATCCCTTCTCCAGGCAGTGAGACAAAGGGACAGTTCACTTCAGTGGGTATTTAGCAGGTTCACTAGGTACATTCAGCATTATAGTCTATTATTTTTTAAACTGTACCAAAACTCTCCGAGCACATGAAGGACGAGAAGATAATAGGAAAAAAAAGACATTTCCTAGAACACAAAAGACCCTCTGTACTTTTTTGCCTGCAACAGTACTTGACAAACGCTGTGAGAGAATGGATTTCTTTAGTTGAAGAAATCTAACCATTTGATAGAGTATTTCACAAAATTTATAAAGTTTATATTATGGGGAAGGGAAGGGAAGGGAAGGGAAGGGAAGGGAAGGGAAGGGAAGGGAAGGGAAGGGAAGGGAAGGGAAGGGAAGGGAAGGGAAGGGAAGGGAAGGGAAGGGAAGGGAAGGGAAGGGAAGGGAAGGGAAGGGAAGGGAAGGGAAGGGAAGGGAAGGGAAGGGAAGGGAAGGGAAGGGAAGGGAAGGGAAGGGAAGGGAAGGGAAGGGAATGACATTCATGAGATTGAATAGAAGAGTTGTCTTGGTAAAGATTCCCCTCTCTTGTTCCCCTGCTGAGAGTCCTGACAGGGAAAAAATCACAATTCTTGAAAGATAATATATCCTTTCAAAAATTTTAGAGACATGAAATTGTTCTTGCTCACATATCTTTTGCATTACTCTTCGCACAAATATCTATATACTTTTATGGATATTTAAGAAGTTGTTTGTACTTTGTAAGAATGTCCTAAAGCTTTTTAATATTCCTGTTGTTCTCCCTAAGCTATTTGGCTGCTACCATTTTGATGTTGGTGCATTTTAATGTTTCTGCTTCTGTTCAGCTTGCAAACATTTTGAGGAAAGCAGTCCTGATGAGGGAAGCTATACACTAGTAAATGTCAAGTATTTATAAAAAAGTGGCTCTCCAACTTTAATTATATTTCAAAATTAGATGCTAGTGTGTAAGATCTCTGAAAAAAAGCAAAACTTTTTTCACTGGTGTATTTTGGGATGCTGCTTTTGTGTCACAGGAGTAGTTTTGAGCCAGCTCTCATACTCTCATCTATCTAAACTACCTGTATTTCATGTAGCCAAAATAAATGCCAGGTCTTCTCAATTAACCAACATTTTCCCAACTCCCCAGCAATACTGCTGCCCACTAGGAAGTGGCCTTGTTATTCTACAAAGTTTTTTTTTTTTTTTTTTTTTTTTCAGAAGATGAAGGGTAGATATTTTTTGTATATGTTTATACATTAAATATGTTCTAGTGTGCTATCCACATGGTGCATAAATTTTCTGTGGGAATGCAATGTAGATTCAAGTGCCATTTCTTATCCCTCTCAGACCTCACAATGCATCAGACCATTAAGTTAAGGAGAGCATTCCTTTCTATACTAAGCACACTTATTGATTCCACATTAAAAAAAAAAAAATTGTATTGGAAATCTAGATTGTAAAGATGATGATTAAGCTTTTAAAAATTAAAATGTCTGTGCAGCACTTCCTGTTGCTCTCAAAATTACTTATAGTCCTATTCTCTTCTAGAAGAATTGTTTCATAGATGAATGTCATCAAAAGGCTACGCTCTATACTATTTTAAGCTAAGTGCTTCCCTTTCTAGCATTTTTCCCATAAATTTCAAAATTAAATGACAGGTAGTGTTTTGATGTGGAAAGTAGTCCCAATTCATGTCATTCCTTATCCCATTAGTTTTTTCAAGTACAAGTATCCTACCAAGATGAAAAATTAATTAGTCTTACCTAGAGTACTTAGGCAGAGGTAAAATATCCTATCAGGACTAAAAATATCAGTAGTGACTATTACACTCCTATCAAATCTCTGTGGCAGCAGCTCCCAAAGTAGGTGCATAATACACAAGCCATTTTTCTCAAAGCAGAAGTAAAAGCTGTTCATAGTGATGGTTTTTAGTAACTACAACTACTGCCTGCTTACACAAAAAAAATTACAGAGTTATTCTCCAAAGTCTCTCCTTAGTGTGAAGGAAGTATTTGTAGTTATATGATTGTAGAGACTATTTCATTTTAAAAATAATGTTTAGAATTGTCACATGTTTCTTTATATAAATTATTAGAAAATAATTTGCACTTTAAGTATAAGAAAACCATTTACAATATTCACGATTATAAGCCGCAACATTTTGACTAAAATTTTGGTCCGAACCTGAAGTGTGGCTTATAATCAGGTGCAGCTTATATATGGACAAAGAACAAAAAGTTGCTGTTCTAGTTTGGAGAACAGGTGTCTGCTGAGAAAGGCAGGAACTTCTCTTTGAAATGATGAATGTAAACCCCCTCCCTCCAAATTATTATAATTTTGGAATTGAGGGGCTCTCAGGCAAAAATACGGGAATTAGGAATAACAGTTCTTTTCTAGGGAAATTAAATCAGAAATATAGTACTACAAAGAAACAAACTCCAAACCCTGACAAAGTCAGAGTACAACCTGACACCCTGTCAGGCAGGGTGTTGGTAGCAGTCCCATTAAATGGTGGCTGCATCCTCCTGCAGTGACAGATGTGATTCAGTTGGAGCAGTGCTCCTGTAGAAGGTGCAGTTTCCCTCCAGAGGTCCAGTGGTGATGTGGAGAAATCCAGTCTTCCTCTGGAGTCCAGTGGAGAAAGGGGCTCCCTTAGTGTCCCAAAACCTCTGTTTTTTTTCTTGGTAAGAAATGTTGGGCTCTTCCCCCTGGCTGGAGCAACTTCCAATGGGATTAAGCAATTTTATCAGTTACACAGGTGGACTCAATGGGCCATTAGCAGAAAATGACTCTGGAGGAAGGATGGGTTGTGAAAAGATAAAGAACAATGCCCTGCCTGGTTTCAATGGATGGCCCATTAGCAGAATATCTGCCCCAGAGATAAGGATCACTGCCCCCACCCTCAGGAGATGATGTAGAATAGATACCTTTTATCACACTCTATATTGTAACCCAAGATAGTTGCCAATACCCGGACGTGCGGCTTATAATCAGGTGTGGCTTATAATCGTAAAACAACTGTACTTATGCATATAAAATACCATATTAGTAGTAGATCATTATATTAATTGGGAAACTATCTGGTAATCTAGCACACTTCAGTGATTCCTTTACAAATCTGTTAAATGCAAAGAAAATTTTCCAAATTTTCCTAAGGAGATTTCGTAGACCATCCTAATGAAAATATTTTTGGTTTTACCTTTAGGGAGGTCATGGAAGAAACTCCAATTTAGGTGCTAAAACTGCAAGAGAGAATGTCACTGAATGATACACAGAGAGAAAAAAAAAGGGCTGTCTTTTTAGTAGAACAATTACGAGATTTCATTTTAGATAAGTACTTCATAAAACTTAAAATAGTGGGTTAGCTCCATACCTTTAGTGTCCCAGAAGATGTCTGTGAAACAGCTAGTGGATTCAAAGACACCAGTAGTATTGCATACCTGACATGCCAAAGAGGGAAAAAAAGAACATGTAAATTTGATCCAAATTACTAAATTTAGCTTCTTTGTGAGTAAATCAAGATGACAAGGTAATGTCATTTCATTAAAGAAGGTCACTGTTTCATTGTTTTGACAGGTTTAATTCAACCTACAGTAATCTGATCAGCCTTCAGAGTGTAGAAAGTCTGAACCTGACTTGGCTTTATCTGTTTTGGCACTTAAGCTGTTTATTAATTAGTAATGTGAACTTTGAAAATTTAAGGCAGTTTTCATCATATGCTAACAAGCAATCTCACATCATAGTGTCTCTTTGTCAATACTAGCTTCATATTCTACATCCACAACTTTTCCAAGTATTTTGAAATGCCACCCTAGGTTCTTAATCCTTCTCCAAATTAATGTTTTTGTCGCACTAGAACTTGCAATGAACAGAAAAAATGAATAATTAGCAGTTTTTGTCATTGTTGACAAACTAATAATGCTCAAAAACAAAGAGGCTTCTAGCAGTAGGGTAAGTCCATTAAGTTTTCAAAATCAATACAATTAAAAGGAACTGAAAGTCACACAAAATGCATTGCCTCAAAGTCCTCTTGTATTAAGTTTATAATGAATTTACATTGTGGTTTGCACTTTTTCCCATTTACATATTGCATCTTAACTGCAAAATCTCTACCTGTCCTTTAACTCCGCACAGAAGTAAAACTGTGAGAATGTAGCTGCCTTCTAAGAGGGTTCCTGTTACTGTAACATATTGCTGTATTTAGATGATTGCATCCATGTAGACAGGTCATCTTGTCTTTCATAACTGTTGTGTAAGCAGATACATGAAAAACTTTCAGAGAGCTCCTCCTCCAAACCGAAAATGTAAAAACATTAGGTTTTTTAACAGGAAAATGAAGATTTTTGTTAAGTGGTTGATAGAGAATACAGAGCAGCATAGGAAATGAAAGTCTGTTTAAGTAAGGTTTGTTCAGGTTATAGCCAAGAAATCTTTTACTTTGTTCAGTCTTATGACAGGCACACTCCATAGAACAGCCATTCACAGTGATGACAGTTGTGCCCTGACAATGACAAGGTTTTGGTAATAGATTTGCAACTCAGACTATTTCTAAAAAATTTGGTTGGAATAGCCACTTCCTTTAAAGTATTTAAGCCAAACATAAAAGTAATTTATCCGACATGACTTTTCTGTGTCTGAAAATCATCAGTAGTTATGATCCTCCTGAATGCTGTTGCATGGACAGTCACCAAGCTGCTGATCCAGCCTGTGGATCCCTTGTGCTTCTAAAATGAGTGAACACTCAAGATCCTGAATTTGGGGCTTTCCCATCAGATATGGCCACAGTTGCAAAACCATGTCTTGTGCAGGACAGTGTAAACCCCAAAACTGTCCAGAAGCTTAACATGCTCCCTTAACAGAATCTCTACATGCCAGATATTATTTTATGGTAGATGGTTGAAGAAGCTAGCATCACAAAGATGAAAAAATCAATAATATAAAGCTTTAGAAAGGGAGAAAAAAATTTTTTTAGTCATGCAAGTAGAGAAGAGTAGATCTAGGACCTACTGTACCAGGTTACCTATGCCACACAGAGATTTCAGAACTATGCTCTTTTATTCTTACTATTCTGTCCAATCAAATTTTTCATTTGTCAGTAAATGCTTTCCTTTATAAAGTTTTTCTTCTGGTACTTTGTATTACCAGACCATGCCTTGTGATTTCTAACAGTAGTGGGGCAATGCCACTGTGTCACTTATGGTTTCTACTGCCTATTCAGAGCAGGATGGCAATCCAGCAGATACATCCTCTCACCTTAATCTCTTGGACGACCCAGGCACAAGTAAATATACTTAAAGCTACAGTCTTTCAGATGCTTTTTAAAGAGAAAATGAAAGTCAAATTCCAAACCAAGCTTAAGATTTACTGGCTGAAAAGAACATGTGTACAGAGTTAATCATAGTTCAGCAAAAGAAACAAATTACTCTGATCTGTAGCCACTTTCAAATCATGTTTAAGTGATAGTGGCATTAAGTTGTTTAGAGTTACAAATTAAATTAGTTTAATTAGTATAACTTATTTTTAGAGGCAAAATTAATTGATTTTTGGGGAAAAAAAAGAAAAAAAGGATTAAATTTCAAAGTTGTTGTCAGGTGTTTGTTATCTCTTCTAAAACATTTCATACTCTGAAATGAACTAATGTCGGGTTAATCTATAACATAAAGGAAAACAGAAGCGTGAAACAAACTATTGGAATTTTCAATGAATATAGGACAAGAATACAGAACGACAATATAATTTTTCCATATTTCACTGTATTGGATATCAGGCATTTTCCTTTAAAATCTTGTGAAAGAAGTGCTTACCAGGTGTAAAATTTCATGTAGATCGACTCTTCTTTCTAGAAGTATGAGAGGCAAATTTTTAATCAAACATTCCTGACATACCTTTATAAATTAACCCCTTCATCTTGTTTTTTGAATATTAAGTCCCAGAAAACGCTTGTTCTGTTATATTTTATATAAATGACATTTGTTACTTAGACTGACTGTATTGTATTTATGATGTTATTTTTTAAAATGGGTTCAAACCCGTGGGTTTAAAGTCTTTCAGACATGCCAAGACTTAAACAACAGAGTGCTGCCTGTATTCTCTTGACCTGAATCACATTAGCATCACTGATTATCTTACAAAAAGAAAAAACTAGAAAGATGAGGCAAGGCACTCCTCTGAATAAAAATAATACAGCCTGCCCCCTGAATTCCAATATCCTTTGTTCAGATTTCTTATTTGTTACACAAAGAACTTAGCTTAGAAAAAATCAGTTTGTTATTTTCAAATAGTAAAAAGTTCCTTAAGATCTACATTCTGTTCCATTTTTCAGATAAGACTAAGACAAAAACCAAGGTTCACCAGAACAAGTCTTTTCCAGCCAAATAGAACCATCGCTTTTAAGAACTGACTGAAGTGGTTCCATCTGCATTGAGAGCTGCACCTGAAGCCTGTGTTGGAGGTTTTATCCTGCCAACATTTTTATGCTGATTACTTCTTTAAAACTTGAGAGTCATTTCGCCAGCAGCACCTGGAATAATTGCAGAGTGACTGAAGGCACTGTTAAGTGTGCCAGTCACTGTTCCGCTAATAATTCTCCAGAATCAACACGAAACAACAGCACATGACCTTTTGCTTCACTGCAACCCTGATTTTGTATCCCTCTTACTTGACTTGTTTGTTGCTGCTTACAACAATGACAACAAAAGAAAGACCAATCCAAACTAGATTATTTTTTCATGAGAAGCAACTATATTCATTAAAATGAAGAATGAGAGAAAATGCTGCTAAATCCAAAAGGATTTTTATCAAAATAGATGACTACTTATTGTCTGAAAATACCTTTTACATCGACTTGCACCAATTGTGCTTTAGCTCTTCTGCTGAACTGCCAGTTAGTAAAAGGTGTAACTTTCTTCTAAACAGGGAAAATAAAAAGTGTAATAATGTCTAAAAAGTTCAGGACAATCACTTGATACAAAGAAGTTCTAAGCAGGGGTGCACTGGAATAATTTGTAAACGTGTTTATCATCAGAGAAATGTGCGTCAGTGAAAAATGCTTTAAATTTAAAAAGATAATTTTAAAATATACATGAATACATATAATATTAAAAGACATAATTTATGCATATATAATTTCTACAGGAAAATGAAGGATGAGATTTTCCATAAGGATTCCCATACCCAGATAGACACCCTAAATTCTAGTCTTCTCTTTTCTTTGCATTACACCTCTTTTGTCAGATCACATTTTTCATTCTGTTTCTGGAAGCCTTTTGTTTTCTCTGATGCAGGATGAAATAGTTTTACAAATCTCAGAAGTATCTGAAAGATAAAAGTTTGATTTTCTGTAAGGTCTTGATTTAAAACAGTATTACAGAAACTGCCAAGAAAAACACCTGTGATGACCAGAGAAAGAAATTATGACAGCTATTGGTCCCTAGTCTGTAGGTCTAGCTGTATTTTAATGGAAATAAGGGCAAAGGGTTTGGGGATCAGGATAATATAACTGATATTAGATCAAGATATAATTGAATGCTATCCAAGAGAATGGTTTCCACCTATTCTCTTATTTGTAATGGGACTCAGTGGCTTCAGAGCATGTATAGCATACAATTCTACTGCAAGTGCAGGATAATTAAATTAGGAAAATGTAAATTTTGTAGAATGTTTGGGTTTTTTTTTTTTACCTTGTTTATAAATCCTCACCTTGTTTTTAAATCTTCATTTAAAATGATGATTCAGAGTAGTGCAGTTACCACAACCATAATTAAGTGATCTTTCTTTGCTTTACCTGACGGCCCAAATGTAAAGAAGACACAAATACTCTGCACAACCATGAATCCTGGGAGCCTTGGCAGTCTCATATTTCCACCACTATAGTTCGAAATACCTTCTTGCTCCTGTTTTGAAATGACCGCTTCCTGGTGTTCTTCCATTTTCTTTTCACTCGCCATAAGGTCCATAAGGTCCTTTGGAAGAATCCTGTCCCAGCTACTCCTGAAGTATTCCTGGTGCCTAACTGATAAGTAGCTATGGTGGTACAAGCAGCCGCTGCTAGGTGGGTCCTCCTTTCCAGCTAGGGAAAGGCGTCACTCAATGTGTCACTACAAAGGCACCTCAGGCACACACACCCCAATCCTGGAGCTAGTTGTGAAAACATGTAAATGTACCCATGGAAGTCTGCTTTAATGCTCTGTTAATGCTCCTGGCTTCCCAAGCCTTGGACCAGCAGGATTAAGCCCAGAACTAACAGATGTGTGTGCCAGTGAGTTGAATGAATGGTGATGGTGTTTGACGTTGTACAGAGAAACTCTCATATATTAAGGGACAGGTACTTTCTCAGTTTCATATGTTCTTACAGAAACATCTTGGAAATTGCAGCTACTATTTTTTATCCTATTATTACCAATTATTTAAATCAAGTTTACAAGGTCCATGAAATATGCTGTAGTTTAGGAACTTCTGCTCCAGTGCTTGCATTTTTTAGCTTTCTGGGAAACAAGTCAGATCTTCCAGATCAATATTTGTTTCCTCTTTGAATGCTTTCTCTCTCAGCAACAACAAAAAGTGTCCTGTGTGAAAAATGCTTCTAGTTATGTGTGGTGGCAAAACTCTCCTGAGCCAAACAGGCAGTAAAAGGAAGAAAGTCTGAGTTTCACTGCTAAAAATGGGGAGAGCAAATGAATAGCCTTTTGACCAACATGAACAGACTCAGCATAAATTCTAAAGCAAGTCAAAAAACAGAGGAAGATGTATTCAGAACAACAGGGGACAAATGTTTACAGCTTAGTTAATATGTGAGACTGGAGGTAAGAAAAGGGAAGCTCATACCCCCTACCTGCCCCTCTGAGCCTAAAGCACACCTTCCCATCTGGAAACTCCTATGCAGGCCACTTGGATGGGACATACAGGCTGTGTTTGGTATAGGGTTGTTTTCTTTAAAATCTCCCTGTACAATAAGTTAGTGTTTTCTCTTTTTCCTAATGCACCATGTACACCTCTAAAAATTCTCATATAACTGTTTTGTCACACTGCTACCAAGACCATAAAGCTTCTCCTTCATAATTAAGTATTTTAAATCTACTATATAAACAAGGTTACTGTTAGAAGAAAACAGGATGAATAGCAAGGCATGCATTTTCTTTCTTAGTGCATCAAGTACAATATTTATATATTCATGTAGCTGCCTGGTTTGAGAGGCTGCCATAAATGGGCTGAAGATTCTTATGAGAGGCAGTCATTGAAGGAAGTTATAGAAGCTCCTCCATCTTCCAAGAACAACCTCCCAATTAACTGCTTCAACATGAAATTGTGGAATTCTTAACGTGATAATACCAAGAAGCACAACATTTGGTGAAGATATTTTGATATGAACAGAGCTGGTAGCAGTAATACAGCAATAATTGCTAGCTCATTTACGGCCTATTTAGCTCGTGCAGTGAACCAGATGAGAACAGCTAATGAGCACAGCTTCTTGCTGTAATTAGTAGAACAGTAGTGGCTCGCAGATGATTTACAGTTTGCAAAAGTCAGTGTATTTACTGAAAAGCTTGTGTTCTCTGTGAAGCTGTGCCATATGATGAACTGAGGATGCCATGCTTTACTTTCTAATAAGCCTTAAGATTTGGTTTAGAAAAATTTCAGAATTCATCTAAATCTAACAGAAGTACAGCACTGAAGATTTCTGTGTGCTGTCTCTTAGTCTGCAGTCTAGTCTATCAGAACATATTTTGCCAGTTGATGTATTTTCTTTAATTTCTTTTGTTGCAGAAATATTTTTTTTTTAAATGGTACAATTCTTGCCCTACTGGCAGAGCAAAGACCATTTTACGTTGTGGTAAATCACAGATATATGTACTGTGCAAAGCTAGAATTTAAATAGGTTAAAAAAGGGACAATAAAATATGAGAGGAAAATGTTTGCAAAAGATCAATACTGATATTTATAGACCCCAAATTAAAAAAATAAGTATTTTTAAGAAAGAAAATTCTCTTCCTTTCCTTGACTATTGAATGGAGTGCTTATAGACAAGAATGCAAGTAGAAATGTCAGACAACTACACCCAAATGATATCTACTAAATCTATGCAGAAATATTAAATATTCTTATGAAATGTCCAGCTCAATGTTTCAGATTCATAGAACTCAGCCAGAACCAAGACCAATCTTGGGTTTCTAGAGTTTTATCTTCACTATTATTTTTAACAATGTGAATGCTTGAGTGCTACTTTTGTTCTTGAAGGATAGTGACTGAAACTGTGAAACTACTAAAACCTAGTAAAACCATAGCAGAGGCTTTCCTTTTGCAAAAATCTGTACACCTAAAAATCACACCTCTAAGAGCAACCAACAATAATGCAGGATGATGGTGTACAAACACATACTAATTTAACAAACACATGAATAAACTTTTTAATTAAAGAACAACATAACTTTTAAGTAAAATGTACTTCTATTTCAAAGCACAATCAAGGCAATGACAACTCAGTAAATTATATTCAAAATTACTGGTCAAGTTGAAAGGAAACAGAAGTAATCCTGTTTTAAATTTCAAACACAAGCAAATGGTCTTTTAAACATCTCAAATTCAGACTGTCATAAGCACTTCATAATAGTATGCTTTACTGATGATAGTTTGTCATTCATTTAAGTGTCCAATTATTGTGTCTTATATACAACATGAAAACCTCGGGTCCTTCCTGAGGGTTTCTGAGTCTTCATCAATGCGTTCTGTCCACACTGTTGCACTGTAAGGACTGCTTGTCACATTTCTCATGCTGACCTATTTGCTTTATCTTGCAGGTACTACTTAATTATTTAATGAGTTGGAGTAAAGGAATTCAAATGAAGACATTTGACATACTAGGAACATACCAGGTTCACTACCTTAATCAATTATACTTAATAGCTCAATGAAATTTTAGCAGTGGTGAAAAGATCCCTCCATCCATATGACGCTGATAACATCCCTAAGTTAAATCCAGTTGCTCTTGTAAGTCAGTGAAATGGGTTTGAATACCTTTATGAAGGGAGAGCAGAATATACTTTGACTTCTGCCTGAATGAGGAGAATGGGGAGGTCAGGCAAGATGAGCTCCAGAGGTCTCTTTCAACTTCTACCATTCTGTGATTCTCAGCTTATGTATTGTTGGGGTTTATTATTATTTTTATTTTATTATTTTATTTTTTAGCATGTTGCAAAACAAGAAAAAGTACTAATTTGTAAAGGTCTGACATGCAACATATAAATTGTCCACTTGCTGGTTGGACAATTTAAATTCAACTGTGTAAGAAAATGCACAAAAATAGACTAAGCAAAATTAAGAAGTGTTTATTCTCATATTCTCTTTACACTTCCTACTCACTCTTTTTCACTACTTCTTTCATGTTTTCATTGTATTGCATGTTGGATGAAAATTCTGAAACATGAAAAAATGTCCTTAAAATGTTTAGCAACAACCCTTCAGCAAAATAAGTAGAAAGCAATGCAAGGTCCACACAGGATAGAGACACATTATCAGTCCCCATTTGTATGCTAATAAAGATCTGCTTCATATAATATGGCACCTGTCCATTTCTAGTTGGAAAGTGTTTTCAGCAAATTTAGCAATATTTGATGCAGAGATGTTGAATACTTTGGCTGGTGAAACAGCCATAGAATCATAGAGATTTGTCCTGCTTTTAAATATTTGATCTTACACCAGTTTAATTTACTTGTCTATACTCCCTAATCACCATGGTTTCTTTCTTACTTTTGTATCATTTAAGAAGAGGAACAGAATGTTTGCCTTTCTCTGTACATTTATTTCCTAGTCCTGTTTGGAATCTTGGGTTCCTTTGTGACTCCATAATGAAAAAAGCTGTCATGGTCAAAATGCAGAAATCTCCCTTTTAGCCTCTGCAAACAACCCTCTCAGTTCCAAACACTACTAAAAATTTTGGCAGAGTGTGACTAGTCTGTCTTGTTTGACTTAGTGCACCCAGAAGCATTGATTATGTGCTTAAAGGTAAACAAGGGAGAACAGTAATTTTGTAGGAAATCTGCAAAATGCAGCTTCCTGTTTACCAGCAAACCCCCTAGATCTTCTCTGGGTTTGTTTTGCCAGTTTTTCTTTTTCTGTCATGTCTTTACATTTATCTTCAGGAGTGTATTCACTAGAAAGTGAATAAAAATGTTCTCCTTATACACACAGACTTTAAGGACTTTTCTTTGTAGGGTTATATGAACAGAGATTTTTTACAGATATAGCCACTGCCTGGATTCAAGTGCAATTGTATGTGCTTGGTGCAAGTCACTTGGCTTTTACCACCCTGCCCTTTACCACAAAACTACAAGTAAATATAGCAAAACTGAGGAGTTAGACTTTCTCAGGAAATGATGTTTAAGAGATTAATAAAATTATTTTCTCTGGGTTTTTTTTCCAACCTTATGCAGGGTTACTGTTCAGGAAAATCAGAAGAAAAAATTACAGTCTGGCATTTACTGGAAAAGTAAATACTATCACATGTACGTCCTATAATTATATTGTATGCTTTTTTCCCAAATATACAGTTATTAAAAGGAAAAAGGCTTTAAATGCTGATAAACTCTGCCTTGAATAACTTTGACATACATAGGTGAACCTTACATTTATTTTACCCAGAGGACAGTCTAGATTACATAGTATAATATCATATTTAAGGATTATTTACCTATAAGTTAATACAAACCTACGGGAGTAGGACGCAAAATAAAATGTAATAAGGTAAAAATTTTTTCCTTGGAACTTCCAAATTTGTGAACACAAAAAAAAGCTTTGTCTTTATGCACTCTGTTTGGCAGAATTCTTTGTTCCAGCAACAGTCACCGACACTTCCCCAAACTTTCTGTTATCAGTATGTTCACACTTCTGTAAATGACAAATCACAGCACAGTGACATCATGCTCGGGGCATCCACTAGGAATTCAGACTGGGACAATGTGAGAAGACAGTTGTGAGGATGCTTGCTTGCCTGTTTTTATTCTACAAACCCCCCTTCAGCCAGTACTCTTTTCCCCTTCAGATCAATGAACTGATAGTAGCACACAACAGGCACACGTCCAAACCCACTCCTGGTCTGAGCCAACCAGTTCAGACTCTTCCCATTGTTGACACTGACTGCTCAGAGCTGGCCTGGACTGCTCAGACTGGCCTGGACTCAGCAGCAGGCTCTGCTTGGAACCCCAGTTGCTGTACAGGTCCAGGCAGAAGCAAATAAAGAGGACTAGAAACTTTGGTCTGAAGCAGTATAACTGGTGTGTCAACATTGCTTTGATCCATGTCATTTAGTTTTCTGCATTTAACAAAACCTCTTATGCCTCAAATATTATATGAGAGACAGAAAATAATCATCTAATCCATCAGGGTATTATATCACAAATGACATTTCACATGGAGTTTTCATTTATATTAGGACATAATTTTGAAATAATTGTAGGATTGTTTTCCAATTCACCACTAAAATGTAAGTATATTGTCAAAAAGTACAACAGTTTAAAAAAAAATTAATGCCTATTCAAACTATTATTTTTTTTCTGAACATTTAAGTGATGTGTAATACCTCTCATATTGTCAAACTGTTATATATGATAAAATTTAAGAGTAGTATTGAATGTAACTCTTAAATATCTTTAAATAGATCTCTTTAAATACCAGTATGTCCATTATTTGGACTATTTTAAACTATATGTGAAAAGATTTATGTAATCCATAGTTAGAGCTGTACAATCAGAATTCAATTACATATATTGAATATAAAATTTCAAATAATTGCACTTTTAAAATCTTGATATAATTGCTGAATATGAAATGACAACTAAATGACTATAACATTTGTATATATATTTTGATTTTCAATGCTATAGCTTTAAATTAAAAATTCATTTTAAAGAAATTTCTACAAGGAAACAGCAGGTCTTTAAAGGCAAGAAAATATTTTCTTCACACTTTGGAAGCTGAATACAATTTGAATATTATAGAACTTATGTTTTTCAGATGTTATTTAGGCAATGGTTTTTGAAGAAATGGGAAGGGGCAATAAAAAATATTCTATATACAGGAGTATCACTACCAACTCCTAAAATTCAGACTTTCATCTATGTAATTAAAGTAGGCAAGAAGAGTACTTGCTTTTTACAAAAAGTTCTTTCCCAGAGGGCAAGAGTCTCTCACAAAGCAGTTTCTATAAATTCCTTGGTCTTTCTATCATAATCATTGAAATAGATCCTGTAGAGTTAAGTAGGTATGTGTGTATACAGTATTTCACGATTATACTTAAAGACTTAATTTAATTGACCCATTTTTTTGGGAATTAAAAAAAAAAATCTCTGGAATTCAAAGTATTATTTAAAAAATATGATGGAAGCTAGGAGTCAACATTCACTGCAAGTGAAGGACCATAGTTCTCTACCTATAAGATATAAAATCAGACAAGTCTGCTACTAGAGCACTGTTACTGCTTTTTAACATATTTAGTACAGTAATTTCACGATTATAAGCAAATTTTCATTCTTTGTCCATATATAAGCTGCACCTGATTATAAGCCGCACGTCTGGCTGTCTGCAACTGTCTTGGGTTACAATACAGAGTGTGATAAAAGGTATCTATTCTATCATCATCTGTTGAGGGTGGGGGCAGTGATCCTTATCTCAACAGCAGATATTCTGCTAATGGGCCATCCATTGAAACCAGGTGGGGCATTGTTCTTTATCTTTTCACACCCCATCCTTCCTCCAGCCAGTCATTTTCTGCTAATGGCCCATTGAGTCCCACTGTGGGACTGATAAAATTACTGCATCCCATTGGAAGTTGCTCCAGCCAGGGGGAAGAGCCCAACATTTCTTACCAAGAAAAAAACAGAGGTTTTGGGACACTAAGGGAACCCCTTTCTCCACTGGACTCCAGAGGAAAACTGGATTTCTCCACATCACCACTGGACCTCCGGAGGGAAACTGCACCTTCTGCAGGAGCACTGCTTCAACTGAATCACATCTGTCACTGCAGGAGAACTGCAACCACCATTTAATGGGACTGCTACCAACACCCTGCCTGACGGGGTGTCAGGTTGTACTCTGACTTTGTCAGGGTTTGGAGTTTGTTTCTTTGTAGTACTATATTTCTATTTTAATTTCCCTAGTAAAGAACTGTTATTCCTAATTCCCAGATCTTTGCCTGAAAGCCCCTTGATTTCAAAATTATAATAATTTGGAGGGAAGGGGTTTACATTCTCCATTTCAGAGAAGTTCCTGCCTTTCTCAGCAGACACCTGTCCTCCAAACTAAAACAGCAAATTTTCCTTCTTTGTCCGTATATAAGCTGCACCTGATTATAAGCCGCACTTCCGGGTTTGGATGAAAATTTTAGTCAAAATGGTGCGGCTTATAATCGTGAAATAACTTACAATCTATCATATTGTGAAAATTATCTACTATAAAATTAGAAAAAAAGGATTAAATATATTATGTGAATGCTAAATTTCATGTCTGCATACTATTCTTCTTGGTCATGATCAAGGAAGTTTCTGCTATGAATGATATGTCCTTTTTGGATTTTCTTAGATCATTATTTTATTTGGGCAAAGTATTCTTAAGATCTTGCAATTCAGTCATTTTAAGAGAGATGAATGAATTATGGCTTGAAAAAAAATATTTTTTTTAAGTTGTGTCATTAGATGCACTTGTTCAGATGGAAGTTTTTCCTCCTAAAAATGTGCTTGCTAACACCTGGATTTCAAATCTAAATAGAGATACCCAAATCCTAAAATTGGTACCTTTGGTATTTCTGTTGGAAACAAAAGCAAAGAAAGAAGCTGGCAGAACTTTAAGAAAAAGCTTTCATGCCTGGAGTTGCAGAATAATGTGCATAATGATTTCTCCAGTGTTGCACAGTGTGCATCTTTGAGAATACATGAGTCCACCCAACTTAAAGTCACACACGCACCGCAAAACAAGTAATGAATAATGAGATGGTGAAACTGAACTGTCACTGAGGTTGTAATTCTCTGTGTCTCATTTTTGCTTCAGTGACTCTTTTCTTTTAGCCTGAGACACAAGCAGAACAAACAATTAGTGCAATAATTGATGATCTGTGCCTTCAAACCTTGTGGTGGCCATGCTCATGTTTTATAAGTCTACTAATGCAAACAGCTCTTCCTTGTGATTAGCATGCTGCCTCTTGTTCAATGATAGTACTTGGGAGGTACACCTGTGTCAGACAAAAGATTTTTATCTGCACTTTTTGGTCAGTGAATAAACTATCTTTTGTTCCTTTCTGGTTTTAGATTCCAATAACACTTATATCTGCAATTGGTGAAATGATTACATATGTAGCTCATCTTCTAGAACCTTACCTTGCCTTTTTATTGGGCTGAGTTTTACTTGAGATATTGTAAAATAATGCTGCAAGTATAAAAAAACCTCCAAGTTTATGGATCTGGTTTTGATTTCCTTGATTATTGAAACATTGATATTTCTTGAGTCTGATTTTATCTAGTAAACTTCCATTTATTATTTAAAAAATTCCTAGCTTCTTTAAAAGCCAGCAAAAATCAAAGATCTGTAATCTTATTCTTCATCATTAAGTTACAGGGTAGGATAAAATGAAATTATATGAAAGAAGAGTAATTAAGCTGATAAACAGCATGCTGTCTTTGCAAGAGAATATCTTTCATAGTATATTCAATTCCTTGATTTAGAGACTCGGATCAGATAGGAATAAGTTTGGAAAAAAGTTTTATTATGGTCTAAAACCATTCCACAATAAATAAAAATGTAATTGATGGTATGCACAGAACTATTCACCATTGATTTTAAGCCTCTCCAGCACATACACCTTTCCCTAAGGCTGCTTGTCAATACTTCTATACTTACTTGTTTTCCTGTTTTACCTAATAGACAAAATAAACCTTAATTATGGCCCATATTGTCAAATAAGGAAATTAAATCGCCCTTAGAATCTTATTAAAATCTTCCTGAATCTATAAAATAAAATAATGATACTCACAGGAACCTGTTTCACATGGATGAGTTTTGATCGTTTTGTGTATGATTAATCTAAAAGAAAAGTAAAGAAGAAAAAAACCCTGTCTGTTTGCAATAATGGGAAAATCTCCCTACTGAAGCAAATCCTTTAAAAATTATTAATTTATTCATTTGCAGATATCCAATTTTTTCATACTTCTGTACATGTAGAAAGACAGCAAAAAGTTTAAAGGACCAACAACTGAGATTCTGTAGTATCCCATTTTCAATTCTGCAAAATTTCATACTTATAGAAAGTGCCACAGATTTGAATATTCTGTATTAATGGTGCTAATACAGGCAATTCATATATTTAGAGCTCTCAACACTTGTGTCAAAACACAACACACAGTGCTAACAAAGCACTCTGCAGTTCCTGGGTAGACAACACTAAGTACAGTTATCCACTGTAGGTGCAGTGACTTCAGATCTGTGACTTTTGGATAACAGGGGATCCTTGCTGGAGGTTAATTTTCTTCCTTCTATCATCTACCACTCAGAACTTCATCTTCCTTTATCTACTTGCACACCATAAATTCCAATTCTTTGCTGTCCTTGTTCAGCATGACTTATAAGACTGTTCTAAAGGTAAGCTGCTATGTATTCGGAGAAGCTAATATGTTCTAAAAATTATCAGACTACTGATTCATGAAATGGCAGCTATCTGAGATAAGATTTATAGCCACATTAAGGCCAACTCTGACATGAAATCCACCCACAGAAAAATAGATGTGCCATGAGTGGGAAACACAGCATAAAAATGTTACTTGTAACATTTTGATGGTCTTCCTATTGATAGGTAAAATCTTATGCAGCATCATATTAAAATAATGAGGAAACTTGAGGGGAAATTCAGGAAACAGAAAACTAGATGTCTGAACTAAATCTGAACTTATCTTTCAAATGTTGTTAGAAAGTTTGTTATTTATACATGAAACAAGAACATTATACAAGATAAGGTTTACACAGCAATGTCTACTGTGATATCCAAGATCTTGCTGAGTGCTTACAGTTGCTTCAGAACTCAGTTAAACACTTGAACTTCTATTGCTTTTATTCTTTTCAATGTTGTTTCTTTTCAGTGAATTTATCTATTACCACCTTCAGAACATTTACAGTAATTTCACAACTATAAGGTGCACCCTTTTGACTAAAATTTTTCCCGGAACCCAGAAGTGCGCCTTATAGTCCGGTGCGCCTTATCTGATGGACAAAGTTAAAAAAATTTTCCTACCCGGAAGTGAGAGCTGCAAGCCACGGGGGGAGCCGGCAGGGCCATGGCTGCCAGGTGGAGGCGGGTGGAGTGGCGGAGGGCACGCCCCGGCCCCGTGGAGGCGGAGCTGCCCCTCCAGAGGCACCCCCCGGCCCCGTGGAGGCGGAGCCGCCCCTACACAGGCACCCCCTGGCCCCGTGCAGGCGGGACGGCCCCTCCAGAGGCACGCCCTGGCCCCGTGCAGGCGGCACGGAGGGGTGGCGGCCATAGCCTGGCCCCGCCGGATACAGGCAGGCCTGGGGGCCCGCAGTGCCCCTCCTGCCGGGTACAGGCAGGTCCCGGGGCCAATGGCTGCCGGGTGGAGGCGGGGCCTCTTCCAGCAATCGCGCGGAGGGAGTTGGGGACGGACCCTCGCTGCAAAAAAAAGTGCACCCTGTAGTCCGGTGCGCCTTATCTGATCTACAAAGTTGCGAATTTTGCCGACTCCCGGGGGTACGCCTTATAGTCCGGTGCGCCTTATGGTCATGAAATTACTGTAGTCTTCTTTTTTTCACATAGCTAAATATTTTTCTATATAAATTGATGTAGAAAAATTCCCATTGTTCAGTTTAACCAGAAAATCAGATCATTTATGCCCTGATGCATTTCCAACTCAAGTTGCTCTCATTTTTTATCTGATTTACATCCCTATTAAAAAGAAGGGTTTGTGATTCAGAACTGTAAATTAAGTTTCATTAGATTGACTCTGGTCAAAAAATCTCAAAAGATTTTTGACTATAGATGGTCAGCCAGATAAACAATTCACATACTCTTACTCATAAAGACTAACAATATTTGATTTATTAAAATTTTTAAAAAGTCTGTGCAGGATTCAAATGCAAATCCAGCATATTGCTACACATAACTATGTATGATCTTACTGGGTTCATACTGGCTGTGATATGAAGGACACTATGTAAACAATAGATAAACAAATGTGTCAGCTTAATGTAATGTCAGAGGATCTGCTGTTATCTGTGATTCACAACAGCAAACATGGAACACAGTCTATACAGCTTCAGAGAATTCTGTGATTATTTATAATAACATATACTCATTATCAAGCTTGCAGTGTGTTTAGTTTGGTCTCTGAGCTTTTGTTTTGGCAGATTCACTTTGGTCGCATCATTTTGAAATCCTAGCTCAAATTTTCTCAGTTCCAGCTACTGTTCCCATTGTGTATGCCTTGAAGAGGAGAAAAAGTAGGTGACAAAAAAAAGGAAAATTGAACAGATCTCAAGATGTGACATTTTGAATTCAGAGAACATTTTTAAGCACAAAGTTTTGAAAAAACTTTCTAATGCTGTTTCAAGGCCAAGGTGAGATTAATATCTTTCTGTTGATAAACTGAAAGGATCCTTGGAATCCATTGGACCTAAAGCTTCTTACACTGATTGAATTTTAACCTCTCTATTAATATTTGACAGATGCAAATATTTGATAGAATAGATGTCATTTTATTGGGTTTGGTGTGTGACTGCAGAAGAGTACTCAACAAAAAATCCCATCAGCAAACTCTAACTGCATCATCATAAAATTTTGCTACAAACATGAAATGTCTTAAGATTTTTTCATATTTATTATATCTAAGAATACAGTGCATCCAAATTACATTTTTCACTCCTTTGTGGAGAAGTTTACTTTAAAAAATATTTTAGATAGAGCAAGCACAAAACAAAAACTTGTAGAGATTGGTTGCAGAGTGGACATCATTTACTAGTTTGTTAGTCCTCTTATTCACAGACACATCATATTTAACATCAATCAGAACATTCAAATTACATAGCAAGACGGTAACACTCTGCACCTTTTTCTGAAAATTTACTTTAAATATTTTTCGTTATGCATATGAAACACTAAAAGACAACATAAGAGGCAGGTGATGAGTTTTCATGTTTTGCCCAGTGGTCAAATTTACAGTAGTTTCACGAATACAAGCCGCACGGATTATAAGCCGCACTTCCGGTACCTCGACAATGTTGCTGTCTTTGTCAATAGATAAGCCACACCCCGAATATTAGCCGCACTTTCGTTCATCGCGAGAATCCGTGCGCAGCTTTCACAAATTGGCCAATTAGTAACAGGATCGCGGCATAGCGGGCTTTACTGGCTCGGGGCGGGGCCAGGAAGGCTCGGTCCGCTCATGGTTGCCGACGGGGCCGGGTAGCCCAGCTCAGCGCCACGGCTCGGCGGGGCTGGCCGGGTGGTGCTGCCGCCGCCGCTGGGCTCGCTGGCCCCCCTCTCCCGTCAGCACCGCCCCGCTGCCGCGTTTCCTAGCCCTGCCGGCGGGCTGCCGCCGCTGCCGCCCGGCTCGCCGGCCGCGCCACGCCGCGTTCCCTAGCCCTGTCGGTGGGCTGCCGCCGCCCGGCTTGCCGGCCGCGCCGCGCCGCGTTCCCTAGCCCTGCCCGCCGCCGCCCGGCTCGCCGGCCACGCCGCGCCGCGTTCCCTAGCCCTGCCCGCCGCCGCCCGGCTCGCCGGCCGCGCCGCGCCGCGTTCCCTAGCCCTGCCGGCGGGCTGCCGCCGCCGCCGCCGGGCTCGCCGGCCGCCCCCTCCCATCTGCACCGCCGCCGCGTTTCCTCGCCCTGGCCGGCACTGCAGGCCCCCGCACCGCCGGGCTCCCCCATGCTGCTGGCCCCGATTCTGCTGGGCTTCCCCTGCTGCCAGGCAGCCCCACCCGCCGGCCTTCCTGCTTCTGCCATGCTCCCCTGCACTGCTAGCCCCAGTTCTCCCGGGCTCCCCCGCCCTACTGACCCGGCTCTGCCGCCCCCCTGCCCCGCCCTGCTGGCTCAGGCTCTGCCGCCTGCCCCCCACACTGCTGGCCCCGCCTCTGCCAGGCTTTCCCACCTCAGCCGGGGCCGGCCGGGCTCCAGCTTGGCTTGGGGCTGCCGCGGGCTCTCACTTCCGTGTTGGCAGCTTTTAGAATTTTGTTAATGTATTAGCCGCCCCGGAATATTAGCCGCACTTCCGGGTTTCCACCAAAATTTTGGTCAAATTGGTGCGGCTTGTATTCGTGAAATTACTGTACAAAGACCTATCTATGACACTGCTTGTTGCACATCTTTAAATTACTTCCTGAGCAAGCCAGCACATAGTATTTAGTGTTTCCATGAAATTTTATCCTGCACTACATCCAAAGCAGTGTGGCCAGCAGGGTGAGGGAGGGAATTCTGCCCCTCCACTCTGCTCTGGGGGCCCCAGCATAAGAAGATTTGGACCCATGGCAGTGGATCCAGAGGAGGGCCACAAGAATGATCAGAGGGCTGGAGCACCTCTGCTATGGGGAAAAGGTGAGAAAGGTGGGGTTGTTCAACCAGGAGAAGAGAGAGGGCTGGGGACACCCCTGCAGCACATTTTCAATGTTTAAATGGGGCTTCTAAGAAAAATGGGGAGTGTCCTTTTAGCAGGGACTACAGACTGATAGGACAAGGAGTAATGCTTCTAAAATAGACCACAGATTTAGAAGTAATTATTTTTAATATGAGGGTGGTGAAGCACTGGCATGGGTTGCCCAGAGATGTGGCAGATGCCCCATTCCAGGGAGAATCCAAGATCAGGTTTGACATAGCTTTGAGCAATGTGATCCAGTTGAATATGACCCTGCTCATTGCAGGTGGGTTGGACTAGATGATCTTTAGAGGTTCCTTTCAATCTAAATTATTATATAATTCTATGATTCTACAAACTGGAGCTGTTTTAATGGTGCTGACCTAAGAGAGTTTCATGTCTTGCCTGAAAAGAAATACCTCAGAAAACCTCAAAAAATTCTAGTTCTTGGCTCACCTGGCAGATTAAAATTTTGTAGAATAACCACAAATAAAGTAAAAAGACAGCAAGTGGAAACTAGAATAATTTCTATTTCAACTTCTATTCCATATTTTTCTATGAAAGACAGTCCCATGTCTTCTGGCAGGCCCACTATGGTGGTTAGCAATTTTTAATAAAGGGGTACCTTTAATTTTTACATTTCAGATTGATTTAGCACCGAGAGATAATGTTGGCCATTTGACAGATGTTTTCTAACTGCAAACCAAAAAATTTTAACTGCAAAGAGAGCATAGAGGCACAACATAAATCACAACAAGGAAGAGAATTACATCTTTTCCTGAAGGACAGTGCATGTGCTGAATGCCTAATTCCACCAGAAAACATCCCTTTAAACCTTGCAGAGCAAGAATGATTCACTTGCTGGAGTGGTACCTGCTGCTCCTTCTCAGCTCTGCCCTCGTGCTGCAACAGCAACAGCTGGGCGCATGAGGAAGGTGAGCCAGGCACACAGGGCAGGATTTGTGTCACACTGTTTGGTTTTGAATTTCTTACAGGTCCCACCTAGCAAGTGTGAGTCCTCTGTGCAAAACTAGTTCTAACAATCTAATAAAGCGTGGTTTTATAAAGCTGAGCATTCCAGTGGGCTGAAGGGTTTAAAGTAAATGTGTGACAGACTATCCAGACCAGAGTCTGTTTAGGGTCCTGTCACAAGTTGCACAGTTGAAGCTGTAAAAGTAAACAATGAACAGGCAAGGTGTCACTGGTGTCCCAAGTAACAATTTCTTAAGGAGATGGTAAGTAAATCTTCACAGAATGTTTAGCATATATGTGCAGTTTCCTGATTTTAATGTCTTTTTCAAGCAGTCAACTTAGATATAGATATTTATATAATTATATTTATTTAGTAAGTTCAAGGGCATCTTAATTGGCTAAAAGGGAAGGAAGGGAGAAGGTAATCAAGTGAGGAAGGGTTCCATGATGTCTGATCCTATGTTTTCCTTTTTTCCAATAATCCTTAGTGTGACAGTGTCACATTAGAGACTTATCATTTAGCTGCTGAAATGCACAGGCACTGGAAACAACACATAAAGTACATCTCAATATTAATTATTAAAAAAACCCAGGAGTTTACAAGTATAGTTACTTTAATCAGTTTAGTGAGAAGGTGTTAAAAAATTTAATTTATCTGTTTGTGCACCCTTGTTCCTACAGTACTTTGAAAGTGAACATCTTTCTTGGCAAATTATCCACTAGAATTTGGAATAAAAAAGTATTTAAAGTGATATTTGAAGTAAGGACTCAGATTCCTTGGTTACACTTTTATTACCACTTGTCTTCTCCAATTTTGTTTTCCTGCTTTACATGTATTGTAAAAAGAAGCTGTGATGCTAGTCAACAAAATTAAAAACATTTCCCATCTTTTGTAATAAATTTGTCCAGTAAGAGGTGTGCAATGAAAATTGATCACTTAATCACTGTGTGATCTAAACACTGTGCATTCTTGGTCATGTTTGCAGCTGATACACCTGAAAATGGATGGATATCCATTATTTATGTTCTCATCTGGGTAAATGGGTGTATCCATTTCAGTGCCATGCCCAAATCTGAATTTAGGAATTCTAGCAGTCATTACAAAGAAAGTACGAAATGTCTCAGAAAAAAAAGGAAAATCCCTGAACCCCCTAAAATTGCATAGAATAGACTATTTCAGTTGGAAGGGTTCTACAGCATCATCTAGCCCACATCCTGACCAGATCAGGACTCACAGCTAAAGGGGATTGCCTGAATGTCTCAACTACTGACTGACTTGGGGCATCAACCATGTCTGGGGAGCCTCTTTCAGTGTCTGACTACTCTCTTGATACAGTAATGATTTCTGTTATCCACTCCAAACCTCCCTTGGCTCGGTTTTAAATCATTCTCACATTTCCTGTCTCTGGATCTTTGGGAGAAGAGATCAGTGCCTCACTCTCCGCTTCCCCTCCTGAGGAAGTTGAAGAGAGCTAAAAGGCGGTACTTTTCCCCTCACTTCCTAAGCTTTCTTCAGAGCCTTTCTCTAATACTTTTGCTCAGGTGGGTGGAATTCCAAGAGTGAATGACAGGTCTCTCCTGCATGGAAGAAACATTTGATAAATATATCTTCTGCATCTTTCACCATATGAGCAATTAATAGTGTTAGCATCTAACTAATCAAAATCAGAGTTCACAGACTACCACATTCATTTATATGGGGGAAACCTAAGACTTCTTGCAGTGTTATTGTTTCAGATAGATTAGGACAAGAATGCTAAAAGTTCTCTAAGGGGATAGTTGTGTTTCCTGTGAGCTACAGATGAATTCAGGTTTCTTCTCAATTCCTTGTGAAACACTTCATGATATCAGCAATAAGCCTGGTGATTAAGGAAAATATCAGACTGATTTTTTGGTATTACCTTTGTGCAGTGCCTTTATATGACATGCAAGATCCCTGTGAGAAAAGAGTTAATTTTAAAAGTTACAGTTTTATTTTTTCTTTTCCTGCTATTATATTTTCTCAATTAGTTAATATTTGTTTCTGTCCTAATTCATTCCTTCCTTCTATATTTTATTCAATGAAAAAGTCTTCATATTTCTCAACAGTTTTGCCTCCTTTCCTTCTGTGGTATGTACATGAAAATAATCACTCCTAAGACAGTGAATATGGTTGCTAACAGAACATCATCGGGCTTTAGAGCTAAATATCACAATGAGGTTAATGACAGATGGGAAATGCTCATACATTGCAGTCATGGATTCAGTCTGTCTGCAAACACAGTTTGCATTGCTTTATGTTTTGCTTTGAAAGAACCTCAACAGCTTGGGTTTCTTTTTAAGGTTAAGGTTAAAACCTATGAAATCTGAATATACCATTGCGTCAATACTGAAGCAAAGCAAAGCACGTATGTCCTGTTGTATGGGTGTCTGATTTTCCTCAGCTGAAAGCTGAAGCCAGAGATGTAGATTGTTTTTTGGTTTTGTTATTGATTTTTGAGGGGGTTTTTTTCACAGACAGTAATAGCCAAAAATTCTTGGTTTACCACATTCGTGTCAGATATATAACACTCCTATTTTTCTGAAAAACTGTCATTTTGCATCAGAGGGAGACCTGTCCTCCATTAAAATTCTTAATCTATAATGTCTAGGGGGAGATGTCAGGTGTCCTGCCTAGCAGCAGGAGGGCAGGTCCTCAGGGATGGCTTTGGCACTCCTGCATCCAGAGTCATCCATATCCCTTGGCCCAGCCTGCCTAAGAAGGACTTTATGCCAGGCATGGAAGAGTAATCACACTGCCTTCCAGGTCACCTTCACATAGGTAATATTTTTTCCTGTGCTCTCTTCAGATACCCCTTCACCTCTGTCTCTATTGTCCCAGACATTCCTTGCCTAGGTGAGAATGGTTTCTCTTGCACTTTCCTTGTTCTGTCAGTAGGTCTTACAGTAGGCAGCCTAATAATGCCAAATCCCGCATTTTACTATAAATGCAGGACTATAAGATATATAGACTACATATAGTCTTAAATCATTCAGACCTCAAGCTTTTCTACTATCAGGAAGTGGAGTTAAAAAACCCCAAACTGATACACTAATCTTGGAAGTGTTTGATGACACTATATGCCTGTTAACACATGATGTACTGCACTGCTGTTCAGAGAGCAATGTGTGTGACACACAACAGATGCCCCATAGCCAATCCTCAGTAAACTTTGCAAATGTCTGAGTGACTGCCTGAGTCCAGTTATATCTATTGCTTTGCAGCCCTAGAGATGAGTTAGCAAAAGAGGTCCAAGGTGACATAGCAGCTACAGGCAAGTATGCATGGGCTTAAGTCAGAAGGCAGAGCCTTGATATCAGTGTTTCTATTCCTGTAGATGTCTAATAGACTGCAGGAAAATAGAGCTCTAGTGAGTACTGATGAGATGAAGAGGAAAAGAAGAAGACAACCTGCCTCCTTTAGTAAACTGTTAAAAGTTCTTCCTTGCTGGGGCTGATGGAGATTTATTTTTATAATATTACACAAGGAATGGGCATTTGGGTTTAATACTCTTAGAAATATAATAAGATCTCTCCAAACCCATACAGTGAGATCCTTTAAGGGTAGCTAGCATCTCTTACATTCTTGGTGCACATAGAGGGGTTAAGAAATCAGCATATTCTATGGCCACAAGGATCACATGGGTAGGATTTCCCTCAAGAGAAATATTTAGTTCATCCCAGAAGGGAGCTTGCATGCACATTAACATCTCTGCAGCATGAACAATAGTAGATTAGGACCCTGGCAATAAACAGGGAGTGGGCCAATATGACAGTGTAAACATATCTTTTGCATCTGCAACGTTCAGTAACATTCCACAATTCTTCTCTTCCATCTTGTCCAAATGAGCTTCTTTTGGCTTTAAGCCATTTCTCCATGATAATGTCAATGGCTTTAGCAATGCTAAACAGGCTGTGCCTGTTATCTTCACATCTTTTTTTTTTCTTTTTTGCATTTTTTCATTGTTACAGCTGCTCAGCCAAACCATCAACAATTTATTTCCCACAAACTAAATTGAGCCAATAACATTGTAATCCAGTATAAACAGAGAAGCAGTTGATTCCAATTAGGCAAAAGTTTTAGTATTTCCAGGCTTGCAGCCAGTTTGTGGTTTATGAAATTTAACTAAGTTACAGCTTAATCAGTTTGCTACAAAAAAAAAAAAAAAAAAAAGAAACAACAAACCAACAAAAAAACTCCAAGCCCACCCCCAACCAACTACTAAATTTCTAGCCAACAATATCCTGATGATCTTGGTGATGATTTTTTGCAACAGCCATACCCAATCACTGACAGTAGGGAACAGCACAAATAAGAACTTTACCATTCCACAGGTGAACCAAGTTACATAACAGCAAGAAGCAGGAACAAAGTCACAAAATTTCTGTCTTGCTGTTACTTTACAGTTACCTAAATGTGGAAAAGAAAGCAGCCAGGTAGACAATTCTCACACAAATATGGTCTAAAGCTGGTGCTGTAGTTAAGATAATGAATACATTTAGAAAGCTATGGTAATCATTCTAGTCCTGAAAGACAGTAAAATTAGAGCTGGAAAATCTGAGAAAAAAATATAATAGTCTAAGTGGTTTAGAATCAACATACAAACATGTAAATGAAGGTTTAATGTTAATGAAGTTAGGAAAGACTGAATAACTCCTGATGATACTCTTGAAGAATTACACTGTATACTCTAATGTTTACACTATTGCAGAATACCAACAATGTTTTTCAGACTGAAATACGGGCAATGCTGTTGGCATAATAACTGGATAACAATTAAAAAGCATGGGGTTTATACTCATGCAAAATTCATCACTATAATGTTGCTAATAGAGCAAAATCGAAATGAAAGTCGTCCTCCTTCATAGCTATTTTTTTGCAGCACTATTCTGACAATTATAAAAAGATGCACTGAAATATGCTGTGCAAAGTTTAGATGGACTACTCCGACAACCACAACAATGTGTAGAATTTGAGAATAGTGAAGTCCAGTCAACCCATCTTTCTTTTTTTATTTTTTTTTTCCTAGTTGTGCATTTGGAACAGATGGCCCAGAGAGAATGTGGTATCTCCCTCACTGGAGTTATTCAAGAACTGCCTGGAGACAATCCTGTGTCATGTGCACTAGGATGACCCTGCTTGTGGACCCAGAGAATTAGGAGTGGACCCACTCTGATTCTGTGGTTTGTCCAATGCTTAATATTTCTGTCTTTCTGTTCAAGGTAATCTCCAAAAGACACAGAGAGGTTGGACCCAAAGAGGAACTTGACACTTAGTGACATTTAAGGAGATTTGCAAAATGCAAACACTAAATGAGACCTTAAAGCCCAAAAAAAGATTTGTGACAGCAATAATGTTGTCCTGCTTTACTCAGTGGATGGTCAGGACTTTCATTTATCAGAGAGCCCTGTGAGATCAGAATTTGCATCTAAGCAGCTTTCTCTTCTGTTATTCTGTGCACATGCAGAATATCTACTGAGATTGTAAGATATTTTGGGTCAAGCTTTCATAGTTTTACCTGTGCTGCAATCTCATTGTCTTGAAGTACCTACAGAAGGGTTATCATACATCAGTGACCCACACTGCTTTTAAATAAATTTCCTCCAGCTCTCCAGATTCAATGTGAAAGAACAGGGAAGAAAACAGCTTAAATTTATAGGAAATGCTCGTATGAATTATTGTTTTAATCCCATTCAGAGCCCCATTGAAATAGATTGCCACATTCAGCAAGAACACCTACAGAAGTCACTTTTTCAACTACTGTAATGTAATATCTAATTTATCTAGCTGAAATGCCTGGGGCAAGGGTTAATTTAGGGCTTCCTCATTCTTCCATAAAAGATGTTATGAAAGTATCTATACTTTAATTTAAAGTTTGTGTCTGTGTAATTGTTTCAACAGTGCACTAACAAATCTAAATGCAGTTTGAGTAAATGTTGTAAACCTAAACACAGCAGCTGTCAAATCTCTTAACATCTGTAAAGCTTCTTTTAAACACTGGGAAACCTGCTCTCTCTCATGATTAACTCCTTGTTGGGTCATGTAACATAGCATGGATACACCAACTGGTGGGATGTTTTTGATTTCAGGAGTTATTTTCCCACGTTATTTGTAAACATGCTTTTTTTCCTTTTGTGAGGCTGTAACCTAGCAGGAGTAGTAGTGTACACATTTTATTTTCTGAGAGAAATTAAAACCGTGCTTCTAATATATGTTTTTCCTTATTTAACATTATATATAATCACAATAGTTCTAAATGTTCAGAAAGAACCAGGAAATATATGGAAATAATAAACGGGATGGTACCAGTTTATTAATATTATTTTTACTAAGGCTTTCGATAAAATTACTGTTTATTTCCAAACAAAAATCTGTGTACCTTGAGAAACAGAAAATCAGAATCCTTTTTGGCACAGTAAGTCAACACCAGAGTCAATAGCTTTGTTCTTCATTTATAGAGATCTACCTCTCAACAGTGAATTATGAGACAATATAATAAATCTACATCAAACTGTCTTTACTTTTATACAAACTGAGTCTTACTGTGTCAGTCTTGTCAACACTGCTGAATATTAATGGGAATAAAGTTAATTGCTGGGTGTATAAAGGTCTGATGCAGTCAAAGTGAAAAAAAGCACCTAACAGAAATCTGTCAATTTTGACAAGCTGTAATTTATTTCTACTTCCTGATATGTGCTGACACGTTTCAAACCTTACTCTAGTCTTTACCATAAATTGCAATTATTATAATTCACAGTGACATTTGACACAGAGGTTGGGACCTAGTTTACCATACATAAAAGAGTTTACATTTCAGGGAATTTACTTGTAAACTCCAGCATATATTTCTCATTGTAAATCCAATTGTTTCCATTCACACGGAACATGCACAGTAAATTTTGTGACTTGCATGGCTTAAGAAAAGAAGTAACACATTGCTTTTGCTGAAATATAAAGTGTTTACGACAAAATATTTACAGATATTTAAAAACTAAGATTTAATTTCTATGTGACTTTGCAGTTATTAGTAAGTTTATAATATTAGACACTGGTGACATATAAGCCTGATGGATTTTTTGAGTATTTTTATAACCAACCAACATTGATGATAATAAATGCTGTTAGTGGTACCATCAACAGCATAATGGAAGCTAACTCAGTTTAGTCCCTGAACTTTTGCTCCTCTCTTTCTCAGTAGAGTTTATAAGAAAGGTGTAGATGAGTATTCTGTTCTTGGACAGAAGAAAAATTCCCAAGATGACTGAGTTTATGCTGAATGTGTCTACATCTATAAACCTAGTTTTGAAATGTGGGTTTATTATGAACCTCATCATTTTTAACGCTTAATAACTGTAACTTGCAAATACAAAGATCTCTGTTTAAAATTTTTTCAATTTATAAAAGATCACAAAGATTGTAAAGGTCATCATATGATGCAGGCTATAAGAAGAAATGTGCTACCTCTAAAACATCAGCCTCTTCAAAAGCTTTAAAATTCTTCAGAAGAAAAGGTAATTTTAATAGTAGCACCTGTGAGTTATGATTGCTGCATTCACTTAATTAACTGCACAGCTTTATTTATCTTGACTGTACATTTGCCTTCTCAGGCCAATAGTTTGTCACCAAGCAACTATCAATGTTCTTCCTGCCATAAAAGTACCTTTGAAGAGAAACACAATTTGCATTTTCGCAAAAGCTCCAAATTCCAATTTAATTCACCGAGATCAGAGTTAGTATTTTCTTCCTGCTTCCCAAGACAATTGTGCTAACAGTCTAGAGACATTTAGAGAACCATAAACAGACAAAACAACAACAACAACAAAAAAAATAATAGTAGTAATAATAATTATTTCACAGGGAATAACAGAAAGACACCTGTGTAAGATATCCACTTATCTTCTCCCAACAGGGGACATTTTCAGCTGCTTCTAAACCATTAGCTGGGTTTACTGAGAAACTAGGAGAGACATCCACAGCATCACACCAGGGAAATCATATATGGAGGACTAGATTAAGCTGAGACTTTGAATTCTTTTTTTCTTAGCAAGACTTTGGGCTTTCTGTGGATTCCTATTATGGCAGAGCACAGAATAGTAAGCTGAAACTCTTACTAACATGAGTCTATTTACATAGATAGTGTTTATATACATAGATAAATGATAGATGTCAAGGAATGGTGTTAGAGGAGAGAGGAGTAGGAATGTTTTCTATAAATAACATGGACTAAATCTAGAAAAGTTTAGGGTCACCAGAGGAAGGGAGAAGTGAAGAATAGTTTACAATATTTCAGATATAATTACTGATATGATTTTTTTTCAGAAAAAACTGTAAAGGGAAGATTTATGAAGCTAATATTGTTTGAGTCGTACACATGCTTGTTAGCCCGAACCCCTTCTGTCTTCCTTTCCTTTTGCAACCATTTGTTTTTCATCAATACAAGAAAACAGAAAAAATAAATGTTTTAAGTACTCCAATTCTCTACAAACATTTAATTATATACAGGAAGAGGGTCTTGATTTGTTTCCATGATAAAGAATACTAGTTTTTGACAGAAATATAATGGAATAACACTGTGGTGAAATCATGTTGCCTTAGTGGCCATCTCTATTTTGCATTTCTCTGTGAATTTTATTTAAAATACTGAAACTGCCTTACAATGAAGGCCTTTCAATGCTTTTTCCCCCCATCTTTTTCTATATGGTGCTAGAACTAATAAGATTTAAAAGTTGCATATTGAAGAGGTTAGTGGTTTACATCATTATTTTTAGACACATAGGTAACATAAGATGAAAGAAATACTGTAAAAACAACATCAGGAGAAAACCCATGTATGAAAATTCAGATTCATATATGAGTTTTTAAAAGTGATTAGGTATTCCAGGGAGAATTCTCCATTTTGTTATTTGCTGTACTACACTAGAACATCAAGTTTACCAAACATATGAAAAGCTGTGACTTGGGTCAGTATATGAGAACAGGAATATCTAAAATATTTTCTTTTTTGTTTTTATAGAATAATAAACGTTTAAACATGGAAAATATTAACCCTGCAATTTAGAACTGTAGTAAATCTTTAGTGCAAGTTACATTATTACCTCCCCATGATGATGGTGTCATTCTGAGTATCCACTGTGCCAAGATCCCATTTAACCGTGTGACCAGGCCAAGATTTCTACAACCTTTACCAAAGATATCTCTGAAACCATTCCCTTACGACAAACAAGCAAAAGCAGTACATTCCAGGATTAATACATTTCACATACTCTCTCTTTCTGAATGATTTCACTTGAACATGCCTATATTTACTGAAATCCAGATTGATTAGAATGGAAGTCCCTGATGTATTGTTCTTCTTAGCTAAAAGGATCTGGATGAAACATTTAGAACTGATCCTGGTTTAGTTGCCATGATCTAAAATCATTCCAGCAGACACTTGTAATAAATCCCTGTATATAACAAAGCTAGTTATGGCAGCTACTTTTCTAGAATTCACGATCTTATCCCACTGCCTACTGAGCATGTCAGAATAAAAAATAATGATAAATTATATGTTTGTAGAGCAATAGTGTGTCAAAATTTGGACTGATGTAGCACATGACACTTCTGTTCTTCACTGGCTGGCCCTTCCAGCCACGGTTTTGAAACATGCTTATTACAATAAGGTAAAAGTTCCACCTTTTTTGATCCTGAAAAACGGTGTTTCTAAGAATTAAATCTTATTACTGCCAAGAACTTATATTAGTCATAATTTCTTAGCACTTAGGGAATTAAGCAAAGAATTCATCATTTGTCCACGGGATCAAATCTACTATACATAAACACTGCCAAAAGACATACATATGAACCGCAAGATTTTTTTTTTTTTTTTTTTTTTTCTAGACATGCTAGGAAATGTTATGCTTTTAATGACGACCTGGCTTATTTTCCGGCTCATCTTTTTGTTAAGGCAGAACTGAAAGCAAAAGCCTTGGAAGTAGTTAGAAAACCAGCGTAATCACCAAGATACCATTATCCTGTATCTTGCAGCTTTTATACTTGCACTTCTCGAAGCTATGGACAGGAAATTACTCGTGATACCTGAGCTGCATAAAGAAGATTGAGTCTGGGCTGTTAATGATCTTTTCCCTCTGTTTAGGCGTTTCTCTATAAAAGCTCACATGTAGCTCAGATGCTGTGTGTCTATATATTATTCCTAGATACCCAACAAAATACAGAGATGGAAAATGTCCTTCATCTTATATACACTACTGCTGAAAGAAATCTTATTTCTGTATTGAATGGAGTTTTTTTGAAGAAGGAATTGGTTTTCTAGAACACCAGATACAACTTGCAGAAAAATATTAGGTTCCACTCTATTTTTTGGTTGTGACACACATTACTAGATTCTTTAAATGAATAATCAAATCAAATGAAACAGAAATTTTGGCTAGCAATTAAGGTGGTGAAAATAAGAATATAGACAAGTAAATTTTTATTCAAAACATAGTTATCCAGGTAGTATTTTTATGCTTAATTTTTAAAAAATAATTTAGACAGAAATTAAATGTATAAGATAAAAGATCACTACTTCTTATTTGGCTAAAGAGGCAAAGCATTTTTAAAATTTTTGTTTGTAAGTTCCATGTAGAACTTTTTACCACAAACTTCACCCAGAAACTCCAGAGAGATAGGAAAAATATCATTATCACTGATAGTACAAAGCTGGAGCTTACAAAAGATTAACTGGTGTGCTCAAAGTCACACAAAATAATGGGTGGGCTGGAAGATCAGGTTGGGCATGCAGGTTTCATGTTGCGACCAACCATAACCATCTCACCAATTTATGACTTTGGAATGCTTACAGAATTCTTTAGGGAACATTTGAAAAGTAGCATTTCTAATTTGTTGGAGTTTTGTTGGGTTTTGTTTTCTTTTTCTCTTTAATTTGACCAATCTCTGTTTTAAGTATCTTTTTGTATTTTCTTAACTTTCAGAGGAGTTTTCAGATCTTCAGTCAAGGATGAGGAAGGAAGTCATGCAGTGCAGGTAGCAGACTTCTCAGCAGTGTGCCCTTAAGGCTCCTCCAGGTATTTCGATTTATGAAATAGTGGGATCATATATTCCAGCAAATACAGAGTTCATTCTAGTAGAACACCTTGATGAATAAATAAATTTTCAAGTTTTAATTTCCTCTACTAAAAAAGACACCAATAATCTCTAATTTCTATCCTGTGAGGGTTTAACATGGAAAACCTATGTAAAAAGAAAAAAAAAAATGTGAATTATCACAAACTGAAATGGTTATAGGAAATCCTGTCAAACTGCCCCAAATTCTTTCTCAAGAAAGCAAGATTAACATTGATGATCTTCATGCTGTTTTGATAATTACATTAAGTAATAACAATATTTATTCAGGAAATTTTGGCAGACAACTCCTAGAAATAAAATAAAATAAAATAAAATAAAATAAAATAAAATAAAAATTTCACCTACAGTAAACTCGAAATCAGTTGTTTGTTTTTTTTTAATTAATAGGCTAAGTAACTTAGCAAAACCCATTGAGAATTACAGTGTTATAGGTAGACAGCATAAAACCAAAACTGTGCTTTTTTCTACTGATTTTTTTTCCTGGAATCCAACCCCAAAGAACAACCTAGAATATTGAAAGAAAAGGAAAAAAAACTATTTGCAGACACACAGTTTAACTTAGTTAAGTTAATTTTAGTTCAGAAGAAATAAAAATTTGCATGCATGAAGTTAATGGAAGCATTTTGTTTTGCTTCTTCTCTGATTTCAGTAAATCTAACTGGTAAGACCCTTGCATGCTTGGAAACATCTCACACAGTAGGTCTCCATGATGAAAAAAGTAACTTCAGACAATTATAGAACAAAGTGATTACAGAACCTTTACAGAGTATTTGTGGGGAATCACTTGAATAGGTAGTGATGAACCCTTTCTCTAGTAGGTGGCAGAAATGCACATTTGTGGAGAAGCCAATAGTACAGAAACCTGCCTGGCATAAAGTAAAAGAGCAGCTCTGATTGGGAAATGTAGAATGAGCATATGTCTGCTCCACTCAAATATTAAACTTGGGATGAAATTTTCCTTAAAAAAGAAAACCGTACTTTAATATTTCCTCTTTTGCTGTGGCCTATCCACATGACTCCTTTGAATAATGTGCGAAACATCCCTCAGGCACCATTTAACCCATCTAAATGCAGAAAGATGAATTTGGAATACTATCAAAGCACAAATAGAATAAAGGAACCATTCTGTTTCAGCAGCAGCACAAGAGACATGTTTTTCATTATGCATGTGAAGTGTTTAATTTAAACTGGTAATGGTTAACCAGGTCTGGCCTTGAGCTATGGAGATCTGGGCAAAACATCCATAAACAAAATCCCTTCTATTGACCTTCAATGTTTTCTTCTCCAAAGTTAAAGAGAGAGAGAAAAAGTATTTCTGGAAAATATGAAGATCGCTTATGTGATCTATCTTTCTCCCAGAACGTGCAGATGAAAAAGATACAAAGTGCACAGTTCATACTGAGAAGCCTAACAGCCTTAGGGTTACCTGCACTAAATTTGTAAGGAATACCTTACAGTGGAGTTTGGAGTTAGAGGTCATCAGGGGAGCATACACAAAGCATTCATGGAAAAGGTACCTCAGACGTCTATGACTTACAGATGTTTAGATGCATGTGGTTAGCTTTGCACACAGGAATCCCAGCCTCTCTCAGATTGAGGGAGTTTGCCACTATTCAAGAGGGGGTTTGTATATTTTATTAATAAACTGCACTATTAAAATGCATTTATAGTTCACAATAACTGAGTTTATTTTAATAAACAAGCAAATATTACTTCAATAAGAAAATAAATAATATAGAATCCAGGCCCCGTATATGCTTCCAAAATTAAACTAGCATATATACAGTTCAAACAGAAGGCAAAAGTTCAAGATCTTCTTTGCCTAAAGCATTTATATTTTCCAGTGAGAGTAACTATTGTCCAACTCTGTCTGTTAATGGCACACAGAATTCAATATCTTCTATCCCAGTGTAAGAAAGAAGAAATTTAATTTTCAAGAGACTGAAAATTAATTTTACTGTTTAATCATTCTTTCTCTAATAAAGTGATAAACTATACTGATACAGGCAATAAAACTAAAAGAAAGCAAACATGGAAGAATAAACATACATAATTTCCTTCCTTAGCAACAGTTCTAGAAAAGCATGGTAATTTTAGTAATAAATTATTCAGAATGCAATACTCTCAGAGTACCTTAATAATGGAAAATAAAAGTGAGCATTACCCAAAATTAAATAGTATTCGGTATTATAGTCTTATAAAAGAACCTTCCCAGGGCTGAAAAGGTTTATTTCCATAAAAATCTTTTAGGAATTCAGCAAACTTCCTCAATGACAACTGGTGACCTTCTTGTTTTCCTTTCAGGTCTGTCATGGTTTGTTTAACTACAATTTAAAAAATGTAAATAGACAATTATTTCTCTTCCTTTTTGCAGTTTTATCTGATGGAAACTCAGCTTACCTAACATTTGATATTAAACTTTGTTGTTAATATGCAGGCAAAATACTGTTTTGCATATCAAAAAGGACCTTGGGAAGTCTTATTTCTTGGAAGCTGTAACTAATCTTTTTTTTCTTTGTGTTTCAAGTAGTTTGCAATTAGTAAACCAAATCAAATGGTGTTTTAGTCACTGTCCCAAATCCAATGGCAACAAAAGACTAATACACATCTTTACATTTTAATGACATCTGATTTTTAAGCAGCCTGAGTAATCATGTGGAAAGAAATTACTGTGATTTTTGGGACTGGAACTAAAAGTCAAGAGATGAAAATGGACCTAATGTAATCTGCTAGTCTCTTAAAAGCGAGACCTGCATCAGAATAAAATACTTTCATAACAACAACTCCACTTGCTTATGTAAGTGTATTTTAAAATACTGTAACAGTTCTTTTCAAAAGCAGTTTTAAAATAAGTGTCTGAAAATTATTTTCCCACATTTAGTTGTACACATTGCACATATAATGAAGTGTATGGTCATGTGGAATGGGTCAGGAAAGAAAGCAAAGTTTTTTCTTACACTTGATTCTTAGTATTTGTTTAGATGAATTTAATTAATTAACAATCTGTAAATTTGAGGACTTGAAAACTTGAGTTAAATTTTAAGACTTCTATTTCTAATTAAAGCAATAAATGAGATAATGCATGTTTAGGTTAATTTAATTTTTTTTTACTGGAAAAAAGCCAAGTAATAGAGTAGTAGAATGATGCATGTATTGGCTGCACAGCTAGCATGATACAACTTAAATGCATTGTCCTCGTACTTCCAGTAGATGGCAGGTATAGTACTTCAAACTTTTAAAAAGTCATAAAACTAACTTTTTTAAACAATAAGATGCCATTATCTCGGAAATTTTACTTAGAATACAACCCTTTCCATATGCGTGTATTTTTACATTTAATATCATAATGGAAGATACGCCAAGATGAAAATAAATGTTTAATACAAACACATTAAGTACTGAAAACAAATTATAAATTAATAAAAATAAAACACACTGAACAACATCCATAGAGTACTGGAATGCACAGAATAATATTCATAATATAATAAAAGCTACAAATGGCAATCTGAAATAGGAACTTAAAAAACTTTGTATTTATTTTTCCTTTTCATAAATCTCCCTCTTTCTAAAGCAATGGTTGTATCTTTTTCTATAATGGAGCTTCGAATTTTCTGTTATGTGCCACTGCAAAACTAAGAACCATGTTATGACAGTCAAGCATTTATAAATTCAGAGATTCAAGCAGTAAGGTTGTTGGTTAGACCACGATAAACAAACACATGAAAAGATTACTTCTTTACTGCAAGAACGAGTTATAAAGTCCTGCTTAAAGGAGAGGAGTTCCTCTTCTCTCGAAGTACAGAACAGCTAATATTCAGTTACAGATTAGGGACCCTTAATTTTCTTTCCATTGTTCAGTGTATGACTCCATGCCTTGTTTGCACATTGCTACAACTTCAAACTACTCTGAAGTCTATCTTATTAAGTAAGTGCTTTTTTGCATGCTACTCGGCTTAATAGTGTCATCAATGCCCTTTTCTTCACCGAGTTTTGGTTAGTCGGCTTTCTGATATCACCTCTGTTTTACAAACAGGGATTCTTTGATATTAAGGTCAAAAGTATTTGGAAATGTTAATTGGATTGTTTGTGATGGTTTTTGGTAGTGGTGGTACATGTAAAACATTATAATAGTACAAGTATGCCAAAAAGATATTTCATTAATTTCTTTTCAGTCATGAGTGCAAGGTGAATGCAAACCAAAATAATTCCACACCTAGTGAGAATTTCTGAGATGGAAAGGAAAAGAATAATAAAACACACAAACTGCCATTAAAATCATAATCTAAATAGAATTTTCCAGGCAGGTTTCCCCATTATCATAACGAAACCATGTCTTGTGTTATTTCTATTCCATGCCTCATTACATCTTTCACACAAAAGAGAACAGTACCTACTTTTTAGTCCTTTTCTGCAGTTGTCCACTGTTTGGTCACACAGCACTGAAAGAAGAACTAGAGTAATACCAGCAGCATGTTTACTGCCCTTGGTTTCTCATCTCAGACTCACTACATGAATATTAATTATGCTGCCTATTTCCTGCCTTGGACCTCATGTCCCCCAGCCACCTCTCATGAAATTACAGACAGTTTATCTTTGTGCTCTTCTGTCCTCTAACCAATATTGGCATTCATTGCTTTGCCTGTTTGTTTTCTTTCCACTCAACCTTCTCCCTGGCTTCTTATGTCCAACTATTTGCCAGGCTATTTCACTTCTTCCTCCATGTCCCAAGTCAGGTCAAAATATCTTCTGTAGTACTTATCTCTCCTCCCACCTTCCCTGAAAACAATGTACTGGTATCTTTTTTCAATATTTCCATGTAATCCAATTTCACTTTGTTTTTGTTTCAGCAATTCATTGCCCATCTTCAACATCCCACAGTTTAGGTACCTGTGTCCTTTCTCCTGCCTTTACTGGAGTTTCTTCTACACTCAGGAGCTTGGAGTCCCTTCAGTTCTAACACAGCAGACCTGAATGAGATGCTTTCCTTATTTCTTTTGCCTGAAAATCACAAAACAAGGCATTACACCATATAATGAAATAAACATGTAACAAATGATCATGAACGCATCAATACCTGTTGTGCTCTTCAGTCCAGAGCCTAATATTGACTCTCTAATTGAAGAAGCTTGTACAAGGAAACCTGGCTTTTGTCATGTACTCTAATTTTGCCTGCTCATTTCCACAGTGAAGATGGCAAAAGTCCAATCTTGTCAGTAATAAGAGGTGTAAGAGACGTAAGCAATGATGGAATCAACAATTATGAAACAACTAGCGAGCACGTACAAAGTGACATTCCCTAAAATCCTGTTACTTTAACAATTTTCCTATTTAAGATATGGGAAGACTTTTAAAATGAGTAAAATGCTGCCAAATCTCCTCTTCTGTCTATAAATATGTGAGTTGCAAAGTTTTTCATGGAAAAGATCAGGAAAGTTTTTTTCCCCGGCTTCGCTCTTGGAAATCATGCAATTAGTTTTAACTGAATTATGAAATAAAACAAATTCTCATGCAGGTGCCAAAGACTTCAGTGGAATAAATTAAATAAAGTTGTTTGACACAGATAACAGAGAAGTAACCTTAATAAAAAATAGAAAACCTTGATGATAACCAGGTCTGCATTTAATATGTGTTTATAGAAAGCACAAGGTAGCCACAGTTTACAAAAAATCCCCACTTCTCATACCTTTCCCAGTGTTTCATCTGCACTCTGCGTGTTTCCTGCCTTGGCCATTGCACTGAGATCATAACTTGGATCACAGGAGTTGTTTTGATTTGAGTAGGAAAGTGACTTCTAGAGAAGAAAATTATTACTTTAATGCAACCTTATTTATTTATCAAGAGTACAAAAATTTTTCCTTTGTACTTAGGAGTTACAATCTCTGTCTGGGCTGCTATGCCCCAGTTAAGAATCAGAACAAAAAGCTGCTTCCAAGCTTGGAATTCTGCAGCATCTCATTTTTTGTGATACATTTTGCTGTCCCATCACACACACAGATATAACATACAATATAATCTCTTAATTAATCCACCTTCAGATATATTTTTTAAAAACATTGAGACGTTTACTCTAACTATATCAAAAAATATAGGTGCCAATTATACATCCACTGCAACTGCTGAAGTCCTCAGACAGTAGCCACTTCTACAAGAATGTGAAACCAATACTAGCTTTTTAAAAGTGGAACTTCTTTAGATAAAAAAGTGAGTTTTCACATATCATAAAAAATTCTAGCTAATCAATTTTTATTTAAATGGGCTACTGCATATACATGTTCCATACAGGCTATGCAAAATACCAAAAGGACACCATTCAAATGTGAAAAGGATTGTATATTTTTGGATAATAAAGATGCTCAATGATGATAAAAGGACATGATTTTTCATTAGAACTAAGTAGTAGTATTAACCTCAGCCATCTTCCATATTTTTGGTCACTTGACTTCACTTGGGAAAAAATAATCTGTCCCTGAAAATATAGGAAAAAAAAGTGAGAAATAAAAGAACAAAAGACTTCAGGAAGTAGGCCAAAACAATGTTCGCTACCTAATAATATTGCAAGACTTTGTCAGCCTGATTCAGTCCAGAGGCTTGAATCTATTCCCTGTGAACATATTACTGTTAAAAAAAGAGAGAATGGAGCTTTAACATGGCACTCTGTAGTCA
Source organism: Catharus ustulatus (assembly GCF_009819885.2). Lineage (NCBI taxonomy): Eukaryota > Metazoa > Chordata > Aves > Passeriformes > Turdidae > Catharus > Catharus ustulatus. The sequence continues at coordinate 28,155,333 of NC_046226.1, forward strand.
GTTTATTTCACAAGTGTTGAAGGCTAGTTGAGAAAGTGGAAAATTTTTGAAGATCTTGTCACATGCTCTAAATATGTCAAACAGATCTAGAACTAAAGCTTTGAATACGTATTTAGGGATAACACTATACAACAATAACTTTTTTTTTTACACTCCTCTTGCAGCATGGTAGCAGTCAATGTATCCTGAATGCTTTTTCCTTTGTTTGATTATCAGCTGCAAAATATTTTTGAGGAAATAATTTCCATCACATTTTTATTCTCTTTCATATTACCATACAGCAGGACCAAAACACAGAAAATAGTAAAATTCTCCTGTAATGCAAATCTACAATATGTCACTAGCATATAAAGCAGTAAGCCCCACAGAAGATACACAGTAACACATGACAAAGACAAAAGCAAAAGAGAACAGGAATATCTGAAGCCAAACTAATTTATGCCATATCCTGTGTACTTCAATGTAAATATACTGCCATGTAAATTTTTAGTAAATACCATGACATGCTAAAATTAATGACAATTGAAAAAACCTCTCCACCTAACAATGAAAAAACCCAGAAATCACCTTGTTTGTGCAGTTTCAATAAACTGCAATGGGATACTGTTTAGTGTTACAAGCAATCTAGGGATTAAAAAAAACAACAAATAACCACAACCCCTAAAAAAACAGACACAAAAGCCAAAACCTAAGTAACCCACAAATCATGGTAGTCAGTATTTTAGTCTTTTTACTGAAAAAAATGCACAGTTTTACTATCTTATTTCCCCTGAAATATTGAGTTCAGTCTTTTGTCACCTGCTCTGTCAGCAGAGTATAACAAAGATATTTTTCCCCCTCAAACAAAGATCATCAACTGAAATGTTCCAGGCTGCTACACGTGTGGTAGAAATGGGCCTGGCCTTATCATTTTATCTCCCTGTTCTGTGACAAATGCAGCAGAGAGTATCACTACCTCTAGAAGCCCTGCCCAGATAGATCTGTAAAGCAGCCCAGGGTTTCTTGTTTACATGTAGATGTCAAAAACAAGTTTCCTGTTCTCTAGAGGTTTAGGCCAAAAATCTAATCACAAACACATGCATGGAAGTGGTAGCCATCAGTCTTAGGAAATTAGGTCATTGAATTATAATGAAAAAAGGTTCTGAAGTGGACATTTACTGGAATTTTCAAAATCATATTGAAAAACAGCAGCTAGCTTTCTCTGAAACGGAGAGTGTGACCAGACTAACAAGGCCATTTTGAAAGCACTATTTTTTTAAAAAAGCATGAATGAATGCTGGCAGAAATTCCCCAAACAATGATTGCCGAATGCAGGACTGGAGAATGTGTTTATTCAACGTGCCTGTATAGACAATGGAGAGAGACAAGAAGTCCCAGAGGCTAAGTTAGTGAATAAAACAGAGAATGTGCCTCTCTCACTACTGACTATATAAGGCACCAAAAATAATTCACTTGTAGGAGACTTTTCTAAGTGCATTGAAGAGCATCTCTCTTCAAAGAGGTATTAATCTGATCTAATGGACAAATGGATCTCTAATTTGGTGAGTTCAAAAAGTTAAAAAGGAAGGATGTAAAGTTGTTCAGTAGTAGCGTGGACCAGGATTTTGGATAACTGTTCAATAGCACTGAAACAGAGAAGGAGCACTTAATCAAAATATCAGGCACAAACCAACTTCATGTGCATGGCCTTAGAGATCTGGGATCTTATCAATTCGATTGTTTCTGAAGTCACTGTCAAACTTTTCCAGAACAGAGATGCTTTAATGAGGGAGTAAAGAGAAATAATAATTTTCTTGATATTACGAAGACTGAAATATTACATGTGAGCAACAAATGAGGACAAATATTTTCAGTCCTGCAAGGTTTCAATGTTTTTGTCATATGAACAAAAAGATAGCAGAATAAAGAAAAGAAGCATATGGAAAGTGGGGTGAGCTGACCTTAGGCAGACACCAGATGCCCACCAAAGCTTCTCCATTACTTCCCTCCTCAGGTGCACAGAAAAGAGAGACTATAAGGGAAGGCTTGTAGGTAAAGATAAAGACAGTCAGAGACAGTGACTATCAAAGGCAAAACAGACTCGACTTAGGAAATTAGTGCCTACTTTGGCCACATCCATCTGTTTCAGAGTGGGCCCCTCCATGATCCACAGCCTGACTCACCATGGTCTTCATCACGGGCTGCAGAGGGGTCTCTGTTTTGGTGCTTGGGGCACCTTTTCCAGCTTCTTCACTCATCTGGATCTCTGCAGGGATGTTCTTCCCACATAGTCTCACTCCTCTCTTTTGACTTTTGTGGGTGTTGTGCAGGTTTTTTCCCCCATTATTAACTATATTTTCACAAAGGTGCTTCCACCATCGCTGCTGGGCTCGGCCTTGGCCGAGGGTCTGTCCTGGAGCTGCCATCCCTTCCTCTACCAGGCCCCCACAGCAGCAGTGCCTGTAGACTCCTCTACCAAAACCCTGCCACACAAACCCAACATGAAGGCATGAGGTTACAATCACCACAGACGATTCTGGCCATGCATTTTTTCTTTGAGAATAGAAAGCCTATTTACCTTAACCATCACATCACCATGGATTTTGCTGTGAAACACACGTAACTATCTCCTCTGTACTGAGTAACACTGTTCTAACTTAGGGAAGTGATCATGTTAAAAAGGCTTGGAACAAATGAAAGAGAAAATAATAGTCTTAATTCTGAATTAATTGCTTGCAAACTAAAGTCAATGAAACTATTTCTCTTCTTACACTGAAGTGCAGTTAATTATCTGTAGGTCATAGTACTCTGACATAAACGTGGAATCTGCAGGTTTTGCACATAAACTAGCCTATTAATTTTGTCTTCACCTCACTGCAACTAATTGAATTTTCAAATTTTCCACGATAACTATATCCAGCTGACATTACATCAAGGTAATTCTTGCTGTGAGCCATGCTAACAATTTTTCCTGTGTTTGTTATAGAGTCTCAAGTGTCACAGACTGGAATGTGACAGTTGAATATTTCTATTACAATGATCTTTCAGTCCACATGTTTCAATGCTGGCTTTTTAATTATGCTTCAGACCTGGGCCAGATCACAATTTATATCTTTTCTTTTGGTCAGGGCATAGTCAAAAAGAATCAAATATATCTCTACTCTTTTAGTTAAGAACTGCATGTAAGATTATGAGCAAGTGAGTGTTGCCAAACAGATGATTGATATGCCTTCATTATCATTTCTTCTTATTTCTAACCACCATTTCCCCCAAGGCAGAACAATACCAGCATCATGGAGATTTTTGATGCAAAGCAACCCATGTAATAACCTTCAATCAGGAAATATGGTGGGTTTTAATTTTGTTCTGTATCTCTGTAGTTTAATTCACTGCAAGTGAAGTGCTGAATTTACAGAACAAACTGCCAGACAAATGCTACCCTCAGTAGGCTGTTCTTTGCAATATGTTTATTTGAATTAGAAAGGTTAACTGCATCCAGAAAGAATGTTTAGAACTTTTGAAATCTTTAGTATCAAAAGTGTACAATGTACATAAACACCAGAATCTCATATGAGAAATATCATGTTGGTATAAAATCTACAGTTTTCAAGTGTAGAATATTTACAAGATCTCAAAGAAGTACGATTTTTTTCCCTCTACAGAAAGATCTTTTTCTGTGGAAATGTCTTTAAGCAGACCACAGTTAAGTACAGGCTATTCTTTAGCCAAGATCACCTAATGGCTCTTTACAAACTACTTTTTAAACATCTGTTTAACATGAAAAGACATTAAAATTTGCTATTCATTCTTGTTTAAGTGTGATACCTAAGATAAACCTTAACTGAATGAATTTATTGTAAGTTATATTTCATGTGCATATGACTGTGATTGTTGAAGATTATGTCTGCAAACATTTTTGTCATTAAAAATACATAGTACTGTGCAAAAAGAATAAGTATGCACATCAATGAAAACTTATTTAAAGTTTAAAATAAATTTAAGAAATATTTTTGAAATCCCTAATATTTATGTAGCACTTACAATTTAGTGAGACCTAAAAAGAAAATACAATTCTGTAGACTCAGCTAAAACTTTGAAACTGCATTTTCAAAATGGTAATAAAACCCTGCCTCTCTTCTGCAAATAACAATCCATTGGATAATGTTTGTGAACATCATGTGATTCCTATCCCTCCAAACATTTGTTATTGTGTCCCTGAAAGGAATAAGGGAAGTGGTCTCAGACCTTTACAATGAAACACTTCTGTGACAACAGCTGAACTTTCTCCCACGAAGAATAAACTTTTGACGAAGCATTCTGGCGGAAATGTTGAACATCTATCTTCATGAACAGTATACAGAATAAATAATCAAAGTGATATTATTACAAGAAGCACTTTGTGAGTGTTAACTAGAGAATTCAGAGTTTAATCCAGCTTCTTACCATATATTCAACATAAAGATTTAATTTAATCTAGTGCTATAGATGAAAATTTAAATATGCCAGACTCAGGAAATATAAAATTGAGGTTCTCACAGCCATTGGCATTGAGCCCCTTTGTAGAGGCATTGAATTTTATTAGATCAATGCCGTAAGGATATGCTGCTGGCAACAATGCAGTTAAGTGACAGGTGCTGTGAAAAACATAACATTCAACCCAGCTTCCCCACACTTTTCATATACTCTTGAATTAACATAAATATTTGTAATGAATATAATATATGGCATTCCACACTGAATTATTTTGGCTTTTGGAAAAACAGATAATTTTTCATTGGAAAGTACCTCTGTAATCTACCAACTACTGACTCAATTTAATGAGGTGCTATATACTAAATGTACTTCAAATCTTCATTAATAGCTGATATTTTCAGTTCCTGGTCTGTATGGGTTCTCTACTGCAAAATGCCTAAAAAGGTAACGTATTCTAAACTTTAATCGAAACCCATGAGGAGGTGGGATTTGGGTTGATGGAAATGAGAAAAAAAATGTTTTCTGATAATTTGCTTCTCTCTTTTTTCTTCAAGGTCCCTAGAATTTCTAGCAGAGCTTTGTACCTGTGTGCTTCGTATTTGCTTACTTTGAGATACCATGTTGCTGGTTGAGGATTAACATAGTTTATGAAATATAACTGAATGTATTAAAGTGTTGTGGTGAATACAGAGAAGGAACCTTATGATGAGAAACAGTTGTAAGGGTCTGCAGTGCCCAAAAATCAATCATCCTAATATTAAAGATGTGAGTCACTGAAAAAATATAATTAACTACTTCCTACCCCATATCACCTGAGATTAAGTCAAAGTAATACAGACCGGCTGTTTCATGATCCCCTGACCCCAAATGTCATTGCTGTAATTAATATGGACCAGCCAAACGGGACCACCTAGAATCCTGATGAACCAAGCTTTAGACAAATGTCCGTTCTTTGCTACATCTGTGACGACTTTCACATCTCAGCCTTTTAAAGAAGGAAGATACAGAATTATCTAAAACTATTATTTCAGCAAATTTCTTAAATCAGATTTATTATAAAACTCCAACTTGTAATACATGTATGCAGACATTTATAAAGAGCTGCCTTCGATGCTGTGTGCTCAAGGCTGAATAAAAAGCAGCAGCTGAAGTTTTGTCCCAACATACACACATGCATGCACAGTCTCCTCAGAGGAGGAGAGCATCTTCTTTCTTTCTAGGCAGGAGGCAGGTAAGGGGGCAAGTGGTTATTGAGCTAATTTGATACCGGTCATACCTAAATTCAATTCCCTGCTCTATTACAGAACAATGGGGTCCATAATTTATGAGAAATTTTCTCAGCTGTAAAGCTCAGAGCACTGGTATGAGATTCAGTTTTAAATAAATTAATTTACATCTCTGTAACTGCAAAAGTAGAACTCTTACATGTATACTATGTCTTAATCATGAGTGCATATCTTTGTATTCATAAAGTATCATGAATTAAAAATACGCTCCATTCCATGGCACTCAGTATAGAAATAATGGTCTTGCTCTGATTTGCAAAGCTGCTGTAAAAACATACTTCAGAACAAGTGGTGTATTCACATGGCATAGGATGAACATATAGAACTCATGTTTGGAAGATATCCTCATACAAATTTGTCTACTTTCCTAGTGGGGAACTCTAAGGGGAAAAATGAAAAAAAAAAGTGACTTATTTCTATGTTTGATTTCCATGTGCAGTTATTTTTAAATAGATTTTTTTTTTTAAAAACCCTTTATTCTGGATCATATAAACCATGATCAAGATCAATTACGCATTTTTTTATAATTCTTGTGTTTGTCTATCTTTATTTCTAATTTCACATTGCTACATTCTTTTGTATCCCCAAAAAACATTAAATTTAAGCATAATCAAACACAGTTAGAAATCTGTCCGAAATGTCTTTCTACTCTATCTTATGATTTCCTTGTTTATTTAACCCAGGGTGACAATTCTGCAGCATTGTGTAGATCTTCATGTTGAGATGTTTGTCTATTATGACAGGAAAAAGATACACTTTTTTCTCCCTGTGACTAAGCCTAAATCATGCTTTAAATGAAAGAGCCTTTTATTACTTGAAGAAGTTCACCAGCTAAGTCTTTTTTACATTTAGTTGCTTTCTTTATGTTGGAGCAAGATACGAGAACTGAGGTTTTGTCTTCTGCGTGTATTGAGTTCCATGAGGTTATCCTAAACAAACATGTGATGCAATTGGTGTAAGAGTGAACTTCCATCATTTACAAACTTTTCGCATTCATACAGAATGTAGTGTGTTTACGAGTCTTTTATTAGTTGATAATAAAAATGAAATGAAATATTTCTTAATTTGAACCCCAAACTGAAAAGCTATGATAAGGTAAAGCTAACACTGCAAGGCAGTGACTGTAAATGAAAGAAAAATATAGTTTTAGCCATCGTAAAACAGAGTCTGCTCAATTGTTAGGATCAAATTTTTAAATCTGAACATTTTCAAGTAAGAAACTATGATGTACAACAGTAGTACTCCTTGCAATATGTTTTTTTCTATGAATCTTCTTTCTTTACATTTTTACCTTCCTCTCTCCTGCAGTTTCCTTGTGATCCCCTGCACCATTCCATTCCTTCATTCTCCTCTGGTTTAAAATACTAGGTTCCCCCATAATGTTATTCTTAGCTCTGGCTTTTCAGTGTCATGCAGTGAAACCAAAGCAGCAGCAGTAACCAACATCAATAAATATTAAAAGATCAATGATAATTTAGGTAAGAAATCTATTGATTCTCTGTTCCTATACGCAGTCTCTCTTAACTCATTAAATCATCATAAGTGAGGAAACTTGCACTTAAGAACACAGGAGCAGTATCTGTCGATTGTCTTATACCTTTGTCTCAACAATCCCACCTGTTTTACCTGGACCTGTGTGTGGTCTTATTATTCATGCAACAATCATTATATAATTTAGGTTAACCACAATTAAATTTATTCATATTATATTGGACAAAAATGTTGTTGTTCTAAATATAAAAATATCAAACCCCATAAAAGTATGTTAAAACTAGTCATAGAGAAACTAATCAACATGACAAGCTCAGTTAGCATCTTTTAAAATATCAGAGCAGAAATTCAGTAATCATTTCAGACATATCTAGCAGTTAGATAAATTTCTAGCTCAATTTTAAAACTGCTTGTAAAACTCTGTCCTTTCTGTACCATGAGACATTGCTTACCTCACAAATAAGACTCTGTTACCCTTACTTTCTCTTGGCCACTCTGCTGGTTCTCTACTTTGGCTCTATGAGCTTTGGACACAGCTGTTGATGGATAGTTAACAGACTCTTTCCTCAGGCTGTATCCACTCACAGAAATACTATGACAATGACACCTATCCCTACAGGTCAAAATCATGCATCAATTACAGAATACATATCTGATTCTGCGGTGCCAGTATTTTCATTCCCAGGACCTGATGAAGGTCCCTTTTGAATGGATGAAGAACTTCAATGATAATGCAAGGAGACTTGGACAGTAGCCACAAAAATATTAGTGTTGAGTAACAATATAATACCCTCTTGATGTGTAAAAGAACAAAGATTGTAAATTGGTTATGTTTCTATGTACTAATTAGAGAATAGTACTTCAAGAAATTTGCTATCATAATAAAAAAATAACTAAAATACTGTATAACTGATTTTCAATAGCATACATCTTTAACTAATGGGATTAATAGCATACATCTTTAACTAATGGGATTATCAATCTAGTTTCAAGAAAATTACCAAAATGCAGCAAACACACTAGCTGCTTATTGAAAATTATGCCCAGCTAAAAAGTGAAAATTATGCAATCATTTCTGAAGTGGAAATACAAATTATATACTATTAGAAAGTACATAGCTCTTGGATCCAGAGATTTCACGTCACTGTAGAATTGTAAAATGGTAGCATTCAGGACTGTTTAATGAAATGTAAAATATTTCACTTGATCTGTGAATAAGCCTGTGCTGTGTCTTCCTTTAAGCACAATGACTACCTCACTTCAGTATCCCCAGAATGGGAAGAGTTTCAGGCAGCAATGACCATCTTGTTCCAGGCATACTGTGCTCCTAAGAACCAGAGAGCCAGTGAGGACAATTTGTACAAATATGCACAAACAATGCCAAGATGGTCATGCTTATCTGAATGCATCAGTTATTCTATCATCAAGCCATAGCAAACATCCTCACTTCACACCTTGGGATAAACAGAGCCTGCTCTATGCCAGAAGTTTTCAAGTATCATGAGGTCAGTTTGGTGTACAGAGAATAAAGAAAACCAAAGAAACATTTTCCCTCTCAGAGCAGCACACTTCTTGCTCAAAAAAACCCAGAAGATGCAGATACTTGACATAAAAATGCTTTATCCTGCAATATCTCAGATTCTATTTTTATGTTATCTACCTTTTCTATGACCAGTTTGGTTCCGACTGGCAAAACTGTTTGCTGACTATGGAAGCCTATCACTGGGCAGAGTTTTCCTTCCATTTCCAAGACATAAGAAGAGACAAAAATCAGAATTTTTTGTGAGCCGTGTATAAAAAATGCTACATTGAGTTGTATCAGATTTTTTAAACTTGAATTTTAAATTATTAGGCTTAGTGCTTTAAAATGTTTTGTCCCAATTATCTTCAACATCTAGCAGAAAGTCATGGAAGGTAACACTCCTTCTCTTTTAGAAATGATGAAGCATTTTCAATGATTGGAAACATTCTTTTTTTAAAAACAACAGAACCAAAACAACAAACAAAAAGTTTGGGAGATCTACTGTATTCACAACAACCATTTAGATCTTGAAATGTTATAATTTTCTCATGGACATAAGCAGCTTATCGGGAAATCCCTGAGCAGTTGTACAGCTAACATCTGCTTTTTCTCTCCAAATAAATACCCAGGAGCTTATCTGTGAAGCTATGCTGTCACTGTTTCAGATATCAGCTCCATTTGGCTTACCAGTTCAGCCCTAACACAATACCAATCCCAGATTCATTTGCATTTCCAGTCCTAGTATCCTTTTACTTTCCATCACAATCTACACATTTCTTCCCAAATTTTATTCCATTGTATTTACCAGTCAGTTTTTCTCCTTTTTCCCTTGGTTAATTAGTTTTCAGTGCTTTGCTTTTGTTTCAGGAGAGAAATTACAGGTGCATGCCGACCACTTTAAACATAATTTCAGCATCTGAAAACAGGAGGAAAAAAAAACCTTTTCATTTTTGTAGACTTGTCTTTAATAAAGCATTTTGTTGCTTAATAAGAATGCAAATAATACAGACTGTATTCAACTGCAGAAACAGGATATGTTCACTTATTCTTATCATAAACAGAATTGGCTGCATATTCAGTCTTAAAATCTAAGTCTATATAGAGAATATGTAAACCACCTCTAGACATGAGAGCTACACCTTGTAAAATTTGTGGTTTTTGCTCTAGCATAGAGATGTATGAGTAGATTGGGAATGCATAAGATGAATGAAACTGAAAAATTTTAGGGTCAGAATGCAAAAATGGGTATTGGTCCGATTCACCAACAGTGTCTTTGCCTACTTTAATATTTGATCTTTTGTTGCACACTGAAGAGATAAAGCAAACAAGAATGAAAAATTTTTATCTTCAGTAGTGGCTTGGTAATAAACTCTCCCACGGGTTTCTGCTTTATGTTGAACTGCTTATGGAGTCCAGCAGAAGTGTACGTGTGAAAGCGACCTAAGGCTCAAAAGGATTTATGCCAAATCACTCTCTTCCTAGACAGAAGATGCTTTCCTTCCGAGAAAAGATACATTTCTTACATGGGAGAAAGAAAAATTATCATTTTTACATCTTTGAATTCATGTGGTCTGTCTTTTCTGGATCCCATTAGGAACATAACAAACAGCTAAAGGCAGATTATCTTCCTCTCTGACCTTGGGAAACCAAAGAAGTTACCACACTATTGAGCCCAAAAAGCTTGTGAGTAAACACTCAGTCTAAACTTGCAAACATCAGAAAAGGTTCCCTGTCACTTTCATGGTTTATTTATTCTAATGACTACTTGTTTTCACAGTGAAATTTTGAACTTTATTTTCAGTTGCGCTTTCTATCCAGTTTCCAGTGACTACTTCTTTTTACGCTTTAGTTGCTTTTTCCTATTATTTTCTCCTTGCTAAGATATACTTATTGAGCATGTTGCCAAGCAATCTATTTTTCAAAATACTGATCATAGAATGAGATAAGATATTCCACTATCTGCCTCACAAAACCAGCACTAAACATCTCATTGTAGTAACCTGTGTCCTACTCTTTTTGTAAACATACAAGAACTAAATTTCAGGTCAACAACTTTAACGTAGAAACTACCACCACCTAGGTAAAAAAAAAAACTGACTTACAGAATATTCTGCATTGATCTTTGTTGGTTGATTTTTTTTTAATTAAAACATATGTGCCATAAAATCACTTCTGTTGAAAAGACTGAAGATAAATGAACCGTTCAAAAAAAGGACCAGTTACAACATGGACAAAGAAAGGAATAAAAACTTCATGAAGGGGATGGTACTCACTCCTGATGAATAGAACAGAAAACCACGTATGCAATGCAGAAAGCTGAAAGAATATCACAGATTCAGAAACACATCGAAGTGGAGGGTCAACTATACAGTGTATGAGAACATACAAAGACCACTATTCACCCTTCATAGTCTGGCAATGTAGAGCAATTAGAAATAACATTACAGCAACTATACCTTCAGGGCAGCTTGGAGATGCTTTCATAATGTGAAATAGTGACAATAGTGATATCCTCTGCTAACTGCCCTGTTCCTGTACATAGCCAGATGCATAAAGTCATGTGTGGCAAATTCGTTTTTCCCCTGCAAGTTCAAGGTGGCAGTTCATGCACTGCTGAATTGAACTGTACAGGTGCAGCAAAACCTAACCTTGCAGTGGTTTTTCCACCTGTGCATGCACAGATTAGCAACCAGGCATGCACTCTGTCTGTATGAGGCCAGATACTGCTGTGAATGATTTTTTCCCTTCCCTGACATCAGCACAACAATTCCCTGATCTGGAAGGATCATGAAACAGATGACATTTCAGTAAGTACAACAAACCAGGCTGTACTCAGGATCACATCATGTGGTTCCACTGAATCCTTTTATAAATGGCATTTGTATGACTGGCTGACACAGCACAGAAGAAATCCTGCCCTCATCTATTCTGACTACAAATGTGTATTCAACACAGTAGACCCACTAAACAAACAACTCAGCAACCTGCAACTTTTAAAAAATACTGTCATGTTTCTTCTTGAAAAAAAAAGTTGTAACTGTACAGAGGATGTGGAGTTGCAGGTAAGTCATGACATACAAGCTCTATCACTTAATTTCACGTACATGAGAAATCCAAGGGCATGTAGTTCTCAATATTGTTACTGTTACCTCTGCTCTGGTTATCTGAGGAATTGCAAAAGAGCTGTGTCATGAATGAGTGGTTTAGGTTGCTCAAAGAATCGCCAAACACATCAGCAAAAGTAGGTTTGATATGAATTTGTAAAAGCACAACTCTAAGTCTAATGGCAAGGTTCACTATATCCCTTACTGTACGGATGAAATATACAAAAGAAAATTGATACAGAATTGAGCTTGTCTAGAAGAAACAAAAGTGTAAGGGAGACTCCCATTGAATGCTTCAGGTATTCTTTATATCCTTTAAGATAAGAGCCATTGACCATGTCCGAATCGAAGATTCAAACTAGCCCTCATTGGGCATAAGCTCTCATTGGGAGTTTAGGAAGCAGAGGGTCCACTCTGGACCTCAGATTCAACAATGAAGCAGGGCTGTAGGATTTTCTTATATGTTTTTTCCCCCATTGACTCCTGTATAACTCCTGTATAGAAAAGCTGGCTCGGCCATGGGGTCATGGGAAGCCTGCAGTACTTCCCAGGCTGGAAATAAGCGCACAACAATAAAATGGGTCCAACAAAGCCAGAATCAAAACAAAACATGTAAATTTTGGCCAAAAAAAAAGCAATTTGCAAAGAAACAAATTGCAAATCTGATCACCTACTGAATTTTCAAACACAAATGTAGTATTTTTAAACACACTACCTGTAGTAGTTCAAACAAACCTACAGGTACCACATATATCTAGTTTAAGAGTATTTCCGTTGGTGTTTAAAACATTTACGGCTCACACTTCCACTGCTTTTGCACATCTTCAAGAGGAGGTGTATCAGACTAAATGTTGCCCGACCATGGATGCTGCTTGCGCAAACGGGTGGGGTTCGCACCGATCCCAAGAGATGGGAAGATTAATTTATCCTGGTTTGGGGTGGCAAGGTGCTCCTACTTAACACAGACTGAAACTAGAAGCTGGTTTAGAAAAGAGGTAGGTGCAACCTGTTCCTTGCTTCTTCCCAAAACCAGGAGGACGCTGGAAGCGGCGGCACGGTGCGATGGAGTTGAGGCCAGGCAGGAGAGCCGCAGTCAGACGGGAGCTCCCGCTTCCCTGGCACTGCTTTCCTTCCTCGGGGGCAGCTGCCGCCCTGCCGGGAGAGGCCACCGTGCTGCCTGCCAGCAAGGCAAATCGCCGACTCTCCTCGGGCTGTGCCTCCACCTGCCTCTTGAGGTACTGCCCAGCGGGGATCACGGGGGAAAGGAGGCTCACTGAGAGCTCTGGGCCAGGTGGGGAGACCAGAGCGGGCTTAGCTAAGCTCTGCCGTTCGGAACCAGCCGACGCCGCTGCGCTCGCTGCCGCCAGGGCCACTCGGCAGGACGCGGCGAGCGGCTCGGCTCGGCTCGGCCCGGCCCGGCCCGGCCCGGCTGGGCGCGGGCCCGTCCCGGCGGAGGGCGCGGCCCGTCCCGCCCCCGCGCCGCGCACGGCGCCAACAGCCCGAGCGGCGGCACCACCTCGGCGGCGCTGGGCTGGGCTCCCCCCGCGCGTCTTTCTCGCCGCCTTTTCCTGTCTGCATCCTCCCCGGTCCTCCCCCCATCCCCCTCGCCATTTTCACCCGGGAGGAGCTCGGCGGGACTTTCCTGAAACTTCGCGGGGAAACTCTCCCGGCGCCTCCGGGGCGGCCGCAAACTTTTCGCGGCGGCGCCCGACTCTGCCCCTCCGTCCCTGACTCCCCGGCTCCGGCGGCGGCTCCGGCGGGAAGTTTGCGATGAGCGCCCCTCCGCTGATCCGGCCGCCCAGCCCGCTGCCGCCGCCGGGGGCTGCTGCCGGCGGCGGCGTCGCCTTCCACCTCCAGATCGGGCTGAGCCGGGAGCCGGTGCTGCTGCTGCAGGACTCCTCGGGGGACTTCAGCCTCGCCCACGTCCGGGAAATGGCTTGCTCCATCGTAGACCAGAAGGTAAGAAGGCCCCGAAGCGAGCCCCCTCCCGCCACCCCGGACCCGCTGCCCGCGGGCGCTGTTGTTGGCTGTGAACTTTCCTTTCCCGGCGGCTCTGCTCCGGGATAAACGAAACCCATCCCAACTTCCCTGCCGCCGGCCCTGCTTCCTTCCCCTGGCCAGTCTCTCTGCCGTGCCCCCCACGACCCCTCTGCGGAGGAGGTTCTGTGCGGGATGCTCGCATGGGAGCTCGACTTTTATTTTGCTGGTAGGGGACGTAAGCGGCCGTGCGGAGTAAAAGCCGTTATTAAAAACAAACTCCGGCCGGATCTATCCGCTGCTTTTTAATGCTGCGGAAGGGAGGGCGCGGGGGGCAGAAAGCTGTCAGCTGTGATGGCAGCGCGGCGCCCCGGGGCAGTTCACTCTGTCCCGGCCTGTGCTGGGAAAGGAAAGTTTCCACTGAAAAAAAAAAAAAAAAAAAACGAACAGTAACAAGGAAAAGCCAACCCCGACAGCCCAGGATTCAAAGCGGCGCGCTGCGCTTCGCACGCCTTTCCTTGTGCCGGGCAGAGCGGCCGGCCGGGCTGGGGCCCCGCGGTGCCGGACGGTGCCGGCCGTAGGGGCGGGAGCGGCGCCGGGCAGCGGGGAGGGCTGGGGGCGGTGCCCCCCGAGCGGGCAGGGGACAGGCGCTGGGGGCCGTGCCCCCCGAGCGGGCAGGGGGCCGCGGCTCGGGGGGAGCTGGGTCAGCCCGGGCTGGGGGCTGCTGCGGGTCCCTGTGCCGGCGGGGGAGCTCCGGTGCTCCGGGGGCGGCACTCGGCGCAGCCCCTCCGCAGCGGCACCATCGTCAGGACGGGTCACCTGCGCTGCGCTAGAACTCGCGCTGTACGCGGAAATCCACCGGGCTCCTGTCTGACCCACCGCTGCCTCTGCCTTTTGTGATCCCTGTTCTGACGATCGTGTTGGAAAATAAAGTTTTGCTTTATCCGTGTTTGTTGTGCGAAAGGCCCGGTTAAAAGTAACATAGTGCTTGCAAAGGAGAAAAAAGCTGTCCTAAATATTTAGGGTAATTATAATGGAAAAAACATTGTCTTCCTCTTCCCCTTGTTTTTACTGAAGTAAAATAACTTCAGACAGGAATTTTTATTTGTGTTTCTTTTGTTGTTGTTGTTTTTTGAGTTGATAGCTTTGCCTTACATCTCTTCATAGGATATCAAACTGAACTTTACTGTATAGTGGAACTTGTCTTTTGTTGAAGGGCAACTAATTGAAGTTGAACTAATTGTTGAAATATTTTCAAAGAAAGTATAAATTGTGCATCCTCATTTCTAAATTTTGCATTCTTTGTAGTTTAAGAAATGGCTACCTGCTTTTTAAAATTAAATTTTGGAGAAATTTCACATTACTGTACTTGTTTTTAAAGCTAGGCCAGCACTTGTCACTTGGTCACATACATGTTTGAAACAGCTTAAATGCTTTCTGTGTTTCACCATTCAGAAGTTATTGTGCTAGCAGTAATGGAAAAGCTAAGATTGCTGTATGCGTTTCTGTTTACTCTTCTTGACTAGTTTATTAATTAATGGGCTTACCGTAAGCTTAATTTTTAATCTCATTTCCTAACAATGTACCATTGTGCAAAGAAAGTAAGTGTGCTGGCCTGTGGTCAAGCTGTCAAATTTACTTGAGTGAGTACTGACATAAAAATTTTGAATGCTAGTTTGTTGCAGTTTCTTAATTGCATGAAAGAAAGCATCATGTAGCTGCTTCTCTGCAGGGCACACTTGAATGAGGAATTATCTTCTAGTCACAGTTTCTCAGAGCTAAAATATCTGCTTTCCTACGACTGTTGAGAGGGAAGTGGCTCAAAGAAAGGGAAAACTGTAAGAAAGATAGGCTTTGGTTTATTTTTTTTAATTTTCTTTTCTTGTTGAATGGTGGCCTCTACCACCTCCACCCTGCAGAGCAATTTGTATGTTATTTATTCCTTAGAGTCTCCATTTTCAGCTTAAGACTGCAAGTGTGTCTATGTACATGATTTTACTAGCATGCATTGTTTCACTAAACCTGATGGAATTGTTTGTGTATTCAGAGTTACTTGGCTTTCTGGCAGAGACTTTAAAAAAAATGATGTGATATCTAGAACTGTTACAAGGTAACTATTTGTGTGTTGTAGGTTCGTGATTTTATCTTTTCCTGAAATGATTTGCAGTGGTGTCTACACTTGATTTTATAACAAAGATGTATTTGGTTATCACAGTCAAGCAGGAGGCTACACTGAGAAGAATTTTACATTGAGATTTCATGCTATTTTTGAGGTTTCTCTGGGTGTGTAGAGTAGCGGTCAACCAGGTAACAATTTCCTTCCAAACTTCCTATTTGCTCTGGACTGTTGAAGTGGTATCTAAGGATGAGAAATTGTGGCTTTGTTTTACTTAGTGGTTGTCATCTTAGACTGCTAAAATCAACACTGTGTCTGTGGTGTGCTGTTAAATATTTAAGCAGACCTCTTGCACACTGCTTTATTTTTGGGATTGCGCTGACTTTTCTTCAGTATCAGAGTCAGATGATCGGTTTATAGGCAGCCTCTTCCATGGTAATGTGGGCATACCTGATTGGAGATGACAAGGCCCTTACTCTGCACAGGTTTATACACTTAATTTTTTCCTGCTCAAAATTTATCTAAAGTTGGAATGAACTTCTCAAAGTGTGCACAGTGGAGCACATGTAGGCCTGAGTAGAATGCTACTACATAGTGTATGTGTGTATATAGATGATTTTGAATATGTGTATACATTCCCTATTTCTCTATCTTTATATGATGGTTATGCATATAAATAATATACATGTGGGTTCAAATGTATAAAACTTAATGCTATGTATAATTTAGAAGTTTTTATTTCCTTATAAACATGTGTTTGCATTTACTTACATTAGAGTACTTTAACTTTTGCACTTCAGATGCTGTTTAGGTTTTTAATTTTGGTAGAGAGTATAATTATATTGATGATTTAATGTACATGATGTGAAAAATGGAATGAGCAAATTGTAGCTTTTTCTCTATTTTCCATGAGAGGCATTCTTTCAGAATTTTTATCCTGGAATAACTCCTTTATGCATCTGAAGATGCACTGGTACATTTCATGTTTTCTGGCATAAATTCAAAGTCATTTTAATCTGTTAGGAGCTGTTCTGAAGACAGCAAAATTTGATTCCTTTGAGTTTGTGTGTTTTGTTCGTCTTGTGTAGAGCCAGTGACATGAAAACCTTGAGACTTGTCAATGTGGGGTTATTCTTTCTTCAGTTAAAATGGATCTTTAGCATTTAAATTATGATATAGTTGACAGGAAATGAGGATCAACTTTAAAATATGTGCCAGTGTTTGACTTCTAGGCTGACTCCCCCACAAGAGCAGTGGGAAGATATTGTAAAATACAATCTTTGTTTTGTGAAGACAAATACAATGTATTATTGTCCTTTTTTGAGTTAGTTGCACACAATAAAACCACTTCTCCAGGACAAAAGTGTAATCCAAAGTGCACTTTAATTATATGGAATTGCCATATTACCCAAGACTTTCTATACTAAAAAGACAAAGAAAATAATCTTTATACAACTTTTTAATGCAAATTCATGCAAGTTTAATTCAAAGGGGATATTATTATTTGTATTTTGTGTTTATTGAAATTCTTTGTTATAGCTCACCTATCATGAGCTGGGGTACTGTAATGGCATTGCCAAGTTTTGGAAACTTTGAGTTCTCAAGTAAATACATGAGGCAGTGTTATTTGACTTGAGAATGTGTATTTTATAAAATAGCTCTTAGGTCAGCCATTAAGATCATATGCTGGCTAGACCTTCAGCACTTAAAGATTTAGAAGTTGTGAGGAGTACAAAAATCATAAATACTAGAAAAAAAATTGATCAGAGACAAAGGAAATAAGATTTGAGCTGCACAGGCTGTATAGTTCAGACTGATTTATGAAAGTAGTGTTGCAGATGATTCAGTGGTTTGAATAATTCTGAAATTTTAAAGTAGGAAAAAAGAATACAGTAATTTCATGAATACAAACCGCACTGAGTATAAGCCGCATCGCTGGGTGTTGGCAAACATTTCGTTCTTTGTCTATAAATAAACCGCGCCTGAGTATAAGCAGGGAGGACCCGTGTGCAACGAAGTTGCCAAATAGTAACAGAATCGTGGCATGGCGGAGTTTACTGGCTCGGCTTGGGCCGTGAGGGCTCGGGGCTGCCGACAGGGCTGGGTGGCCCAGCTCGGCGCTGCCGCTCAGAGCCAGCCACCGCTGCCGTTGGGCTCGGTCACCCCGGCCCGGCGCTGCCCCGCGGCGGCAGGGGGGGCACAGAGCCCGCCGGCACCTGCGGCGGCGGTGGGAGGCGGGGATGGAGCCTGCCTACTCCTGCGGCGGCGGCATGCGGGGACGGGAGCACCCTGAGCCGCAGGGCCAGCAGCACGGAGCCCCCTGCCTCCCCCCGGGCTGCAGGGCCAGCAGGAGAGAACTGCCCCGCCTTCCCCACCCCCTGTGCTGCCTGCATGGAGCAGCTCCACCCGCCGTGCAACAGAGTAACCAATTTGCAACAACCGCGTAAATGCAGGGTTTTACTGGCAGGATGCTCGACTTTGCAGTTTGCACTGACTCGGTTTGCACTCCCGGAGTTGAAAATGTCAGAAAATTATTCACATATTGGCCGCCCCTGAGTATAAGCCGTATTTCCGGTGTGGGAGCAAAATTTTGGTCAAAATGGTGCGACTTGTATTCATGAAATAACTGTAATAAAGGGAGAGGCCATTTTGGAAAGGACAAAAAGAAAAATACTTGGTTCAAGTAGCATACTGCAACTAGAATACTGTGCCCAGATTCATCTTTATGTAAGGTTTTCTGGTGTTAAATTAGGAGAATTGCTACAAATCCAATCAAATCAAGAGCCGTTTTAAGATTATTCCTGAGAATTGAACCAAACACATTCAGGAACAGGTATGCATCCACTTTTACTTCTAGTTGTCATAAGGCAAATCTAACTTAAATAAATGGAAAAGGAAAACAAAAATTAACTCAGTTTTGTTTTCTCCGGCTGGGATCTCTTGTGGTCTGAGAAAAGAAAGGAGAAAACCTTTTCCAGAGGTTGATGTGAAAATATATTTATCTTTTTCTGCAATGCTTTTAAACAGTCATAGAAAACATATGGGGTTTGTTTATATGAATGATGGGGGTTTTGTTAGTGGGTGTTTTTTGTTTGGGTGAGTTTTTGTTTGTTTTTCCCCCAAACCTACACTTCTGAAATAAACAAGAGCCTGGTGGCAATGAAGTCAATTTATTTAGAGTTGGATAGAGACTTGGTATATGTGAGGTACTCTGAGATTTTTAGCTTCAGGGTAAACAGGGAAACTGTCAGGTTTTTACCATGCTGACCAAGAGTCATATATCTTCATTCAAGCATAAAAATATAAACATTTCTTGTATTCACAGCACTACTGCTGTAGTCACAGTCTTTATATGTTCTGGAAAATTATTGCAGATGTGGTGTTTATTTGTGATAGTTAAATTCTCATGATGTCTTTTACTGGTGTACACCGGTTACAAAGAGTTAATTTTTTTTTTCCCATGGAGTGAGTTTTTCTTAACACCAAATGCTTTCCTCTGCCTGTGTTGTGGAAGTACCAAGTTGTTAAATTGAATTTGAGAAATGCAAGGTGCCTTGTTATGCGCATAAACATTTTCCAAACTCGGGAGACTTTTGATGTTTACAGTTTAATCTTTATTGACTTTACATTTATTGTTCCCCATCCTGGAAACTGTAAGTCGGTGTATGTAACATTAGTTTGTAGCTTAGTTAAAGTTACTTTTGTATCCTATCTGAGAAGACGCTAGAACTTCAGTGAAAGGGAGTCAGTCTGAATTAGTTTAAAGAAACCAGGGTTTTAAAGAAATGTTAACTCTGTTATGCAATCCATCATGCATCCAGATAAGGAAAATGGGTCTGATACCACAAACCTGTGTAGAACATTTGAGAATTTCCTAGCTAATGATTAAAGACTATTGAATGCATTGTCATAGAATAAAAATTAAGATAGAGCTCTAGATAGAGCTTGTAACCAAAGCAGTTCACATCTTACTTTTTAAAGGAATTACAGAAGGAATGTGTTCTTGTTATTTCCATTGATGCTTTCCCCAGGAAATACATAATTTCCGTAATGATTTAAAGAAAGTAGAGGATGAATAGGCTTATTAAATGCTTCTCTCAATGCTGATGAGATTCAGCTCTGTTGACAGAGAAATGATGGAATTTATTGAATGAAGTTGCAACATTTCTCAGACAGAGGTGCCATGTGGAAATAGTGTGGCATGTGCTCAGTGAATTTGAAATACCCAGGGTCTGACTGTCCCATAGAAGAATTACTGAGTGTAAACCACACGATGACCTGAGAATGCACAGAAAGCCCAGTGTGTCCTGAAAGTGTGGTAGGTTTGAGACCTCTGCTGTGGGTTGTGTGAAACACCCTGGCATGTGCCAATTCTCTGTAAGGATTTCTGCAGACTTTGACCATAGGTGTTTCCCTGTGAATTCTGGAAATCTCTCACAAACATCTGAAACTAACTTGTTCTTCTTACCTAGGTTTTCTTTTCCCTCCTCTGTATTTGGAGAAATCTGCCTGTATTGTTACCATACTGTGGTTACTTGCAAGTAAACAAACATGCTTAGTGAAGTCTACATGTTGTTATTTTTGCTTTTTTATTTTTACTGTATTTTGTATATGAAACTATTTCAGCTAAAAACTTCCTGCCAAATGTGTATTTGCTTTTTTTTTAGTCATTATGCTAGCAATTATTTTAAGAACATCTATGGAATTTTTAAGATTAAAAAAAATAGAATTAAAAATTGCAATAGAGACAGCTCTTAGTTTGAATGTACTCAGTGTATATCTCAACCAACTTGTGATAAGCACATGCATTGTTTGTAGATGTTTTAAAATTACAGTTGTGTAGGTCATCTCTGGCTTCTTGACAGGTTGACATCAGACATGTTTATGTTGATGTTGTGTAATATGGTTGCAGTTACATAGTTACAATCAAACATATAATTAAAATGTCTCTTTCAAGTATTTATCCAAGGTATAGGTGAACTGTCCTCTAAGATACTTGATTAATCTTCCCTGTAGAGCAGTGTGACTGTATATACAGTACATCTTTAAGTATCTCTTTAGTCAATGCTAGAAGTTGACTTATATACGTCTCTTGCTGCTTGGAGGAGGACGTCCCTTTCTTCTGGAGCTGCTACATGCCTTTTGCATACTGTCAAATTGTCATTTGTAAAGACTGCCTTATGGTGTGTTCTGGGAAAATGATTAGTGGTTGGAAGGCACCTGAATGATCACAGAATCACAGAATGGGTAAGGGTGCTCAGAATTGGCTTCTGTGCTGCAAATGCACATTGGCAGCTCCTGTTGAACTTTCTGGCCCACAAATATCCTGAAGTGTTTCTCCCCAGGGCTAGTCTTGATCCTTTCTCCACTCAGACTGTACTTGTGCTGGGATTGCCTCAACCCAGGTGCAGGACCTTGCCCTTAGCATCGTTGAATTTCCTGAGGTTTGCACAAGTCCCCATCTCAAGCCTGTCAGGGACTCTCTGGATGGCATCCCTTCCCTCCAGCTTGTCCACTGCACCATACAGCTTAGTGCCAGCAGCAGCTTGCTGAGGGTGCTCTCAGTCCCACTGTCCGTGTCACCAACAAAGATGTTAAAAATGCTCATCTCAGTACCACCCCCTGAGGAATATCACTCCTCACTGCTTTCTGTTGGATATTGAGCTGTCATCCCGACTGAGTGCAACCATCCAGCCAGATTTTGTCTACTGAGAAGTCTGTCCATTAAATCCACATCTCTTCACCTTACAGACAAGGATGTCATGCAGGGCAGTGTCAACTGCTTTGCACAAGTCCATGTGTATAATGTCCTCTGCTCTTTCCTCACTGCTATTTTTTTTTCCTTACTGCTGCTGTAACCTCATTGTAGAAGGTCACCAAATTTCTCAGATATGATTTGCCTTTAGTGTCACAAATCAAGTTGTTATTTTCCGTGTACCTTAGCACAGTGTCCAAGAGGAGCTGCTCCATGATTTTGCCAGGCATTGAGGTGAGAAAATAGTTATTTCATTTTTCTGTATCATACTGGAGTGTCACTTTTGCAGGGTTAATTGAAGAGGTTCTGCTAGAAAGACTACCTAAATTTTGTTATCTCACTTGCTACACAAGATCCTGCTCTACTCTGATATCCCCTTTGTTTGCATTTTCCTGGCTTGTGGTTTTGGTATGAACATCCAGGATTGTGCAGACCCAAACAGATTTCTTTCACAGCCTTTCAACATTTTTATTCTTAATATACTTTTAGTACTACTAAATGAGCTCTTGCTTTATGAGACTTCTCTTTCTTTTAAAATATTTCTATCCAGGAAATAGTCTAAAATAATGGCAGAATTGTTTCACTCAAAAACCGTGTTTATGATTAAAATAAATTGTGCATATCAGCTTTTGATCTTTTAAAGTATAAAATACTGGCATGTGCACTTCAAGTCAGCTACTTCAT
The DNA here is from genome assembly GCF_009819885.2 of Catharus ustulatus. NCBI lineage: Eukaryota > Metazoa > Chordata > Aves > Passeriformes > Turdidae > Catharus > Catharus ustulatus. The sequence goes on from NC_046226.1 coordinate 28,177,720, forward strand.
GAAGCAGATTTTTGCTTTCTAAATGCTCTTCTAGTTTTATCTGCTGAAACAACATGTGAGGTTGTAAGTGTAGTGTATCACGTTGTGTTGAGATAATACTGTGGATATATTGCAGTGATTTATGCATAGACATAAAGTTAGGCATAAATTCCAATGTATATCTCTTTTGTCTACTTTCTCTTCCTCCACCTATTTGTGGCTTCCTTTTTCTTGTTCCTTGTATGTGTTTTGTTCTTCAGCTGAGGAAAACTCAGAAATAAGCTTTCACTTCTCCAACTGTACAATGTGTATATTCCTGTTGCTTGTGCTATGTATTACTTACATAGCCTGTTGTGTGTGCCTCTTCTGCAGTCAGAACCACATCAGAAACAGTGTTATGATGTTCAGGATAAAACATAGGCAATCATTTTGATAAAAAATTATCAATATTTTTTCTTTTTTTAATTTAGAAACATGAATGTACATCATCTAATCTGGTTTTTGGCTGTTTCCTAAGAGAAGAAAAGAGGTGTTTAGAGACTTATTACTAGTGGGCATAAAAAGGTCTTCTCTATGTGACTTTAGGCACAAGATATATACTAAGATCTACTAAGAGAAGCTGCAAACCATGACCACAGTTGCCAGCTCTGAACCTCTACCTTCAATATTTTGAAAGAGCTGCATTTGAACATGTCCTGTGTAGTCTGAAAGCATGTTCTATTTCTTTCTTCAAATTATTTTTTAAAAAGTCAACCTTGAGAAATAATTTTCCCCAAGTGTTAGAAATAGTTTTTGTCAACAGCTTGTCAGATGAAAAAGCACAGGCAAGACACAGCTGGGTCTGGGAGACACATTCTGGCTATGAGGCAGTTTGCCTGAAAGATACTTGTCCTTAAAAATGTCAACTTTACCTGTTGCCTGATCTTTCCTCCTGAGAAATCCCTTTACATAAAAGTAGAAATTACTAATGTATGTATGTAGACCACAGTGGTCAAGCATACCCTGCTCTCCCTCTTGGCAGCACTGTATGTCCTTATGTAATTTATGGGTGCTAGGCTAAGGACTGTATTCAGGCAAAACATTTCTGAAAGACCTATAGAACCTGGGGCCACAAAGGCTTAAACTTCTTAAATTGTGTTATTAATCCATGGTGTGAGGGTCTGTGCCATGAAGGAAACCTCACTGATAAGGAGAAGACAGTATGAGTTATGTTTTCAGTTTAGCTGTAATAATTTTCCCATTTTGCCCTGAAGTTCAGCCCCCTTCTGCCTCAGCTTTTAAGGGCTGGGTTACAGGTTTGCTGTCTGTTTAGGTGACAGGACTCCAGGTGTGCTGACCATGCTGTTTAATGTTGTAAGTGCTGTTCTTACCTCTGCCACCCAAAGTCAACTACATCTAGGAAAGTGTGAAACTGGCATACCAGAATAATAAAAGCACACTTATTGTAGATATCTGAAAGGTTGAACTCCTGCCTTTGTTCTCTTATTTTTACTATACTTACCTCTAAATAGAAGGAATGCAGCAAAATATGTAGAATATGAGTAGGAGTCTGTTCAATTCCAAACCCACACAGTTTTCACTGCATTTTTTCCTGAAGACTTGGCTGCCCTACACTTAAAAAAAAACAAAGTTAAGTGAAAATTGAAACAATCTGGTCAAAGTCCGTGTGTGCTTGTGTAGGGATGGAAGGAATTAAGTTAGAGGAAAAGATCTCTTGATTTTAGACTATGTGATTTCCTGATTTCTGGAGGAAAATTAGACATTGCAGTCTGTATGTTATCCTTCTCATGTAAGAGTAGGTCTGCAGACCATTTTGTCACAATGCAAATTGTCATAGCAGCATGAGTTCAGGTAACTGTAACAGACTGTAAGGCAGAAAATATAGTAAAATCAAAGAGTTTGGAAAATAAAAATACTTGTCCTCTACATCTAGAAATGTCTCTCTAGTGTGTCTTTAATCTATGTCTATGATCATGTATCATGCCATGTGAATTGATTGTTGATTGACATGTTTTTCAAACCTTACAAAGAAATGCTAGTGTCCCAACTTCCAATTCTTAAACTAGCTTAAATGGTCATCCAATGTAAACCTCCTCTTTCTTTCCTTTGACTACTTTTATTTACTTTTAGCAGCTCTCACAGAACTGTAGGGTGGGTTCTGAGCTGTATTCTGGTGCTGTGCAGAATTGGTTCTTGATGTGAACTCTAAAGAAGAACTTACAGAGCTGATAGAGCTGAACTCTTCCAGCTGGTGACAGAGGCCGAAACTAAGAACTGAGAGCTGTGGTTTGAAAGAGATTCAGATTGGACATTAGGTAAAAAATTCTTTGATAGGAGAGTAGTGCAGTATTGCAACAGGTACCCAGATAGATGGTAGAGACTTCATCCTTTGTTTTTGGACTCAGGTAAACAAAACCTTGTGTCGGTGGTAGTTAAGCTGTAGGAGACAAGTCAGACTGGATAGCTTGCAGAGGTTCTGATGTTTCTGTGATTCTCAGAGTATGCAGTGAATCTTTGTTTATACTTGTCCATTTCTTACATTAATGCCTAATAGATATTAGGCAGCCTGTAGTGTAATGGAACCTTATTATATATTGCTATATTTTTCTGTACAGGGAAGAAGTCCCTTCCTTCAGTACTTTGCAGTCAAGGTGTATTGGACAGCTGGTGATTACACCATGTCTTAAACTGCATTGAGTGATATCTCAGCATATTAACCCAGCAGTTTATTGGCTGTGTCTTTGAAAAAAGAAACTATTGTGAGAAGTCCATCTTAGGGGGTGGTAAAAATACCACATTAGGGAAATTTATTCCTTAGGGAAAATTGTTAATAAAAACCACACCAACCCTTTCCTTATGAAATAAAGACCTCAAATCTTATCTTACAGGTTAGACATAAAAAATAGAGGAATGACCCGCTGAGTTATGTATTGTCCTGGAAGGGTGATGGGTTGGTCTGTGCAGAGATTAAAGGAAGGAGATACAATGAAGCAACACACATCTGCTGCAAAACTTGTTTCAGCTGGAACAATGCAACTTTTCAAGGAAGATGATACACGGCTTGAGAAGTGAACTGATGAGCGCGTGTTTGGTTTATCTGTCTTTGCAGGGAGGGCACGTGCATGTTAGGGAAGTTTTGCAGGGTGAAAGATGCATTATTTAGACCTCACCTTGCTCTTAGTGCTTAGCAGGAATACCAAGGTAACAGCCGAGCTAAAATTGATGTTTGTTGTATTACTTCTTATTTTAACTCCTCTTTGACCTGGGCTCGTTTTTCCTGTGCTTCTTAACAGGCTCTTGCTGACTGGTGATATTATGTAATTTAAGCATCTAAAGTTAATATCCTGGACCGGTGCGCGGTTCTTGGAGTGGTGATTGTCACAGTAACAAGGCAACTTTCTTATAGGAGCAAGAAAGAGCATTTATTGAAAGAAATAATGGATTTAAATAGTGTACATAGTAGAAAACAATTTACAGACGTTTTATTGGACAGAGGAGAAGGCACCTCATTAGAAACCTAGTCCGTGAGGCTACTCACGTACACCGCAGGTGTTATATCTTTGTTTTGGGTTTGTGTCCTTGAAGAGCATGAGAGCCAGGCTCGAGCAGCCTGAGAAAGAATCCTGGCTGCTTTCTTGGTTCTCAGGCCAACAGACTGGTAGGCAGTTGAGTAAACTAAGGGCACACAGTCCAAGCTAAAATTTGGATGCTGATTTTTTAGCATATTTCAATGTGCTGTGCATTCACAGTTAGCACATGTGTGCAATTATATGTTTAAATTGAAGAACATTAACAATGCTTGGTAATATTCAGAGCACTGTTTCATATTGCAGTCACATAATTTTGTTAAATACCTTGGTTTACTCAGAAGAAAATGATTTATGTTATTAAAAAAGGGAAAAATAAATTCGTGTCAGTTTTACTAATAGTTGAGCAAGTCTCATTTTTTGGGTATAATATAGCAACGAGAGTAAAAATCCTTTTGAAGACTGTTTTAAAGCTACTGAAAATCATACCTGTTTGTTTAAAGGTGGCCTAAGAATAAAAAATTTCATCTCATCAATTTAGAAGGTCAGTAAATATCTACTTCCTTATTCAAGAGGTAAATAGTCAGTATGTAAAAACTTGGTAGAATATATGTGGAGATGCCTCAGGAAAAGATCTGAGGGGAATAAAACTTGTTTGTTGTTCTCACTGATATACTCTCTATATCTCCAGTTGCTGGTGTGTGAAGATACATTATTCATTTAAGAAACCATATTTTTATACTCTTAACTGAATTTTTGAGTAATAATGCCACCATTTCCTCTATTTAGCAGTACAAGAGAGAGGAACTTTCCAAAAGAACAACTCATACCTTAACTTTGATCTTTTGAATAGGGACTCATTAAAATCTTTCACTAGTGGGATTGTTATCCCCTATCAATATTGCTATTGATTGTTATCCCCTTCTTTTCCTTACGTGTTTCAAACAAAAATGGGTGGTGATTGTCAAATGCATGTTGAGAACATGCTTCAATGAGTACAGGTAAACAATAGGATAAGTTAAAAAAATATTGAAACTCTACCTTACGATAACCACACTTATAAATCTTAACTGTTTCCTTTTAACCCAAGAAAGGTGCTATTTTTTTTATTCCAAAGTTTGCATTCAGATTCTTAATAAATGATGATGATCAACTCTGTGACAATTTGAAAATACGAGAAACTTTAAATTAGATTAATCTGTATTTTTGTTCTTTCTCTGGATGTCAGTGGGGGAATGGGCATGTATGACAGGTGAATTGAGTGGACTTTATTGAAAGAACTTACGTTTAATAAAAAACCAGTAATAGCAAAGAAAACTTGGTTCTGTTTTTTTCAAAGAGGTTAACATCTGGATAGAACAAGGGGCCAAGTAACCTTACTGAAGGTAGGCTGCCTTGGACTTCAGGCTTTTAGTTTTGAGAGAAATCATTTTAACAGGCTTAAGCATAGAAAAATTTGTCAAAATTCACAAACTGTTGTGAGACAAATACATTGGAAATCAAGCTTTATTACTACCAGGTTAAACGGATGCAAATCATTGGACATCCTTGGATTTAGTTTTGCCTTCTAATATGTCTCAGCAGATAACACTAAAGAAGCTTGTTAGTAGGTTCTCTAGTTCTATGTAAATTCTTAATAGAATAATTAATGTGCTTTCCTAAATTAGTTGTTTATTGTAAAGGCCTTTCATCACATTATTGTACAACTAGGGGACTGTGCTGCTGTTGACCCAACACTACATGTTTACTCAGCTTACAGAACTGTCTCTATGGATAGTACAGTTGTAAAGATGAAATATAACTTCTTGCAGGCTTCAATAGCTTTTTTGAGCTTTCCTGTGATACCCGGAGTGTTTGAAAGTTTAATTCTGAAATCAATTTAGACTTATTAAAGATACAGAAAGAGTAGTCCTTCGAGTTAATAAACAATCTGAAAGTTCTGTTAAAGATCTAAGTTATTGATCTGTTGTAGGCAATATTCTCAGTTTTTGCTGTCTTGCTTTTTGACTTCCCCCTTTCCCCGTCTATTCTCCAGTGTATTTGGTATCCACCCTCTGTCTGCTAAGTTTGCTTACTTGGGCTGTGTATGATGTTAAGGATTTCTGAGTGGTCTTTGTCATTTAAGGGGCTGCCAAGTGCAAATGAGTCTGGTGCACTCAGCCCAAGAAGGCTCTTGGTATCAATTGGGTGGAGAAAGGTAGATAAAATGGCCATTGGAGATTTCCTTGATTAGGTGTTTTACTGTAAGTGAACAGGATATAGGTAACTGTTGTCTCATTTAGGTAATGATCAACTGATTATGTTTGTTAAATACAAAAAGAAGCCATAAAGCCTTTGAATACATACATTGAAGTAAATTGTCATGGTGAGGGGAGGAAGTTTTTTGATTTTTTTTTTTTGGTTGAATTTTTGCTCAGGAAATAAAAAGCAAGACACACTTGGTCTTGTGATCCTTGTGTAATATGTATATATCTGCTCTGTGTCTTCAATGATGTGCCAGTTTGTAGTACAGCCAGGTGAGTTGCTATTGTTACAAGCCAAATTTCAGCTAGCAGCTCTAGAAACAGGGGCATGAGTTGGAAGTGGTTGTTTGTCTTAGTAGATATTTGTTTTCTTCTGACAGGGGAAAAAAAAATCTTTCCACCACTTTACCTGTATTTATTTTCACATTTCTGTTTCCTTGTGCGCAGACTTGATTATGTTGCACAGTTTCAAAACACTGTTTATCTTCTGCCCTCTGATTTCTGCAACTACATTGATGTGTCTCAGCTGTCTTGTCTTCTGCCAAATCCCTAGCTAATGACAAAATGGTGCTTTAAAAATTAATCAGAGTGTTTCTGGGGGAAATGAAAGAGTGATCTGCATGTAATCACTTCATCCAAAGAGAAGAAAAATAGTCAAACACATAAATTAATAGTACATTGAAAAGCTTAAGACTTAGAAGTCACTGCTGCATCTTTTTAAAGTTTTTTTAAAAGTTCCTACAGCTTCTCAATTTTATTTTTCAACCCATTTTGAAAATGTATTACTACAAGTGAATCAAATGTGACTCATAAATCTGAAGGCATATTGGATGTAGTCATGTTAGAGTATTCAAAAATGTCTTCAAATTCAAATACTGAATTTCAAAGTGTTCATAAAACTGCATAGCATCTGGTTTTCAAAGCAGAATGCTCTCATTTTCCACTTTTTTTGGTCCTTCTTAAAGACTTGAAAATGAATTATATATTTTTATTTCTTATCAGCAAGTACCAACTTGCTACAGGTGCTTGTTATTTGAACAAACTAGTTCTAATAAATTACTAGTTTGTCTTGTGTTATTTTTCCTACCATGTGTTTGCATTTTTTTCAAGTGTCATGATGGCTGTGCTGACCCCTCTTCTTAATACAAATAATAATAATAAAGTATCTATTTCACTGTAACTGAAAGAAAAGCTGAAAGAGTTAAGAAAATATGATGAATTTTATATTTTTCCACATGTTTCCACTGATTGGTTTTATATATAGATTTGAGTGAAGGTATGGATCATCTCAAACAATAGATTATCTTGTCTGGATTATGTGGAAATCAGTTGTGTTTTCCCTGAAGAAACCCTGCACTTTATAGTTTTTTCAGTAAAATCTGGCAGAACTTTTTGCATATGTGAAAATTTTGCATACTTTTTCAATGATATTTTATGCAATCTCTCTAAAGGCTTTTTAAAAATAGATTTAATGTAGTTAGGATGCATCAACAGAAATCCATACATATGAAAACTATAATTATTGTAATTGTGATCCCTGTTCCCCAAAATCAAGAAAGTGAAAATCAGTTTAATGAACCTGAGGGCTACGTGAACATGTTTGAGTGACAACTTCATATCCATCAGTAATATTCTCTGTAGGAGCTGTTAAGTGAATGGGATGGTTGTTGAACAATGCTTATTCAGGCAGCTTGACATCTACAGCCTAAAACTGTCTCTCAGTATCCTAACTGTCTCCTTTTTCTTATTGGGCAAGATTTCAGAAAAGTGCAGCCTTGACTTTTGCTAAAATATTTAGGATGTCTCCAAGATCAGTTAGACTGACTTTGCAATAAGGTAGCAGGTGCCGATATGTTGCATATGGTAAGGCATACTGTGTTTCAGTTGTAAACTGAAAAATTTTTGTGTTTGTGAGGTTGCTTCTCAAAAGGCTGGAAAATCCTTCTGGTTGAAAGCAGCAAACTGGAGTGATTTTCCAGAATCTTCTGACCTAAACTGATCAGTATGTCAAAAAGTGCAGAAAATTGCTATGCTTTAATAAGATAAGTTGGTTCATGTTTCACATTTATTGGGCACTTTATGATATAGCAGTGGAATATAAATTTAAAATTATAAATTAAATTTATAAATTGGTCATATTTTTTGTGCTTATAGTTGTAAACCTGAGCAAAAACTAGATACTCTGAAGTTATCTTCAATTTGAGCATTTTGTTTTTGATATTAGTATGCATGAATGCTTATGAAAGAGTGTGCAACTGAATGGGTGTGCTCTTGCTCATATACTAAACCTAATTTGTTTGGTCTTTGTCTCATGAGATGTGGAGGGAATCTGAAGTAGAGTTCTAATAATTTCTGATTGCATCTGTTTTTTTTTCTCTCTCACCAATTAAAAATGGAATTACAGTTTGTGTGACCTGCTTGGGATGATCGTGAAGCGAAAGCTGTGTTGTCGTGACATGAGAAATCAGTTGAGTCAGCAATGACCAATGCAATTAGAATAGGTAACTTAATTTGGAAAGGAGGGAGCAAGATGAGAAAAAATGGCTGCAAATGTGTTTATGTTTTGGGAATATTTATGACTAAGAGCAAGGGCAATATTTTTTGAACTACAGAAACTACAAAAATATAGGTCTAGGTTAGATGTTTTGGAACATTTTGATTTGTCTTTATGGAGAAGGGATTGTAGAAGAAGAATTCTGCAACAAAATTAAAGATTCAGCTTGCCAAATTATTTTAGTTCAAAAAACCTTTACAACTCAATCTGAGGAGCATAACTGAAGAGTATCAGTTACATTTTTATTCCTAGCTTTTTGTTAAGAGGATGTAATTTTTTCCCCATAGACAAGCATAAATATTACATTTCATGAAATGTACAATGTATAATTAAACTCAGAAATAGTGTACTAAAAAACATACAAGGAAATGCTGTGCACAATTTTAGTCCAGAATGAATCTTATGTTTTAATCCTGACTGTGTTTTTTGAAGGAGAACAAATTGGATTTAAATTGATTTGGGTAATGCTGCACTTTTACCTTGGTTAGAGTTTGAAGCTGTAAAACTTTAGTGTGATTTGACTTTGCATCTTAAAAATATAATTATATTTAAAGTGAGACTTAATCTGAATATAAATATAGTAATGTCCTTAATGTTCTCTGTAGCTGCCACAGATTTTCTGTTTCTGTCAGGATGAGGATAGTCACCTGCATTCCTTAAAGTAAATTAAGCAACAATAAAATAAATACTTGAGCCTGGGTGGAAGTGGTCATTTAGATCTGTTCTCGAAGCCTTGAGAAATAGTTGCCTGTGAACCTTTTAATTTGCCATACACTTCCAGTGTTAGGTTGTTTTGTGTTTGTTTTTCCATCAACTGTTTGCACATGCATGATTCTTGCATAGCTCGCTGAATGTCAGCCAGCACTCGAGGGCACTTGAGATTGTGTATCTACAAAAGGAATCTGTTTCCTGGGGAACCTGAAGTTTTTCCTTCTTTTACTTTTAGGATTCTTTTTGTGCAAGCCCAACAATTCTTTCATGTAGAAATACTTAGATACTGGTTTTAGGAGATGCAAGTAATATGTGAGTGAGCTCTTACTAGACAGTGCATGTGCTACTGTAGCTGCAAGAAACAATTATTGGAAGAAACAAATTTTCAGAGCCTCTCCCCAGAATCAGATGATTGAATAGGATTTTTAGAATGAAAACTAAGGAACAAAAACATAGTGGAATTTACTGACTGAAATAATGCATGAAGAAGTATAGCCATTTTAAAAAAAGTAATATCTATTAACTTTTTTTTTAACCTGGGAATAAGATAATCTATAAAATATGCAAACCTTTGAAAAAGTAGAAGACAATTAGGGTAGAGCTGTAAAACTATTGACATCTGGTTCTTTATGCAAGATCTGTATCTGGAACCACTTACATGCTGTGTTCTAATTTAGTTGCAATAGTGGAGCAGGAAATCATGTTTGTACAGTTCACTGCACAAATACATTGAAGTAGTGAGTATCTAGTAGATTTAAAGCGATAGGTCCATGCTGGATGTTTCACTGGTAAAGAAAGCAATTCCCATTTCTTTCTTTGTTTCTTTTTTTTTCTTTTTTAATGAACAGAAGATGAGCAGAATTGTCTCTAGAAGAAAAGCAGTATCATGAACCTCAGTACTTAACTAAAACAAAACTTGAAACACTCACAGGAATGCAGATGTGTGAAAATTTTAGGGCTGTGGCCCTGGAGTTGAACTGAGACTGAATAATGAAGACGGTCAGCATGAAAACATAGAATCATAGAATGTTAAGAGGTTAGAAGAGACCTTAAAGATGATCTGGTCCCACCCTGCTGTCATGAGCAGAGACACTTGCCACTAGACGAAGTTTTCAAGGCCTTATCCACTCTGGCCTTAAGCACTGCTGGGGTTGGAGCATCCCCAGCCTCCCTGGGCAACCTGTGGGTTGTCTAACCACCCTCACAGTGAAAAATGTCTCTCTAATATCACACTCAAGTTTCCCCTCTTTCCGTGTGTACCCATTGCTCCTTGTCCTGTCACTACAGTTCCTGATGAAGAGTCCCTCCCCAGCTTTCCTGTAGGTCCCATTGAGATACTGAAAGGTTGCTGTGAGGTCTACACACAACTTTCTCTTTTCCAGTCTGATTTTTTGCAAATTTTGAAGTGTATCTGGTGAATAAGACAGAGGAAAAACTGGGAAAAGGAAGAGATAATGGCATAGTTTATAAAGTTGAGTGCCATTTTTTGTATTTGCATTTATCCCCATAGCTGCTGCTAAATTTCTTTGTGGAGCTAGTCAAGTAACTAATACTGCACTGTTGCTTTCTGTCTGCTCAATCCATGAGACATGCCTTGCTTAAGTGTCAGAGCTTGCACTTGCTACTTTAAGAAGTGCTTTGTTTTGAATGAATTAAACATGATGTAAAAAATACAGACTTATTTTGGGCATAGGGAAGGAGCAAAAGGGAAGAAAAAGCCACAACACTGTCTTCTCAATTATCCTCCATCACTCTTCAGCTCTGTAACCGTGTATATATTTACATAAGTGTATGAAAAAGTGTTTTCCCTCAGTGTTCAAGCTGTGGCTCTAACCACATCCCTTCCTTATATTTTGCAACACAGAGGGTGTGTCACCTTCATTTCTCGGTTTGCATTTGCTACGTATAATGGGAAGTACTTTGGAAGGCACACAAAAGTGAAAGATCAAACTGGGCACAGGCAGCTACTTTCAGCTTACTCTTCCTTGGATTAAGTTCCTGACAATTCACAGACCTAGTCATATTTCTCATTTCATGTACCTGTTATCACAGCAATATTTTTAAAAATATTAATATACTCTAGCAAACAGTATCATGCAAAAGTAATTGAGAAATTTTTTAATTGTTATTTAAAAAATGATCAGCATCTTCAAATAAGTTCCTCCGTACTGTATCCAAACAGTAAGGGGAAAACATACCAATTAATCCCAGGCACAGATTGATGGAGGCATCACAAGTAGTATAATTATAAGTGTAGTGACTCAATAGTATGGTCCTGCAGAGCAGATGGAGTTTTCATAGACAGCCTTAATTTTGGCACTTTGAATTTTAAAATGTCTGGCTTTGCAAACTTAAACATCTTTTTGTGTATATTCAGATGTATATACTGTTATACTGATTTAGAAACACACAAAGGAAATGGAACTTATTTGTACCAATGTCTATGTGCTTTATCACTAGATTTGAAAAACTGAAATACTCCTTACAGTTTGCCAATTGACCTAATAATCTAGAGAAATATGTGTAATGTTTTTGTTTTTATCCTGCAGCTGGTCATACCATCGTATTCAGTGATGAAATATTCTGTGTTTAGGAAATATCTGCAAATGCTTCATATTCACTTCTGAGGTAGTATTGTAGTTAAATATTTTTGCCAAACTAGTTTTGGGTGAGTTGTTTAGGTGATCAGACTTTCTGTTTCTCTTTTACTGGGTCATCTGTTGAACAGTATAACAGAAGAAAATCAGTGCCAGAAAAGAGACTTTCTGATCAAGTCGTATGGTTCTTATGAATTGCACTATTTGTACATTTGTCAGATTCATACTCAGAAACAGTTCTAATTTGTAGTTAGGTTCTCTAATAAAGAAGTATATTGTATGCATTTAGTTTAAGAGCACTAGTATCTTAAATGAATGTATTGTATATAAAATTTTCTCCTAGTGTATGGTATCTAATGCTAATGAGCAGCATAGTAGATTGAATCCAGCCTCATAATCTTAGGTCAAGTCCATCCGTCACTCATTCCAGTGACTTGGAACTACATGGTGCAATTAATTTTACTACTTCTAGGCAATTAGAAGGCTGTCCCTTTTGCAAATCTGTGCAGGCCTTGGAAGTTTCTCTAATATGGATTCCCTGAGGCAGGTACTTTCTGTACTAGGAATAAGGTTTAAAAAATTGCCTGCCTCATGAAGGATGTTAAATATGGATGCTATTACTGACATTCTTCTACTTAAAACGGAACATGTGCAGTAGGAATTCTGTTTCCTTTCTCCTCAGTTGCCTCCACTTATTTTTGCTTAAGGGAGGAACATAGGAAATGGATTGAAATGACCATTGCATTTGTAGCTCTGGTGGTGAACAATTAAAATGTTTCTTTTGGGTTTTTAAATTTTATAAAATGATACTTGGTTTTTCTTCTGGTCTCCATGCTGCACTAGTGTGCCTCTTGGACATAAGTCTTTCTGTCAGAAATCTTCTGAGTCAGACGAGCAGTTTGTCTACCCCAGTTACACTGGTCTCCAACAGTAATAGGAGAAGCTCATTAAGGAGGAATCTCATGCCTGGTCCCCTCTTATGACCTTATTTCTCATGCTGCCCACCTATCCCAGGTCCCTGTCATTTATTAGTGATTTTTAGAAAGCATGTCCATTCTTATTTCAGGATCAGCTTTAGATCTGTGGTTCATTTATTTGTGTAATTGTTTTTGATGCAGTTGATACTTCTGCTTCCACACTTTTTTCATACAAATTCCAGAAGATCCCTATATGATCTGAAAGATCTAAGCTCTAAAAGAACTTAGAAATTTTCTGTGAGTCTTGTGTGCTCTCTGTGTAACAAACCTGAGACATTTCTTGCTAGAGTGATATTTCCAGTTAGAGGGAAAGGGTTGTCAATACTTGTCGGATGGAACATTCTGAGAATTGTGTGTGTAAACCTTGTTCTCCCATTTTCTCATATCTCATAATCCTCTTACATACTTTGCACTCTATTCTGGGAGTACCCCAGAGGGTTTTGGAACTATGGGCCTGAATAAAGCAAATGGTCAACACTGCCAGATCATTTGGTGTGATATGTCACAAATGTGCCTTGCACCCTGTTTCATCAGTTCCTTGCAGGTATTCAAGAGTCCTATGTATGGTTTTAATGTGGGGAAAAGTGCAGTCTTGTCTTGTGGTGGCATTACTGGTAGGGTATGAGGATAGTCACATGAGTCTGAGGAGTAGAGAAGTCTGCTTAGGTTGATTTAGTCTGAGCTAACTGGGCAGTTATGAAGCAAGATTAAATTATCTTAGCCACATTTGATGCTGTAACTGTCTTTTTAGCTCATCTCAATTGCAAAGTAAAACATGTTGTTTAAACCATAATGGAAGCGTCAATCATTTGTTCATCCATCGATCAAAATTAATTATGACTTGGGGTCTTTGGTGCTGAGTTGAATATGCAAGAATACTAGATTGTTCCGTGTTTGTTTTTCCAGGAAGCCTGAAAAACTCAATACATGTGATGCCTCACTGTGATAGTGTATATGGAAGCCTTCTGTATGTTTACCATAATTGTTGCTTCTGAACAGGTTACTAAAAATCTACTTACATTTTTGGCTAGGTGGGAGTGCCATACAGGAAAACAACAGTTTCCAATTTGATATTTGTCATGCCTTTTTTTCTGAGATTTGTTCTTCCTTTTATTTTAATTTCTCCTGGTTTTAAATTAAATGTTTCTTTAAATTTTGGAGTTTCCTTATGCATTTCTATGGTGTCCTAATTCAGAAAAATATGTAGAAAGAGATATAACTGAATGTATACACTAGCAAACATGCTTGCTTTAAAAATATATTTATTAATGTAGGTAAAGAATAGAGACTGAATTGTTCAGGAAGAAAAATTTCTGGGTGAAACAATAATTGGCAGCATTTTTTGTACCTTGATGTATTTCAGGATTGTATTATTTTTGCAACTCAGTTGATCTCCTGTCAAAAAAATAGTGACTTGGACAATTACAGCTTTTTCAGATGAGGAAATAAAAGGAATGTCTCTGCTGCAGTAACATAGAGATTTGCCTTCTGAAGACCAGTGTGGATATATGCTGCTCACAAGGTGGTAGGATGACTGTACACTGGAATTTGCACTGGACAGGCTATTAAGATTTTTATGCATTTTTCTTTTCCCTCATCTCCCCAAGAGAGACCACCAATTAATTTTTACATCTGTCTTATCAGGCTGTGTACTCTGTGACATGTGCTGTAGAGATATGGTTCTACAGCTGAAAAAGACAATCTGTCAGGTTGGTTTGGTTTTCAGCTGTTTGACTACTTGCTATGTATGTAAAAAACAGTAAGTGGAAATAGAAGTAGAGCATATGAATTTTCATTATCCTGAAATAAAAGCCTCTACTCAAACACTGCTTTTTAGAAAAAGAAAAAAAAATTATGATTTAGCCTACTGATAAAGTGGCTTTTGTTTTTTCACGGGGTAGATTAGATTCTTTCTTTATGTATTTAATGTGGAATTAATGTCATAAGATGACCTTCCAGCTTTTGAATCACTACTTACTTGAAAAAAAATTGTTCCTAAGAAGTTTGGCTATGTAGCAACAAGGCGTTTCAGTATGAAATTACTGTATTTTTTGGGGAGGCGAGTATTGCATATTACTGGGATCAAAACATACGTTATTTTGTCCTGAATCTCTTTAAAATGTTTTGGTTTCCAATTTTTTTTCTCTTCTCTCCTTTAGTAAAGAAAGCTTATTTGACGTACTGTCCTTTTTGAAAATCCTTAGGAAATTTCCTTAATTGTCTTCTAAAGATTTCACTTAAACAAAGAAGGGAATGTACATACACTTGTTTTGTATGTGTCTGGCTAATGTGTTTCAAAGTGTGCCTAAAACTTGTAAAAATTTTAAAATGGAAGCCTTTCTTCCTGAAGTCTTTGATCTCTGTTTTGACACACTACTGCAGATAGAACTGACCTTACATGTGGACTGTGGTGTGAAATGTGGCATGCAAGTGCCAACATTAAGTTACTATTACTTTCAATATTTTGTCTGTGTTGTGAAAATTTTACTCTTTGACATTTTCATGTAAGTGACATTACATCACTCCGTGCCATGTATTTATTCATGTTTGGAAAGGACAATTACATTTCTGTCTTTCTTCAGTTGTGTACTTTGAGATCAATGGGCAAAGCTTACAGCAGCATTACTAGTAATACTATTAGTAATTAGCTATTAAAAAAAATTCTATTCAGAATAAGAATAGGTGATTAATAAGGTGTGTAGAAACAACAGTGCTATGAGGGCAAAGTTTATATGTTCAGTTAATCATTATATATGGAAAATGGGTGTTTTAAAGATGTATATTTAATAATTCTAGTAGGAATACAATTTCTTATGGTGCATATCAGGGAAAAAAAACTTCAAATTTTAGCTCATATCAGTTCTGAAATCATAAAAGGGAAGACTGATGCTTTAGGCTTTACTATAAAGAAGTAACATTTCTGTTTAGATTTTGGAATGCTAAGCTGTATCTTTGTGCTACCCTGTCTCTTTTTTGTCATAGGTCGTGTACTTGACTCCTTGCATTCATATTCTTTCAGTGATGCACATTTAGTGTTTTTGTAAATTCAACTGGGGGCCAATGTCACTGCTTCTGCTTGTTTCACAGGGGGTATTGCTAAGCAACATGTGTACAAACAACAGTCTTTGCTTTCATTTTATTTCTTTCCTGTCCCACTTCAGCCCCCCACTCCACTAAATAGTGACACAAGTTTGAAAGGTATGTATTAGCTTGTCAGGCAAAACAGTAGTTTTAGTTCATAGTTCTGAAAAATGAAAGATGCAGTAGATACTGAGGATTTTGGATGTTGGATGTTATTCAGTTTTTCTACTTAAATATTGATCGCATTCCCAGCAATTACTTTATTGTCCTTGCAATCTTTCTTTTTTTCTTCCTTCTGGAAGTAATAACTCCTTAGGATATTTTTACACATCCTTAGCCATATTTACTGAGGAAAATAGTTTTGAAATACTGTTGCTCTCATGTATGCGCCTGTTATATTCTACCTGTACACGGTATGGATAAATTGTAGATGTGTGTGTCTATTTTCAATATTGCTGGGGACATTTTATTTCACTGTCTAGATTCCTGACGTTTAAATGGTAGAACATGATACAAATGTGTATGTGTGTGTATAAAGAGACAGGATTTCCTATAAGAAGATTTTATAGCATATGGCATTTTACATTCATATATAGCAAATTAGATTCTGGTGAGAGAATTGAGGAGAGGAACCTCAATAGTCAACTGAGTTGAAAAACAACTTAGAGTCAATGGAGTTCAGAAAAAAAATGGAAGTAAAGAGCACATTTTCTTGCCTGAGCTATCACTTAAAGGCAAAACTCAGGAAGGAGATATATTCAAAGATATTTTATCAATTTCATTTTTATTTTCTGGGCAATAATTTTATTTTTCAGTGTTAATTGTACTTGCATAGTAAAAAGAATGTCTAAGATTCCCCTCGACTGTGTGGACTTCCCTGCTTACATTTTGCTAGGTTCTTACATGGTGGTGTGTTCTGACCACCTGATCTTATTTTTTCTTGGTTTTCTAGAAGGAACAGTTTTTAAATTTCTGAAGATGAGCAATCATTGCTAGTTCTGCTAGATTTGGACTAAGAGCAGTTAAGTGTATTGTTTACTGATGGCTTGCTTTGCAACTATACTGGATTTTAAATCTGGTATTCAAAATCTGAACTGCTTTCTCAGATTTTACCATTAAAATTATCTTACAGCTAAACGTATCTTACATACAGCTAAACGTGATCAATAGTAAATTTAGAGTAATTTCCCGATTACAAGCCACACTGACTATAAGCCACATCTTCGGGTGTTGGCAAACATTTTGTTCATTGTCCATACACAAGCTGCACCCAATTGTAAGCCGCTCTGTCGTTCGCAGTGAGGACCCGTGTGCAACAAAGTTGCCAAATAGTAACAGAATCGCAGCATGGCGGGGTTTACTGGCTCGGCTCGGGCCGTGCAGGCTTGGGCCACTCAGGGCTGCCAAGGGGGCCAGGTGACCCAGCTCGGTGCTGCCACTCGGCGGGGCCGCTCGGGGCCAGCCGCCGCCGCTGCTGGGCTCGCTCACCCCGGCCCGGTGCTGCACCGCAGTGGCAGAGGGGCACGGAGCCCGCCGGCACCCGCGACAGTGGTGGGAGGCGGGGATGGAGCCCGTGTCACCCACTGTGGTGGCAGGCGGGGACGGGAGCCCCACACCTCCCCCCGGACGCGGGGCCAGCAGGAGAGAGCTCCTTGTCTCTCCCCCAGGCTGCGCTACCCGAAGCAGGGAGTCCCCTGCCTTCTCCCCCCCCACCGCTGGCTGCACGGAGCCTGACTCCACCCACTGCACAACACAGTAACCAATTTGTAACAGTCGTGAAATCCTGGGTTTTACTGGCAGGTTGCTCGACTCAGTTTGCACTTCCAGGGTTGTAAATGTCAGAAAATTATTCATATATTAGCCGCTCCTGAGTGTAAGCCGCATTTCTGGTGTAGGAGCAAAATTTTAGTTAAAACGGTGCGGCTTGTAATCGTGAAATTACTGTATTTTATTTACAGTTTCTAGTTTTATTGGAAGACTGATGGTAGCCTTGTTCCCATTTTGCCTTTCTTTTTTGATTTTCATTTTTGAGGAGAAAAAGGATGTCTTTCCCAGAATGTTTGATTATACAAAGGTGAACTCCATTATTCTTCTCATTTGATATTCATAAATTTGCATATTAATGTTTTCAGTGGAGACTAAATATGCTAATTTCACAGCTTCTTAGCAGATCTTAATCATGAAGATATTTGTATGTTTAAAAAGAAAAGAGGTAAACTGCCAACATTGCTTCATAAAATTAGGTTAGAGGTCAATCTGAAAATCATGACTGCTGCAGGAGCCTTGTCTCCATAGGGACTAGAACCAGCTGTCACTGAAATTGAAGTTAACTGTATGATTTGTCTTCTGGATTGGTTGATTCCCCTGTCTTCTACTATAGTTTATGTAAACAGTTAAGCAAACGTTCAGTCAGCAAGTCGGTCAACAGGTCTTCCAATTTTTTCTGTGTATGTTCTTCAAAAATACGTTGGTACATGTAGTAAATATAGGTAGCTTCTTTACATTATATTGTTATTAGATTGATAAGGACTTCAATGTTTTTGTCAATTGTAAAATGGAGTTAACCTGATAAAAGCCAAGAAGTAGTGGTTTAGAATTGATACAAGTCAGATAAACTAAAAAGATGTTGATAAGATTTTCAAAACTTCTCTTATGAATGAAAAACTGAGTGTAAAGTTAATTCTTTCCATGTCTGCAGAGATAAGACTGTAATGTCAAGCTGCAGTAATCTAAAATACATTAAAATTATAGTACAATTAACAGGTTTGCTGTCCTGGTAGCACTGTAGGACGTTCTACTGTCGGGTCGGGAGGATATTTGAGATACATCTAAAATAATTGGGCTCCTCTGCACGATTTCACGATTATAAGCTGCACCTGATTATAAGCCGCATGTCTGGGTGTCAGCAACTGTCTTGGGTTACAATACAGAGTGTGATAAAAGGTATCTATTCTATCGCCATCTGTTGAGGGTGGGGACAGTGATCCTTATCTCTGTGGCAGATATTCTGCTAATGGGCCATCCATTGAAACCAGGCGGGGCATTGTTCTTTATCTTTTCACAACTCATCCTTCCTCCAGCGAGTAATTTTCTGCTAATGGCCCATTGAGTCCCACTGTGTGACTGATAAAATTACTGCATCCCATTGGAAGTTGCTCCAGCCAGGGGGAAGAGCCCAACACTTCTTACCAAGATAAAAACAGAGGTTTTGGGACACTAAGGGAGCCCCTTTTTCCACTGGATTCCAGAGGAAAACCAGATTTCTCCACATCACCACCGGACCTTTAGAGGGAAACTGCACCTTCTACAGTAGCACTGCTCCAACTGGATCACATCTGTCACTGCAGGAGAACAGCAACCACCATTTAATGGGACTGCTACCAACACCCTACCTGACGGGATGTCAGGTTGTACTCTATGACTTTGTCAGGGTTTGGAGTTTGTTTCTTTGTAGTGCTGTATTTCTATTTTAATTTCCCTAGAAAAGAACTGTTATTCCTAATTCCCATATCTTTACCTGAAAGCCCCTTGATATAAAAATTGTGGTAATTTGGAGGGAAGGGGTTTACATTCTCCATTCCAAAGAGAAGCTCCTGCATTTCTCAGCAGACACCTGTCCTCCAAACTAAAACAGCAACTTTTCTTTCTTTGTCCATATATAAGCCACGCCTGATTATAAGCTGCACTTCTGGGTTCGGACCAAAATTTTAGTCAAAATGTTGCGGCTTATAATCGTGAAATTACTGTAAGTTTCAGAAAACAATTTAGCGTACCTCTGTTAGGATTTACCTTAATGACCTGTATTATCTCTAGTATAGTCACCCTCCTGGGCAACTGGTGATGGTGGGACTGAGTCCTATCAAATGACTGGGAAATCTTTAAAATGTATTGAAGTTTTCCAATAGTATTAGATCACAGAGCAGTTTAATTTGAACTGTTTGCAGAACATTATTTCTAACACTTGCTGGATATCGTTTGTGTCACATTATCATTGTATTTAAACTTGATTAATAAGTCTTCTGACTTAATTTTCTTATACGGTATGGTAAATGCTGAATAATTATGTCTGTAAATTCATGCAGTTTAGAGTTTATTCATTGCATTTCGTAGTCAAATTTTACAATTGTCATTCAAATGTCCTCATTTAAATGAGATATGCATCTCATGAGGCTGTCCCAATAAGAAAAATTTAAATAAAATGTATATTGTCTTGTCATTATGATCTCTGTGAAGAGATTTTTCTCTTCAGCTGCGTTTCAGTGTTAACCCAATTCTTCATCATGATTCCAGTAACATTGTTGTTTCAAAGGGACAAAATGTTTATTATATGTTTTTTCTTTAAAATGTACAGCAACCTTAAAACAATAATCTATAATATGTTTTAAGCACTGTTATTATTGTAATAATTAGTTGAACCTTGACTGTAGACTGATGTCTGGAAATTAATATTTTGGTGCCCCTTAAATGGTTCATTGCAAAAAGACATTACGAAGGCCAACTGATACCATACAATCTCTTGGAACTAAATTCATATTTAAAAATCACATTTCTTAAACAGTGTCTTAACAGGAATAATTTGGTAACCTTTAGTAAGTAGATTTGAGGTGAATCTCCTTTTTCAGACCAGACTTCACATAAGACTAAGTAAAATCAATACTTTAAAAAAAATGCATTCAGCAGAAATAAGTGCGACATATACTGTTTCAAACCATTTCTATGAACAGACTAAGATAGATTTTTATTCTCTAATCATATGTTTAGGGTTGGCTATTTAGCAGATTTTTAGCTTTCCAGATGCTCAAACAATACACTCTTAAATACAGTATCCATAGATTATCTCCAGAATGCAGTAGATTAGCTATTTTAAGATTTGAATTGTGACTAAAAGCTGAGAAAAAGCAACAGCAGTTGCAGTTGCAAATGTGTTGTCTCCATTAGCTCATTTAAAATGTATTTATCAGGGAAAGAGACAAAGTAGGCTGTGTCTGCATGTAACACTGTTACTTCATTAATATTTTACATACATATGTGTCTGTCTATAAATAAAACCTTTATGTGAATTCTGTCAACAGCAAAGAGTATCCAAATGAGAGGCCGGTTTTGTTTGTTTATTTCCCTAGGAGGGCAGTACAAGTTGTGATCACCAAGGACTGATTAGCAAATTTTGGACAATAATGAACATAGTTAAATTTTAAGTAGAGCTTCTTTCTGTTTGTTTAGATACACAGAATTTTACAGTATTGGCAGATAGGTTATTTTGCTGCCAATTGGGACAGTATTTTTAATTTGCCTTAATTCAGTAATTGTAACTTACAAAAATATTTTTTTATTGAATCCTTTGTAACATGTAATTTTTAATACTTAAAGTTAAGGATAAAATCTTTCATTTAAAATAATTTGGTTTAAATGTTTTTCTTATTATTTTCTAAACTGTACTTGCTGGATCTATGTCTTGTTGGGTAACCTGACTTAGCCAGCTTAAGGCAAATCAAGTTTGAAGCTCTGCTTCTTAAAATATTTAGGTTGAAGAAATATTTGTTAATTAAATGGGTTTTCTGATGAAAATAATTTGCTTCCAAACCAGTAAGCTGCACAGATACTTTAATGAGTCAACAAAGAGTTGTAATAAGCTCTCTACACAGAGTAAAGCCAACCCAAATCTATTTTTAATAACTTATGTTGCTAAAAGTCTGTAGAGCTTGATTTCAATTATAGGAGCTATCTATACTCCGGTTGAGTATGTTATCAAATACTTTTTTAAAATGAGAAATGACCGACCATTCAGTAGTTGTTTAGTTTTCTGACTTATCTCGGTGTAGTAAAAATTGTATCTCAGTGTACCTCTCCTCCCTGATACATGGTAAAAAGAGTCTCCTTTTGTTAATTTAGCCTTTCTGAATTCAAGTAGACTTTGGGCAGGCTCCTGCAGAACGTGCTGGTTCCAGTTCTTTTCAAATTGATGGAGGACAGTTGCAGGCAGAAAAGAGCCAGTATATGTAAACCCAAAAGCGCTGAGTGGCATTGTTATTGCCCTGCTCTAGTGACAAAGATGACATGAAAAATTGCTTTATTTGGTCATTTGTTTTAACCAATAATCTTATTTCAGAACCACTACTGGTTGGTTGTTAGCAGTATTGACAATGTGTTGTGTATGTTCCTTTTTTTTCCCCTGATGGTTAGATTTTAATGTCATACTGTCGTAGAACAACCCAGGTTTGAAGGGATCTTGAGCGATCATCTGGCCCAACATTTTGTGGGAAAGGCAGCCTAGGTGACATTTTCTGGCATCCTCTCCAATCACATCTCAAGAGCCTCCAGTGATGGGAACTCATGTTCCTGGGGAGGTTGTTCCAGTGGGTTGATGCTGGCTTGATGCTAGGCACTCACCAAAGCCACTCACTTGCTTCCACAAACTGGACAGAGGAGACAAAATTTAATGAATGGGTCATGAGTTAAGGTCTGGGAGAAAGGTCATTCATCAAATACCGTAATGAGCAAAACAGGCTTAACTTTGTGATATACATTAAATTTATTGCACTAACAGGATACTGAGAAGTAAAAGAAATCCTTAAAAACACCTTCCCCCACCCTTTGCTGCTTCCCAGCTCTACCTCTTGTCCCTGTGGCACATGGAGGCACAGAATGGTCAGTTCATCACTTGAGGCTTCTCCTGCTGCTCAGGGAGAGGAGTCATTCCCCTGCTGCCCTGTGGGGTCCCTCCCACAGGAGACACTCTTCCATGTTCTTCTCCAATGTGAATCCATCTCATGAGGAGCTGCTGCAATGTGAGTCCATCCCATGGCAGCAGTCACCCTCAAACTTCTGTGCCGTGAGTCACTCTTGCACAGGATTCAGTCCTTGAAGGATAGGCTGCTCCGGCATGAGAGCAGGGCCCCTCTATCCATGGATCTCCCATGAGCTAACAACCTCCTCTCAAACATCCACCCGCTCCAGTGTGGGGCTCCTCTTCCACAGGCTGCAGGCTGATCTCTGCATCAATATTGTCCTCTATGGGAACAGCCAGTTTTCACCATGGTCTGCACCACAGGCTCCAGAGGAATCTCTGCTCCTTCTCCACTGATCTTGGGCTCTGCATGTTCTGCCCATATATTCTCGCTCTTCTCTGACTGGAAATAAAACTGCAACATTTGTTATGATTTCTTCTTAAATGTGTTACCATAAATGGAGGCATTGCCATAATTTTGAAGTGGCGCAGCCTTGGCCAGTGGTGTCCCTATCTTCAGGGCCATCAGGGATTGTCTCTGCTGGACATAAAGGAAGCTTCTGGCAGCTTTTCACAGAAGCTACAGCTTCTTTGTAGCCCCCCAGTTCCAAAAACCAGGCCATGTAATCCCAATAGAGTTTGACTGCTTTCACTGTAGAGAACATTTAGATTGAGGTGTAACATTTCTTCATGCAGCTTCTGCCTGTTGCACATATCTTTCTGCATGGGCTCCTTGTGAAGAGGGAAGTTTCTGTCCTCATTGTGCCCACCCTTTAAGTACTCAATTATGAGTATGAAATGGTTAGTACTGTTACTATTTTTGCCTCTATTGGAGAATTTTCACCCAAGTATCTGGGACACTGCAAAATATAAATTAAGAAAAATAAATCTCTAAGCAAGAAGAGTATGACAGTTAAGACATTTTTTGCACTTCTTCCAAATTTAAAATTTTAAAATTGTGTAATATCAGCATCCTGAAAGTTAAGCTTCACTGTTTCTTGAGCAGTCCAGCTGCAGTTACTGGAAACAATGGTACAGATACATCAGATTTGTATTGTCAACCTGTAAGTCAAGTGTCTTATTACTAGCTGTATCTCACATCCAGTGCTGACTGTGAGTTAAATGCACAGAGGAGTTGGGGCCAGCGAAGTGTCAGTGGAGCACTGATAACCATCTGAAGAGTATTAAAAAACAAAGATTGTGTCATTTTTTCCATACCTCACATTCTCTAATAGGAAAACATTTTTTGCTCTCTGTTTTTGCTCAGAATAACACTGTAAGCACTGCTGGGGCTATACCACCATTCCTGTTGCAGATAACTCACTTGAAATGCGCATGGATTGATTAAACTGCTGAAGTGCCCTGAGCGCTGACTCCCAGCTGTGCTTGTTCTGATTGCTGCTCGTGGTGTGTGCTGGGAACTTTGCTCATGGAGAACTGGCAGGCATTTGGTATAATCCTGCTCAATACTAATTGTGTAATAAAACTGGTAATAGAGAAAAATGGGCTTAATATTCTCAGGTATTAATGGCCTTCTGAAAGAAAAGGAAAAACCTGGCATTACTGCATAATTCAGTGTGGAGTAGTTCACTTTTAATATACTTTCTATATATAAATGCTAGCTGTATAACTAATAGCAGAAACTAGATAGTTCACTGAATCCTGTTGTCATGGCTGAGTTTTTCCTCAATTTTCCTTATCAAGGCTAATTTTTAGATCTCATGAGGTTTTCTCTTTTTAATTTACTGGGCTGATCTTTTTTGCATTCTTGTTGACTGAAGAATACTGAAGGCAACATGACAGCGATTTCTGAAGGAGGTGCATTAGTTATTTTTAATCATAATCATACTATGAAATTGGAAATTACAGAAGGAATCCTATTATAGATTATCATATTTTATTATTAAGGTGCAAACGATGTTGCTGCTATTTAAGATGAGCAGATGATTCAGTGATACCAGATCATCACATTGTGAGACTTAGGAGGCAAAAAGACCATAGTAAAGCTATTGTGCTAATTGTTGGAGTTACTAAACTTGATCTGCTGGTGACTGAGCTCTTAATCTTGAACGTAATGAATACTTAGCACTAAACAACTATGTATTATTTATTCAAATCTTTCATCCAGAAAACTAGATCATTTTCTGTGCTGATGGCAGAAGAGTGACTGTGAGTATAATCCATGAGCTAGATAGTAGAAGCAGAGTCAAAGAATAAATATCCTTAAATAGACAAAGAATTGGATTCACTAGTTCACAGTAATTGATTACAAGTATGTACTTGTTGTATAAGTACTGATTCTGACAATTAATTGGTGTGAGATGTGAGTGAAGAAACCAAGACTGGTCCTCTTTTTTTTTTATGGTATTTTCTAAAATTTGTACATGTGATTTAGTTCCAGTTAAGAATTTTCTGGCTTCTTATGTTTTTTAATACAGAAATATTTTGTATTTTGCTCTGCAAATAGAGAAGTTTTATGGAAACTACTAGGCTTTTTTTCTTTTAGAAAATCTAGCTATTGGTTAGTGTCACTGTTTGGAAATGTAAAAGATTTCTCACCAACACTGTGTTGGATTTTTCACTTAAACAAGCTTCTCAGTGTTATTACTGAATGAGTAGTAAATTTACAATCTAAAATCCATTAACTAGTGCATGATTTTATTTTTACCTCTACATGCATTTAACATTGAAGTTAAGGTAGTTAAAATTAGTGTTATATTAAAGAACTGTTTAGCCAACCCTCTTGCTAGTAAATGACTGGCAGTAATAGTTCCACTGTCTTTATTAGTGTTTAAGAGAATTAGATTTCAAATAAAGTTAGTAATGAGAAGTTAGTAATGAAGCCCTAGGTTTCTCTGGTAATGATCATATATGACTTAAAATTATTTTGCTTAAAAATGGGTTTGAGACTAGCAGCAGTTCAATAAAATTGCTTGCAGTTTCCTGATTAGTCGATGAACTTTTGGAGATCACATTTAGTAGTGTCTCTAGCAGGCCTAAAACTGCAGAAATGAAAGACGGCTCTTATTTCACTAAAGCTTTGCTGTCGTACCTTTCAACTTTCGAGCCTGCCAGTGTGTGTGATAGAAGGCATCAGAATGTGTGAAAAATGACCCAAATGCAGAACTGTTATTTGCAGTTATCAATACAAACTGTTATTGTGCCATAATTGACAGATGGTTTTGCACTCTAATATCTGTTTTTAAGGATATTTTTACACTGATTTAGACAGAGTTGTGTTGCGGGTTGTGGGGGTTTTGTGTGGTTTTTTTTTTTATTTTTGGTGTGCATTTTTTTTGTTGTTGTTGCTTTTGTGGAGGGAAGGGTTTGGCTTATTTGTTTTGTTCTTTTTTTTCTCCCTAACACAGCAGATACAAAACCCAGGAATTAATGGGACTCGGCAAGAAGGAATTGCGCTGTAAAAAAACTGGGGGCATATGGTAAAAAATCAGAATTTGTTGTTTGAGTTGGGGAGCATTATGGCCAAAACCCATTCTGAACCCCCCTTAAAGTGCTGGTGAATAGCTGTTGGATGTTCTAATTTGAAAGATATATTTTTCTTTCTGTAAAACTCTGTAAGATCTGAAATGTATTTTGCTGCAGAGAGAAAAAATACTTGAGAATTTGTGAAGCTAGATAAAATGAGAGCTGATTTGTTTCTAGTTCCTTGGCAAGCACATTTTGCTAAAGCAGTGACAAAGTCTACTGTTAAAGTGACTTCACTCAGTTCTTCCCTCCTGTCCAGTCATTTACTTGGAGTGAACAAATGGTAATTGTAGCTTTGCTTGAACACTGGCATTAAAATTAATGTGTTCTTAGAAAGTTCTTAAGTTCTTATTTTCATACAGGTCACATCTTGTTTCTCTTAGGTGTTTTTTCAATTTCAAACCTAGTGTCAGGACCAAATATGGATTTCTCCAATTAGGTGTAATTTCTACTTGAATCTTCTCAGAACATTAAGCTATATATTTTAAAACTAAATTAATTATTTTCTTGATTGAAAATCAACAGTTTACTTGCTTGAGAACAGCAGTAACCAGATGTTTGTACTATAGAAAAGAATTGTAGTTAATAAGAAGGTGGATGCCAGGGATTTGCTGGCCTATCATGAATATTGCAGTGTTTTAGTGGAGGGTGTTGTTTTTTGGGAAAAAAACCACACACACACACATATATATATAAATAATATATATAAAGAACCACATGGTCTGCAATTATGTTCTGTTGCAGAGAATTTTGTAATTTACACTGTGCTCCTTGGATAGATTGGATGATCTTTCTGGCTTATGTTTTAACTGCTTATGGATAAGAAGTTAATGTGAGCAGTAGAACAATGCTTCTCCAACACTATAAAATTTCCATGGATCCTTTACTGGTGTTTATTACAGCAGAATTCTCCTATAGGAAGAATATAAGTGACCGTCTTGAAACATCATCAACCTCCCTATCAGCAAGGTTTTCTTCTAATGATTACTTCTGCAAAGTAGAAATGCAGGAAGTTGTGTTGGCTGTGGGAGCTGTGATGTTGCTGTGGCTCTTGATTGAAATGGTGATGGAATTAAAGAACCTACTGATAGTCTGAGGACCTACCTGCATCTGGAGCTTGGTGTTTCCACCTGAAATGTGGAGGTTTTTTTGGGTATTTTTTGTGGAGAACAGAAGAAAGTTGATCTTAAGAGACATTCAAGTGAGGTAAAATGATACTGTCCAGGCCAGGGAGGCAACTGTTTGAAAGAAATCTGAGAGGAGAATTTGAAACAGAAAGGAAGAGTCGTGTAAGATGAGAAAAAGATGGCAAGGGATGTTAAGCTAGTGTACAACTACAGGAAGTACAAACAAATGGACTCTGAAATGTTTTCTTTTTGTCTATGAAACAAGCCATATTAGGTATTGTGGAAAAGACAAAGCCCACAAAGAAACCCCAGAAGCAGAGTGAGATAAGAGGCATGAAGGCAGACCAAATACTGACTTGTCACCATTTCTTCATACTGCACATGCCTGCAACTCTTCTTTCCCTAATGTGGGCTTCTTGTATAATTGCTGGTCCAAAGTTGTTTATATGCAGAACTCTCCTCAGGACTTATGTGTATCTGTAGAGCCATTTCTGGTGTTTAAAAATCCACAAAATTAATTTTTGAATACACCTATCCATCTGTCCAAATTCCAGGTCTGCAGCTTTGCTTACTCCCAGTGGGTTTTAGGGGTTTTCCTCAGCAAATGTTAGTGTGTATTGGTGATAACTGCATGGAATGTGTTCACAGCAGCCACCTTGGAGCCTGTTTGAAATTAAAGTAATTTCACGATTATAAGCCGCACCATTTTGACTAAAATTTTGGTCTGAACCCGAAGTGCGGCTTATAATCAGGTGCGGCTTATATATGGACAAAGAACGAAAAGTTGCTGTTTTAGTTTGGAGGACATGTGTCTGCTGAGAAAGGCAGGAGCTTCTCTTTAAAATGGAGAATGTAAACCCCTTCCCTCCAAATTATTATAATTTTGAAATCAAGGGGCTTTCAGGCAAAGATATGGGAATTAGGAATAACAGTTCTTTTCTAGGGAAATTAAAATGGAAATACAGTACTACAAAGAAACAAACTCCAAACCCTGACAAAGTCAGAGTACAACCTGACACCCCATCAGGCAGGGTGTTGGCAGCAGTCCATTAAATGGTGGTTGCAGTCCTCTTACAGTGACAGATGTGATTCAGTTGGAGCAGTGCTCCTGTAGAAGGTGCAGCTTCCCTCTGGAGGTCCAGTGGTGATGTGGAGAAATCTGGTTTTCCTCTGGAGTCCAGTGGAGAAAGGGACAACCTTAGTGTCCCAAAACCTCTGTTTTTGTCTTGGTATGGGCTCTTCCCCCTGGCTGGAGCAACTTCCAATGGGATGAAGTAATTTTATCAGTGCCACAGTGGGACTCAATGGGCCATTAGCAGAAAATGACTCGCTGGAGGAAGGATGGGTTGTGAAAAGATAAAGAACAATGCCCTGCCTGGTTTCAGTGGATAACCCATTAGCAGAATATCTGCCATGGAGATAAGGATCACTGCCCCCACCCTCAACAGATGGTGATAGAATAGATATCTTTTATCACACTGTGTATTGTAACGTGCGGCTTATAATCAGGTGCGGCTTATGTATGGACAAAGAATGAAAAGTTACCAACACCCGGAAGTGCGGCTTATAATCAGTGCGACTTATAATCGTGAAATCACTGTATTTGGATGCATTTCCTGAAATTAGGTAAAAAACTGTCACCCAATATGTTTAGCGTTTCTTCATACGTGCATGCATATAAATATATATATATATTGGGGGTGTGTGTGTTTTTTCTCTTGGTGTTTTTTTTCCCTTTAACCCATTGAAGATCTAATGCTTGGAGCTGTTACAGGAGGTTGCTTTGTCTCCTGTCTGTTGCTATAAATATTTCTGTCATAATCTTAACAACAATCTGTAATGATATAAAATTTGCCAGTTTGCAAAAGTATTCTCAGAGCTACATTTACGGCCTAACAATGAGTTTGGTATTAAAAGAATAAAGAATGAGCACCAGAAATAGCTTGTTTGTGATCTAGTATCACTTCCTACCCTTGCATGCATGGATTTTTTTTATACTGTGGGTTGGTTTTTTTTTTCCTTCTCTGTTTTATATACCTTCTGGGGAACTACTGGAACCTTTGTACAGGGATTAAAAAAGTGATAAAAGCAAGTGTCAAATATGTTGGTGCTTTATGTAAACCAGAATTTTAATATGATGAACAGCAACACCTAGCCTTTAGGCATGAATGTTCAGCTGCTGAGAGCTTCAGCATTAGGTACTAATGTGGGCATTCATCCCCACTGCCCCTTGCTGTAGTAATTCCCTGTAATTTATTTACTTTATCAAAGACACCAACTCTAATCTGACAGCATTTGCAATCTGCCAAAGTGTAAAACTGTCACAAGATGCATTTACATATATAGCAGAATCTGCATAGCTGTACAGGAGGTGAAAATAAGTCGATATAAACCTGTGTCAGTGAAGATGGGATTTTGTGTACAAAATCTGGCAAAACAGTTTATCAAATTTTGAGCTGTCCTTGGTGCCAGATGAGAAATGGGAAATTTTATAAGGAAAAAAAGGACAAAATTTTGTATCAGTTTATTATAGGACAAAGTGCAAAGTACAAACTCAAGTATTGAAAGCTCGCAGTACATGGATATTAATCACTGCCTAGAACACATTGCTAAATTATAATTCTTTCAGAAGCTAGCTATTTTTCAAGGTGACCATGCGTTTCCTTCAAAGCTTTAACTTTATTTTCAGGTTTGATATCTTGATGTAGTTCTTGAAATGCTCAAAAAAAGATAAAAATAAAGCAAGTAAAAAATCCAAAACAATATTATGAAATGTGAGGACCAGACTAATGGTGTTGATTTTTGTTTTGGGTGTCTTTTTTTTTTTCTTTTAATTATGCTTAGTTTTGTGAGTTTTTTGTTGGTTTTTCTTTCTATTTTTTGGGGTTTTTTTTGTTTTTTGGGGGTTTTTTTTGTTTTCTGCTGTCTTCTCTAAAGATGAAATTTGGATTTCTGTCACATGCACAGATAAATGAGTCTTAGCAGCAGATTACCTCAAAATAAAGATTTGTACTATGAGCTGTTGTGCTTACTTCTTATATATGTTTCTTTTGTAAAATAATATACTGGGACAAAAAAGGTGAGGATGTCTGAAGTGTTATGCCCCTTTTTGCAATAGAGGAGTTAAAGTAAGGGCAACTTCCATGATGTGCCAAATCACAGGCAGTTTGTTACCTTTCCAGCTGTTTGTTATTTGCTCCGCATGGATCACCACAGATGGAAGAGATATGCTCTGGATTTTAGTGCTCCTTCTCTGCTTGCGTTTGGGAAGATGCTACCCTTTGATATTAGTTTATATCCTCCTGAAATATTCCAGTGATACTGACAATATGGGATGGCGTAATGAAGATAACTGAAATTTAAACCTCAGGAAACTAAGAAATGAAACATTATTTTATGTATCTATATATATAGCATGGTCTATACTGTTGTTGGAATACAGTGCAGGAGCTTTGGCAGAGCAGCTGGTGGGCAAGGCACATGGCAGCACAGTCCTGGGTGATCCCAGCAGGGAGGCAGATGCAGGGATTGCTCACCATGTGATAGAAGCTGTGTAGAGGAGCACTGTTCTGTAAACTGTGTTATTACATCTGCCAGGAGCAGCTCTGGCTGATTGCTGATGAGCTGGTAATGGACTAATAAGAATGAAAATGTTGGGGAAGATAGAAGTAGCCTGAAGCTGCAGTTTGGACAATGAAGGCGAGGAACAGGTTGCCTATCACAGATGTAAAATCGTGCAATAAAATGCTTCAGATATTAAAATACAAGGCATGTCTGTGAATCCTCTGTCTGGTAACATTAGCAAGTATAAAATGAATGTTGCACTGTGGGACTATAAATACACATCTATTGTGCTAAATTATCCTGGATGGAGTAGTAACGTGGAATTGCATAGCATCACATAGCTTTTTAAATGCAAACTTGTGAAAATTGTAACTAATAGAATCATCATTAGTTTCTAAAATTACTATTTCTATTAAAAGATGTTGAATTCACTGACTTTTTTTGCTCAAAATGTAGCTGTTTTTGCTAGATAAAATTGTGAGTTGTTGCAGAAAGTAGAGTGTCAGGAAACTGAAACTTTGGAAAACAGGAGATGAAGCATTAACCACCATGCTGATATGGGAAGGTCAAACCCTTAATTTAACCACAGTTAGCTTTACTTAGAAGGTGGAAATAAATATACTTTATATTGTAATGAGAATTCATGTAGATTTGTTCCAGACTCACTAATTAAGTACCACTTGAAATTAATGATTGTTTTATGCTGAAAGCATATTTGTATTTTTTTCTTTTTGTTGTGGCAAGGGATAGTGCAACATGAATATTTATTATAACTTTTCGAGTTATTTAACATTTTACGCAGTACTTCTTAATTAGTGCTTCTTTTAGCAGTTTGTTTTTCCCATATAAATTTTAGAGCAGGAATGTGAGGTGAGATTTTTATTATGATACTAAAATTGAGCAAAAATTTTATTCCTTGTCCCCCCTGAGAAAACAATGGGGAGTTATGCGCTTCATTTTTTTACTTTGGTTTGTTTTAATGTTTATAGATTACATACACAATTTTTTTAGTAGATGTCAGACCATGAAATAACTGAATAACACATCCCGTATTCACACTTTCAAGTTAGTAGTATTTAACCTTTCAATTTGCAATACTTTTCATTACAAGAGACATTTAATGACATATGCATTACTCATGGGGATTTTGAATGTATATTCTTCAGATGTACTCTGTCTTTGCATAAAAGCGCTCAGAAATTGCTCTTAATTTTTCAATAACAGATATCTAAGGAGTGGAATGATTGATCATAAAACATTCCTGTTTAATGGCCACCTTAAATTTAGTAAACCTGAAAATTTAGGTAAATTATAGATTTGGTAGTGTAATATACTATAGTTTTTTTTCAAGACTGCTATGGAGAAAATACATGTTTTGATCTCTATCCATTATTAAAATCTGTATTACAGGTGAGATATGTAACCTATATAATTGATACAAAAAAAGAGTAATAAAAGCTTTCCTCAGCTACCAATACAAAACAGAAATGTTATAGTGGAATGATGACTTACAGTGAAATCTAGTATTATGCAGGTATGTCTTTGTCTTGTCTTAGCAAAATGAATGTTAAAAAGATGATAGATTTTTATTTTAAAATTCTGCTGCATTGGTTTTGGTGGTTCAACAGGTAATTCAATTTGTTTGTCCATTCCATCATGCTTAGTGTTCTCTTTTTGTATCTCAGCCATGCTATTAAAAAATGCCTCTGGTTAGTGCCAAGCAGCATAAGTCCCTGTGGAGACTTACATATATTACAGAAGGTTATGAAGACTTTCTTTGGTGTAATTACATGAAAAACAAGTGGTCTGACTGTCTGAGTATTTATCATTTCAGTGAGTCTTTATGGTGGGCACTAGGTGGGTGTGACAGGTGAGAAAGGACTGGAGTACCAAGATCTGTACTGAACTGATGCTGTGGTCTCAGGCAGCTACTGGATGGGTCATCAGCAAAATACTCTGCCCAGAAACACAGACAGTGCCTTCCCATGAACTTTACCCTTCTCCTTCCCCCAGTCTTTGATGAGGTGTGAGTGCTGGTCCGTTTAGTTACAAAGATGTGGCAAACAAGAGACATCAGAAAGCGCCATCAGTGTGATGTTTTTATGGAGCAGAAAAAGAATAACCAGAGTTAATGCCTTCCTCCAGTATTCTGTGGCTAAAGAACCCTTACTTTTCCTTTTTCTCAAGCTGAAGCTGCAGGCTGCAGCCTGTCTCCTAAGCAGGACTCTGCTGCTGCTCCATCTTTCTGCTCTTAAGGAAAATTGTTTGAACTTTCTGGCTTGGACTTCTTGACATTTATATTTCTGTTCAATGTAAATTTTTATGTTGATGTGTAAAGTAAGACCTAAGTGTTGGCATACCAAGAAGACGCCAGTGTCTTGGGGGGTTGGACTATGCGTTGTGCTCTGGATTGTAGTGGTTTGCCAAAGGAAATACTAGTCCTCTGCCAATGGGATCTCTTTCATCCCTCTCTTAATTTTTACAAATGCTAAGCCTAAATTTATTTTATTTTGTGTATACAAGCATGCATTCAGATGTAAATACATACATATGTGTATATATAACAATGTTTAAACTTTTGTCATCCACAAGAGAGGACTGGGGAGAGTGATGTTAAAACTTGCCACATATATTCCGCTGGGAATGATTGCTGTTGGAAAGTCTGTTGGGTGCAATCATGTAGCCAGTCAGCTTAATTAGTCAGTTCTTAATAATTTTTTTTTTACTTTCCCTATAACTCTTTGTGCCTGATGGCACTTAAATTATTGGATGTAGTGTCAGAGAACTCTGCTCTTCAATGGCACACATCCACTGATGGTGTTAGCTGCTGGAGAGATGTTAATTTGTTTCTGTGGTAACCCTGTTCTGAGGAGCAGGAGAAAGAACAGGGAGGACTTTGTATAACAATGGCTTCTGGTTTCCTTGTGGTGCTAACTATGTACAAATGCCAGTGAAAAATGAATATTCCTTAAGCCACCATGGATGTTCTAGAGATCATCATATTCATTTAAAAAAGAAATGGGAGATTTGGCTTTCTAGAAATACAAACTCAATTTTGGTTTTAGTTTCTTAGACTGAAATGCAACATTACTTTGCCTTTTGTTTGCTTCAAGGCTGAAGTTCCCATGGGGAGGAATTTCTGGCAGTAAGTGATTAGGTATTGTGTCAGGTAGCTTTAGCAGGCAAAGAAATACACTGTTTATTCAGAGGGCAATCAAAAGTTATGTGATGTTACTGCAGCCTCTTCAGCTTGAGGTGCTTAAAACTCAAAGTATTAACTGAATTCCCACAGAGAAGTGTAAACCCCTCAAAGATTGATACCCCTTATTGTTTCTCAAGCTGTGACAAAATGCTGCTTGTTGTTTCTGTTGTTGGTATTGCTAAGCATGTCTGCATTCATTGTGGTGTAAATACAGAATGTGGTTGTGCTACTGTAGCCACTTTCTTTAAGTTTGATTTCACTGTTTTCAAAGGTATAACTAGGATGGTGTTAATGCAGAAAACTGCCTTTAAAAAAATAAACAGTAGATCATTCTTTAACAGTGTGTACACTTCTCAAGTATAAGGTTAAGACCTGATTCTGCAGATACATGTGACTAAATGCAGTGATGCAGCTTTGAGTCTCTTTAGATTACAGTTGATAAGTATGTGGGGGAGTTGTCAGTAGACTTGATGGAGATGAAAGATACAAGGTTATGAAAAAAACTAGATAGGAATAAATGCTTTTAAAATACTAAATAAGTGTATGTTTTAGAATTTTAAATTATTAAAATTGTATTCAAATCAAAAGAAACTATAAAACTATGAAAGTTGTATAAGCTGTTAATAATTCTCATATGAAGAATGCACAAACCGTTAATCAGAATTTTGTAACAGTTACCCATTGGTATGGGCAATTGCAATATCCAGCCCACAAAAAAAACCATAATTTCACACTAGAAGAGAATAAAACTTAAATCAGGAAGTAATGACAATTTAAATGATATTTGAAGTACCACAGAAGGAATGGAGAGAGTGGTAACAATTGCGCTTTGTCGGAAATAAGTACTTAAGCCTGGTGAAGATAGCGCCTCTGTTTTAATGACTGAAGGCTTTCCAAAGTATTAGGGAAGATTTATGTAGTTTCATTATAAAATTAAAAAGAAGGACAGAAAATACGGTCTTTGACTTCTGTGTTGGAAGCGGTAACATTTTTGTGTGTGCATTAACTGATATATTTGGATATATGGCAGCCCTTCATTAGGGCTAAAACAACTAAGTGACTGTACAACTAATTACAACTGAGAACATCTGCTCTGAATTTTTGTTAGTTGCAGTAATTTCACGACTATAAGGTGCACCCTTTTGACTAAAATTTCAGCCCAAACCCGGAAGTGCGCCTTATAGTCCGGTGCACCTTATATGATCTGCAAAGTTGCGACACTTGCCAACCCGGAAGTAGGAGCCGCAGTGGGGGGGCTGTGCTGCGGGAGCGCCGAGTCGCGAGGGGAGCAGGCGGGCGCAACCGGCAGGAGCCGCTCGGGGAGGGAGGGAGCCGGCACCGACCACTGCATGGGGAAGGAGGGAGCTGCCGCTGCTGGCCCAGCGCGGGCAGCGCAGAGGAGGAGGCAGGGAGCAGCTGCCGCCACTAGCATGGCACAGGCGGTGCGGAGGAGGAGGCAGGGAGCAGCGGCCACCGCCGACACGGCGTGGGCAATACAGAGGAGGAGGGAGAGAGCAGCCACCGCCGCCAACACGGCGTGGGCGACACAGAGGAGGAGGGAGAGAGCAGCCACCGCCGCCAACACGGCACAGGCGGTGCGGAGAAGGAGGGAGAGCAGCCACTGCCGCCGACACGGTGCAGGCGGTGTGGAGGAGGAGCTGCACCAGCCAGTGCCGGGGGGGAGTGTGGGGGCCCGCGGCGCGGGGAGGGCACCTGGGGCTGCGTTTAAAGGCTACGCCAGTCTGTGAAAAATGTTTGCAAACTGCCAGTAATTCATTACTTTGTTGCACACGGCTCAACTACTCGCTGCAAAAAAAAAGTGTGAGCCGTGAGCCCAGGCGCAAGGGGGGGCAGGAGCGACCAGCTCTCAGTTCCAGCCCCCAGCAGCCGCGTGGGCTGAGAGGCACCCCCCAGCCCCTGCCGGCTGTGCGGGCTGAGAGGGACCAACCAGCCCCCAGCCAGCCGCAGCTGCACAGGGAGAGAGGGGGCGGGCAGCGCTGCGTGGCCCCGAGCCGCGGACAGTCCCAAGCCACCCTGAACCGCAGCAACCCCGAGGTATGAGCCATGGCCTCCCTGAACCGCCGCGGCCACCCTGAGCCCTGCCTTCGCCAGCCGGGGGCGGGCAGGAATGCCGGGCCCCGCGCACGGGGAGGGCACTTGGGGCTGCGTTTAAAGGCTACACCAATCTGTGAAAAATGTTTCCAATTTGAGCACGTGCCAGTAAACTCCACTATTGGATTCCGTTACTAAGTAGTTACTTTGTTGCAAGCGGCACGGATCTTCACGGCAAAAAAAAAGTGTGCCTTATAGTCTGGTGCGCCTAATGGTTGTGAAATTATTGTATGTTAATCCAGTTTTCAGTGAAAAGAAGGTTCGAACCTGTGGACAGAGAGAAATATTAGCAAAGGGAGTGCCGGTAAGTTTATCAGCCTGTATAGAAAAACAGGGCAAGACAAGTGGTTATTGCTTGTACAACAGTAAGAACTGTTTCAAGTCCTACATCATCACGACTGCAGCACTGATTTATTTTTCTTCACTTCTTTCTGCCAGTAGCTCATTTATCAGCACTGGTAAATCAGTCTGGTTTGGCATTCCAGTTCACCTGTGAGATGGCACTTCAGAAATAAATCATCTGTGTACAAAAACTCGCTTGAACATTACTATTAACAGAAGTAGCTTGTTATAAAAAGGCCTAACAAAATTTTCATTCAGTATATAGATATCAAAACAACAGAGAGAATATAATATATATATTTTATATATATATATATATTACTATAATGTAATGCAACTAGGTATATAGAAAAAGGTTATAAAAGTTCTCAGGTCAATAGGTAAGAATTTCTAGGCTGATGAAAGTAGAATTAATGAGTTTGGGTTTATATTTTTATTAATTGTTAAGAAGTTTCCAGAGGAAAGCTGCATTTTTTTGAATTACTTATCATACATATTAAAGTATTTGAACATTAGCAAAAGTTAATGCTTTCTACATTATTTCTTTGTCATAAGCCAGTATAAAACGTGAAAATTTAACTCTGGGAGATTTCAGTAGATTTCAGCTTTAATATTGGCATGGTTCAAAAGATTTTCCATTGCTTCAGCAGCTTATTCTTTATGCCTGCTTCTAAGAGGATAAAACTGATTAACAGATTTAGTAATAATTTAGTATTTTGGTAAGATTAATAACAATGTGGATGTCTTGGGGATTTTTGGGGTTTTTCCTTCTTAAACTTTAAATAGGATTCTATGACTGGCAAGGATCTCCTGTGCTACCATCTGACAGTCGTATCATTTCACTTTTGTTGTAAAATTGTCAAACTTGACTTTTAAGAAGATTTGGGTTTCTGCCCCTGGGGCTTTACTGGGAAAAACTCTCCAAAAGATGAATTTCTTTGGAGCTATGGGATTCTTTTTAAATATGCAGCCTGGTTCTCTTGCTAGTCACCTGATACTCACTTTTGTTGGTTGTATCTTGGGTTTTCTTGTTATTTTCCTTCTGTTCTAGATCAGTACCTGTGGGAGCTTGTCTTACTTTCTTTTTCAAGTTCATGGAGACAGATTTACCAAGCAAAACTTTGTCTCACCCCAGAAGATACATTATGTATTTCTGTAATACTATTAATTTAATCTTCTTTCCAAATAATCTGTTTGACATTTTATTTATTAAATTATTGGCAGTGGAGTTTAAGGATTATGCATCATACCTACATTGAATTCTACCAGTGCTTTTTACTAGAGCATGAATAGATTGCTCTACTGAATATACTTGTAGTCAAAGGTACGGATTTTTGTTTTCTGGGACACACCTCCATTCTCATACTTAGCTTCTATAAGCCTTGTTAAGTGCAACACTGTACTTCATGGTAACTTTGTGAGTTAACAATATTAAAGTTGGACTATGTATCCTCATCTGGCATATTTTAAGAGAGGTGTTGCTTTCTGGGCTTGGCTTTGCTATTAATAAACACAAATACTTTTATTTCAGTAGAAATCGTCTTTGTTAATTGACTTATAAAGTCTGTTTCAAACCATTCTTTTATGATTCCATTTCTGTTGAAGATGAGGTCAATCAGCCATTTTTTAACAGTAAGTTTCTGCTGGATATGAGGCAGAATGCTAATGTCTAACTCAATAAGGGATTGTGAACACAAAAGTTGTTTCTGAAGGAGTTTATGATGTGTTCAAAAGAGGATTAAAGAGGTTATTTGACATAACCTGACTCTTTTTTGAGTTGCCAGTCTAAATCAGAATTTTATAACTTCTGTTTGTCGTGATAGAAGGGGCAACAGTGTCTCTGCAATGTGCTGGTGACACATGTGAAATACATGAGATGACAGCAATAATCTAGTGATGCTGAGCTTTCCACTGCATTTCGCAAATTATACAAATTATGAAACTTAAAAAACCTTAATGGTAGAAATGAAAATTACATATGGCATGTATCAGAAGTCAGGGTACTGGTGCTGGAAGTCTTTGGATTTAGTCCATAAGTACGTCTGTCCCAGTTTCTAGCCTAACATTTTATTTCCTTTTGATCAGCCTGTAACACCATTGGATTGTCTTGTACTTTTCTGTCTCATTCATTCCTATGATGTTTGCTACACCTTGTAGCTGCTAGTAGCTGTACAAAAGATACCACTGCCTGGTCAGGTCTGGTGAACGAGGATTTTATCAGTCTATTAAAAAAACAATCAAAGAGTATTTTTGCATCTTATTACTGAAAAGATAGATTAGCTCATGCAGTAGGTAGTGATGTGTAAAGGAAATCACTAATACTTTAAAAAGAGTAACCATGGCATAAATGAAACAGATAAATCAAAGTATCAGCCTTAGAAGTCTTTGATATAATATAGTTGTGGATAAAAATGTGAAACACATGCCCTTTTACACTCTCAAGCCTTGCAAAGAACCCCTGTTGGATGACAGAGTCTGAAATGTTTCTTTCTGCTCTTCTTTAGGTGTAGTAGAGGGGTAGTTGTTGAATATGAGATTAAGATCTTTCTTCATTGGAATTCTGAAATCACTGTTCAATTTTGTTCAATTAATTTTCTCCTCTTATCACACTCATCACACTGGCATTGACCAAACTTAGTGTTCTTGTTATTTAAATTCATCTTCAATATTCCTGTGTTTTTCTTGTTCCTCTAAGGAAGTTAAGTGTAAGTTAAACAATCAGAATCAATTAGTGAAAATAGTCTATGTAGCAAGTTTGCTTTTTTTTTTAAATTAGGGAAAAAGCTCTTTGAGCTGATTACTGCTCAAGCCACTGTAAAGAGATGCTTCTATGAAGACATAAATTCACCTTTTTTAATAAAGAACAATTAATGGTTAAAAGACCTAGATTTTAAAATTTTCTCATTTAATTTCATTTTGAACATTTATCGTTTTGCTGTATACATTTTTTATTTATTTCGAAATCTCAAGGGAATACATCCATGTAAAATGATGCTGATACACGGTGACTTATTTAGCCATTGTGGTTGGCAGGCGTGGGACCCTGTGGTTTAGTGGCTTCTTATATCTTTGTGCAGGCACAGACTTTTGAGGAAGGAGAAGGGGGCAGGGCAAGGTATATTTGTTTCCTCATGATTATGTTTTTATTCAAAAAGAGCTGATAAGTTTTGTTTTTTTACTAATTTCCTTCTTTGCTATTTTGAAATTTTCTTCAAGACCCTGTTTCAGAGATGACTGCTGTATTTGAAATACAGGATTGGGTGTCTCTTTGAAATGCCATTCTGTTTAGAAAGAACACCTACCATTTAAGTAAAATTATAGTGCTCTGAAAGCAAAAAAATAGTCTTTTGTCACTCCTGTATATTTATGCATATTTCATTTTAAACAAAGAGAATTTTTTTCCAGCTTGGCAGAAGTAACCATTGGCAATTTTTTTAAAATTTTTTTTTTTACTTTTTTAAAATGCCAGTGTGAACACTTCTCTTTCTGTTTCATAATTTATCTTAACAGCATAGATCATCCTCTTTTTTTTTTTTTTTTTTTTTTTGCTTCAGCTTTTCATAAACACAACCCGTTCCATTCAGGATTGGATGATTCCATTGTTTTGGTTGTGTGGGCTTTTGGGTGAAATTAAATTCTTTTCTCTTGGATCCAGCTGTAGTTCAGGGGAAGGGAGGAGGAGGAGGCTGATGTGATGTGGGGAAGTTGGCATGGACTCTTTGGTTGTTATACCGAGTAGGCAGACTAGCTATGAGTGCTTTGGCCAGCTTTGTTTTTTTCATGAGACAACACTGCAAAGTGGTCACTTTCCTCCACTTACATGGTTATAAAATCTTTAGAACAAAAAAATGAAACTGGACTGTATTTAGGGTAAGATTTAGCAAAATATAGGTAAGTTTGCAAATTGGAAACATTCTGAGTAATGGTGAGGTGTGATGTTATTGCACTAAAGAACGTTAAACATTCTGTCTTCTTCCCTTTACAAGTAAATAAAAATATACAGTTGCAAAGAATATTTCTAGACTACTCAAACCTTGCAAATCTGTATTTTCAGCTGTATCACTATAAATATTCGGTTATTACAACTTTCTCTGTAATGTACTTTTTCTGAGTGGTGTATTTTTTTGCATGTTGAGGGAGATTATCTGCACAGACTTCCACAGGCTGCAAACAGAACTTCTTGCTGCAACCAGGTTTGTGGCTGCGAGCTGAGATGATCTTCGATCTCTAATCAGAAAAGTCCAAAGAAGGACCAGTGGGTGGGAAGGGAGGAAATGGTCAGAAAACAAGAAACACAGTGTACATGTGCATGTAATTTAAATATGCACCTGCTCATGGTGCCACGTCTGTGCATGTAAAATTGTTTCTGGCCTAGAAACTTGGTCTATATTCAGATTTGGCTTTACATAACAATACAGACCTTTTTTTTTTTTTTTAATTTCTTTTTGCTACTTCTTAATTTTTGTTCTATTTACGGGGTTTTGAGTGTGAATAATAAAAACCCCTTTCTCCTCCATGCATAATTGTCAATGGTAGAAATGATGATGCTGGTGAATCTTTTGGTGTGAAAAATGTGATCAAATATACATAGAACCTTTGCTTATATGCATCCATTTAATGGACAGGTTTGACTTCTTTTAGCTTTCTTACTACCTTTTAAGTTTTTAGTGTGGTACAGATGACAAATTCTCAGTAAAGTGATAAGAAATGAATGAATGAATGAATGAATGAATTAATTAATTAATCTAGTTCCTAAAGGTCAATTTTCACTTAAATGCTTTTCAAAATCATGGCCTCAGTTGTTATTTTACCCTGCTGAAAATTCCAGAAAGTCAAGCTGGTTTGTCAGTGCATCATATCCAGTTTCAAGTGCTCGTTTACTTTATTGGAGCATAGTAATTAATGACCAATGTATGCTTCTAATGGTACATTGCATAAAGTGAATCAAAGGTGACACAACCCATGAAGCATTCTTCAGTGACTGCTTTAGGGTTTTGAAATGTCATTTGTTGTTACTGAAGCCATACATGTTGGCAGTTCAACTCAGCATGGTGGATCACTGCAGTCAGATCAGTGCTTATTTGAAATGTTTGTAGCTTTACTCTCATGCAGTTGTGCACGTGCTGGTTTTAAAGGCAAAAAATAATTGAGGTGAAATTACCTGCTGATAATATGTTATTAGTTGAGTAGAAGTATTTGTTGGTATGAGGGGAAAAAAAGAGGAGCCATTCACAAAGCAAGAATATTACCTCTACAGTACTTTGGTAAATATTGCAAGGACAACTCCCCCTCAAATTTTCTTTATGCAGGTACAGAGGAGCTAATACAATGAAACAGATCTGTTTGTCATAACAGCACATCCATCCATTATTTCGTGGTGTGATTATGCATACTAAGAACACTGCCGCTTATAAAGAATCAAAACAGTTGAACAAGTCATGGGAGACTACTTAGATTTATACTTCTAAGTGATAATTAAAATGTTTTTATGATAACAGTGACCCCTTCAGTGCTTGAGGAGGGAGTAAAGTATTGGAACTGGTTGGCATGAAGGGTGTTAGCATGTGGCAGTGGGTGTTTGTGTATGGAGCACCTTGAATGTTCAGCATTGGGTGTGGGAAACACTGGTGGGTTTCACACATAAAGAATGTAGAGCAGAAGCACCCAGCTGCAGCTGGGCTGGCTTGGTTTGGACTCTGGCATATTGTCAGAATCCGTGGGCCAGGAGTCTCCTTTTGAGAGGCACTGAGAATTTGTGACTTGCTGCCATGAAGTAAAATGCATGTGGTCAGAACTAAGTGCATTAACCACCACTGTTTTTGAATTTTAAAAATGCGTTACTTTTTTTTTTTTTTTTAACATGTCACTTTACTTGTTGTCCCTTCTGCAGGGATGGGGAAGAAAATACGAAAATTCAGACAACAAAACTCAGAATGTTTTTTTTGTCTTGCCAGGAAAAATGTGTGTCTCAACTATGCAAAGAAAATTCAAGCAGCTTAACTGAATTACTAGATTTCAAAGTGGTGGTGCTTGAAACTAGCTGTGTTGGTCCCTCTGTTTTCCTTTCATTAGAAGTTAGTCTCCTAATGTTTTCACTCACATTTGTATGGTCACACAGCTTACAGAACATACAGGTGTCTGCCCCCTTTGACTGTGAACATTACTGCCCATCTTCCTGCCTCTGATCTGTTCCAAAAGACTAAGGTGGCCCATGAGCACCTTATCTTGTATATTCCTTTTTGGTGTATGAGAGAGATCTTGATCACTCAGCTGCTAGCAATACAATCCCCTGCTCCCTGCAGACTTCTAGTTGCTAGGATCTTTGTATATTAAGTGTCTGCTGTCTTTTCACCCTGGCTGGCTGGGTGCCAAATGGCTGAGACCTCAGGCAAATAAGATTATTTTACAATTACTCGTTTGTTTTTAGAACTTAGAAGGGTTTCTTTATATGTTAAATGAAGGTCTAAAAAGTTTTCTTAGTTTGTGACAGCTGCTTTTTCCTTGGCAGAAGCAGAAATTTGACTTTGCTTGTAGTGCTCTTCAAGTATTGTGGTTAATGCCAAAGACTTCAATTTCTCTATAAAAGGCAGGAAGCCATAGTTTCCTTGCTCTAAGTGATATATTTGAAATACGGTATTCTGTATGAAAATACCCTGTGAACCAGGAGCTTCAAGGAGCTGATTTGCCTTTTTGTTCTCAGTTTTCGTTTCTTCTCTGCATAATTTTTAAGTTTGGACTTTAAGCATGAAAAAAGGAAAATCTTTATTTTATGGCCTTGTTTTAGCAATTCTTAGGAAGACGACTGTAAAAGAAGATAAAAGAAGCTTTCTTAATAAGTTCTAGCATCAATTATGGAACATAGTTCTGCAGCTGAAAATTGTAACACTGATAAATGAATGAAAAGTGCATTAAAAAGACTTTTTTAAAATAGAGTTTTCAGGAAGGCAGGAGCCAACACTTGAAATTAAATATTCAGAGACATGATTAAGTCAATATCTTTTCACAGAAGCATTTACAATTTTTTTAGCAGCAGGAGAACTTAAATCTCATCAAAAACAATAGGGAGGAACCTACCTAAAGTCCAAAATCAGAGGGGAAGAGGTGTGAGAAAAATTCCAGTCTTTTGATCTACCTGAGAACAATACTGTCAAATATCTTCTCCATTATAGCAAAAGAGGTGAAATTTAATAAGTGTGAAATTCTGTACTGGAAAAATTAAGTAATAAAGTAGGGCAATATGGAAGTGAATATTTGAACAAACAAACCCGTGCAGGAGTTTAGGGTTGACAGTGCGTTCATTTCATGTTTTAGATACACGATTTCAAAGATGCACGTCCCAGACACATTAAACTCTTAGACAACTTTTGTCTTGATGTTTAAAAATATTCTTGAGGCAGATAGGTCTGACTGAAATTAAACTGTCAAATAATCTGTCAGTATGAGTTGGATGGGGGTGGACATGCATTCACCCACGCTGAGATGCAAATACTTCCCTTGTGAAATGAGGCAGCTATTTAGGAGCTCTACACAACCATTCAGGATAAAAAAATGGGGAAGTATTTATCCAGTTGAACTTAGAATGGGAATTTTAGATAATCAGAAAGGGAAGTCACAGGAATGTGACTTGCAGAAAGGAACATTAAACCGTAGGAATGTATTTTACATAGTTTTCTTACTTTGCACTGGAAGTTGGGGTTTTTTCATGTCTTCCAGGAGAGTTGTAGATACAGGCTTTCAAAGATCTGAAAGGATTTCTTCCTATTTCAA
This sequence comes from Catharus ustulatus, assembly GCF_009819885.2. NCBI lineage: Eukaryota > Metazoa > Chordata > Aves > Passeriformes > Turdidae > Catharus > Catharus ustulatus. The sequence goes on from NC_046226.1 coordinate 28,221,713, forward strand.
GTCAGAATCAGCTCTGCACCCTTCTTTGTCCAACCTGTTCTGCACAAGCTCCCTCCAAAAGACATTGATGGTGTTTAAACTACCCTTTTCTCTTAATATTGAACTTTAATTCACTTTATATACACTTATTACTGCCTATCTAGAGGCAGAAGTAAGGACTTCTGTTTCCCTTCTGTCTGTCTTCTTTCACCTAGTCATTGGTTAGCTCTTTCAATCTTGCCTTTTGTAGCACATTCTGCAATTTTTTTTTTTGCTGCTGTCTTTGGATGCACAAAACTTGACCGTGTGTGTTACATTTGAGGTGTTGTCAATGCCAAAATGAGTGTCAGGATAATTTCGGATACCTGTTAGATTCAATACCTCTTTTGATGTCCTAAGACTGAAAGAAAAAGATGTTCTGAGAAGAGACCCAAGAAATCTGTTAGCCTTCTCTAATTTAGCCTGTCAGTGAATGTTGTTGCAGAATATGACATTATGGAAATTTTTTCTAATATTTTTTGTATAGGAAAACCATAGGAGTTATCTGAATTAATTCCTTTTTAAATAGAGTGTCTCTTAGAAACAAAAATGTGGAAACATCACAGTCATATTTGTTTTTCACTGAGCACTTGTTTTAGATACTTAAATTAAGCGAGAAAAAAAGTTGGACCAGCAAAATAATTGTTGTGTAATTTAATTCTACTTAGCCTCAGCTGCTAGAAATTGGAACTTGCAGTTTCTTTGTCTGCTAGGCAGATGAATCAATAGAAAATCAGATTTCACTTTCTAGTACTGATGCTTATCAAAAATGATCAAATCCTGACCTGCCTTTAGAAATTAAGCAGTTTAATCCCCTGCTGCCAAGGACAGGAGAGTATGTCTTCCAGTTCCTTAATTATTCTATTAGTCCTCCCTGAATCCTTTTGCCAATGGCCTAGTTTTTCAAATTTTAGATGCTAGAATACTTCTGGTTTGTTTATATCACTGCCAAAAGCAGAATTAGTAAACCCATATGCTTTTGATATTCTCCTATTTATGGCAAAAACTATGCACTAGTAGTACATGTTCATATAGTGATCTAGTACACTGGCTAAATTTCATTGTTGCTTTTCAGAATATAGTCCCTTTTACATCAAAGCAGTTTATATTCCATGTTTCCATATATCTGAAATAATATTTTGCAAAGTCTGAATCCCTGTTGCTGTTATGCTTGCATTTTCCTCATTACATTATCAAGTTATCTGGTTCTGCCATAAGCCAAGGTAGTTAAATAGTAATACTGTCCTTCATGTTTTCTTTTGCTCTATTATTTTGAGAAGCCTACAGCTCTGTGTCCCTTTATCAAGAGCAGCAAATAAGTTTTCTTCATCTTGATTACTCCAGAACCCAACCACTGACATTTCAGCTATTTCAGTTTTGATTTTTTGGACTTGACAATATGTGTGCAGCTTTTGTGAGTCCTCTTCAGCATCCATATCAACTGATGTTAGAATACAAAGTGTTGAAACATTAATATTCAATATCTTTTTCCCAAATGGAAAAGTGATTGATAAATCTTTGTGGGTGGTAGGATTGTTAAAGTTCTTTTTGTTCCTAAAGTATTAGCAGAACTTTAAGGGTGCTTTAAGTCTGCTGACGGAGCTATTTCCACATTACTTAGGGCTTCTTCCTTGGTTTTCTACAACTCTAATGTTTCTATCTGTGCTATCAAGTTTCTGTTTTGAACATTATAATTCTGTATGTATAGGGGACATACTCTAAAAGCTCCTTTTTGTGACCTGACAATTTCTGTGTTTAATGTAGTTATTTTTTTGAAAGCAATAAAAAAATTAATTATCCTTAAGGTTTATTCATATACTTTGTTTTCTTCATTTTGTATGTTTCTAGATTCACAGAAGGCTTAGACATATGTTGAATCTTTATGCCTCTGTGCTGTGTGTTCCTGCAGTGAGTACATGCAATTAAAGGAAACACTGGATGCAAATGGTCCCATTAGAGAAAACAGAAACTTTGTTGTCTTCTGCCTATGATCCCATTCTCCTTTCTGTGGTTTCCATTTCTTTACTGACCGTGTCTTCGCATCATGATTAGGAGTGCATTCAAAAAGTTGTAGACTCCACCTTGAAACTTCAAGGTAGGAAGGCTTGGAACACAAATGGCCTCTTCCAAGTGATTCTCTCTCTAGATGCCTATATATAGGTTCTGTATTATTATATAAAAGCTACCATTTTTTGTCATGTTAAAAAAAAGAAAAATCATGTTGTTTTCCAATCCCTAAACAGGTGTTTGGCAAGGGAAATCCTTTTGGGTGTTTTGGACAATGAAATTCAGACTTCCTATGACATGGAACTTATTATTATTCAGAACTACAAAACAATACTAAATGTGCATAAACCAATAATTTACAGGCACTTTTGTCCTAATGTTTTTCTTATGTGTAGCTCTCATGGACAGCTTCCTCTTAGTGTTTTGGAATGAGGAATTAGTGTGCATAACATGGCATTATGAGTTGTTTATTTTAAGTTAGTCATTTGATGCCCAATACAGACCTGGTTCTAGACCTGGTGTGTTCCTGCTAAACTGGTGTCCAACATGAGTGCCCTCAGCCTTCTGCTAGAATTCCCTCCTGATTATATTCCTTACAGAATTAGGGAGCCCTGTAATTCTCTTACTTGGTGGTGTCACTTTATGCTTTATTAATAAGGATCCTGGTTATTAATAAATGGAAGTAAAACTGACAACTAAGTAGCAAACTAATTATTAATACTAAAATTGCAACCAAGATCGTTAAGCATCACATTCAGTATGAGAAAGCCCTTTACAAGTATTTTTCAAATTACTCTTAGTGTATTTTTCTGAAATATAGAATTAATTTTGGGGATGGATGAAAGAGGAAATAATTTTCAGATTCTCTCTTAATGTTTTACTTAATGTGAGAGAATTCTGCTTTTTCAGGAGTAAACAATATACTCTTACATTCATTAGATCTTTTGAGATCTCTTACCTCAGAAGCAGAAGCTTGACTGCATGTAAGCACTCTGTGTTGTGCAATCTGTAAAAAGATCAAAGACATCTGTGTAGTCTATTAGTGAGGTATGTAATTGGTGACCGAGTCTCCTGAATTGATGTGATGCATCAATGATGCTGAAATGCATCTCATGGTAGACTCTCACAGAAATGGGGGTTTGGGCTTTGTTTTGGTTTTGGTTGTTTTATTAATAATGTATGGAATTGCCTCTTGAACTAGTTTCCTTTCACCTTTTATAAATTAGGAATCTGTTTTCCTAGCTGTAGTATATAGTATAGAACTACTATAGTAGTAGTATAGTAAGTATAGTATAGTAAGACTACAGCTTCAGCAGCAGCAAACACTTGTGAGCAAGGGGCTCTTTAGATGTTTTTATATTAAAGGAACTAGAAAAAAACCCTTTAATTTTGTTAGTGATTCATCATCCTTTTTTTTGCCTGATTGTTGAAGGGCATGAAAGTTTCTGCTCCATTTCTCAACCTCCTTGGTGAGAAATGCAATCTGTTCATGAAGTATCTACATAAATGGATGCCTGTCAACAATCTGGCACTTGTTGTCACGTTCTTCTCCTAAACATTTCACGAGAAGTTCCATAATTCTACACTGGGGTGGACAGTGTTGAGCTGCACAGAGAACGTGTACAGGAACTGTGGGAACCTTTCTGCTGGGGTCACCTGTTGTCTTAGAGAAATGTGGCATTAATGGATCAACGTAGATCTCAAACTCTCAGTAGGAAGCAACTGAGAATACAGACACTCCAAGTGGTCTCCCTCAGTGCTTCTGCCCACGAAAATTTTCAATTCAATAATGCAGTATATGCAGATGTGGTAGTTGTGGTATTACTTTTGCCACCAACAGGGTGCAAAGACCAGTTCATATTCTGAGTCTCATTGCAATTTAAGTACTATTACTTTTCTAAATGTTTCTGTTGAATTAACCTCTTAATCTACATGATAGAGCATCAGCTATACAAGTGTGCTTTGATTTCATGGCACATTAACTTTTAGAATTTTTATGTGACAAAATTGAGTGTTTTCTCAATTTCTGAGTTATTGAACGTATTCTTTCTTTACAGCTTCTTAACTCTGCATTGTCTTCATTGCATTGGAAGTTGTAATAGAGTATTCACAAAATTCTGAGGAAATAATAGTAAAAAAATTAGTCTTAGAGAGCACACATTATATTTGTGAGACAAAGGCTATTTTAAATTAAGGTAGTCTTTGTATAGTATTGATGGAAATCAACTTCCAGCACATAATCAACATATTTTTGGTAGCCCATTCCATCTGGCAATTCAGAATAAGATCCTTCCATAGAGGTTTCAGTGAAAAAAAAATGCAATATTTTTAATGGAAATGGAGCTAGTTTTATTTGTATCTCGTGATAGAACAAATAGAGTTACAGTAATTACGCTTAAGTTCTCTTTGTTTGAGAGAAAAGTGTTATTATTTTAGATTTTTCATGTTCATTTTATGTTCAGTTGCCATAGTTGATGATCCCAGCCAGTAGCCATTTGCCAGACACAATTCAGGAACAGTGAGAGTAGACTCAGGTCTGGTTGCCTTGAACTGGGAGTTTTTAAAATCCATTCAGTTCTCTGCATGGAAGTAGCAAGAGTGATGTGGTCTATGCTCTGTATTTTTGGTAGCGAGCAATTTGAGCGACAAGAAGGCAAGCTGACATGCAGTGGCAGGAGGCATAGGTAGCAAGAGAACCTGTTTGTTTGAAGAAATACAAAGGAAACAACTCCTACCCTGGATGGCCACAGGAAATCATCTGTACTAAAAAGGCTGATGAATAGGTTGTTCAGAGTTCAGGCTTTCTCCAGAAAAGCCATATTTCTATGTTTCTGTGTATCACCATGGCCATACTTTTTGTTTTTCATGGATAGTTCTGTGAAGGAGCTCAGCCATGTTTTAATTCTGTGGATCTTCATTGTTCCACAGCCAGTCCAAATCAGTGTGTGGACAGCATACTCTGGTCCTGATCTAAGAGAGATGAAGGAAACTGATTTTCTGCAGCAGATCACTGCTGCAAACATAGATAGTGAAATACTTGTATTTATTATCCAAAATGTTGCTTACATCATAAAGCAGTCAATAAGAAGTTTGCTGCTTTCTGATGGACCATTTGGAAACTGCTTACTCACTGCTATTCCACAAGTAACAAGTCCTTTATAAAATATGTATGTGCATCAAGCATTGTAAATGTAAAGGGAATAGTGAATACTGTAAGTAAGGAATGATGCTACCCACAGTAAAGCATTAAGAAGCTTAACTGATGTTAGGAATGTATGAAATGGTGATAACTCTCTGAGGTTGTATCTAAAAATATATTTATAAATAAACTGAAATGAGAATACAGGCTCAAGCATTGGCCCAAAATCACATAAACTTTTCAGTTGTTTAATTGAATGCTTCCTGATACAGTTTGATCTGTGCCAAATCACATTCTTTCACATGATGCCCAGACATTGGGTCCCATCATGTGTAAGAAGAGACTGTTTAAATTAAGGAGTGGCAGTGTCATCTCCTTGCTTCTGGGGAAAGAGGTCATCTGTGTGGCAGTGAACCATTTCAGTGCCACTTAGCTGTGGATCCAGAAAATGGTTTCTGACTGGTTTAGACTATATTCTCAGTAACATGTCTGTTTCATTTAGCAGTTAGATTGGAAGCAAATTGCTATTACATTTTTTAGGAATGCAAAGGCAAAAAGGGAGCAAGGACCTCTATTGCTGTTACCATTCACCACTTTAACCCTTGTAAATCTGGCTCTTGGCTATCCTCAAAGGTCATGAGACAATCAAGGTCTTCCCAGTGTCACTCTTCTATGTGTATTTTCCTTGCTCTTGTCATCTCTTCCTTGCCTTTCAAGATTTTTTCAGTTGCCTCTTTACCTTTCCAAATAAAGATATTTGTTCATCTATCATTTGTCTGTTTTTCTGAACCTGTGACAAATGGGTTTGACCTGAGCCTGTCCTGGGTAGTACTGCAACATAGGCAACATCTAGGTAATTGGTTCTACTCGTGATATTTTCTGACCCTTTTCTTTCCTATAACTGAAGACTGATTGCCTGGAAAAAATAAAAAAGAAGGAAAGAAAGGAAAGGAAATAGTTTGTTGCCCATCCTTGCTGTTTGTCTGCCTGGCAAGTGCAAATGCAGTTACTGGAAAGGTCTAGGGTGAGTCAGCATTTCTGAGATATCTTAAGCACAGAATGTGACATCCTGCATTGAAGTGGAGATGCCAGCACTGCTGGAGCAAGCTCCACCTCCTGTTTGTACTCAGGTGTTGCTACATATATTCTACATGGCCGTAGTGCAAACTCTTCTTTAAACTCCAGCATTTGTCTAACTTTGTAGTAATTGTAGTAATTGTCTACAAGAAGACAGTAGAAAGACTTTGAATGGTGTTTCTTACCACAAAACCATGAAGTCTTGTGGTATTTTCTTTATGCATAAGACTATTATTTTCATGATAGCATTGATAAATAGAGATTTTTAAAAATCTCGAGTTCTGCAAGTGAGTTAATAATGACTACCACAGCTAAGTAAAAATGTAGGCAGTCCTCTTGATGAAACATTGGCTTTTCAGTGTCATGATTTTGCTGTGTTCTGACCTTTGTAGAGAAATTCTGACTTCTAAAATTAAAATGCACTCTTATTTAAAGAATATAAAAGAATAATGTTCCATTTTGGTTAATGTGATTGTTTCAAAAGTTTTGTGCATTTATATTTTTATACTAAAACAGTAGTATTGATGTAAGACTATTTATTTACTTATTTATTTATGCACATGTTAGGGTCAGGTCAACAGTCTTGTTTAGGTTTGGTCAAGGTTATTTGTGTTGTAGCCAGTTAAGTTAACAAACATTCAGTGTGACTCAGCTTCTCCACATGCTGTGAAGACATTGTTTAGCCCACTGACCTTATGTGTGCTGGATCATTATCTTTGTGCTGTAAAAGACTTCCAGGTTTTATCAAAGTTCTTGTTGCAGGTGCTGTTATGGCAATCACTAAGGACTTCTAAAACCCTATCTAATTTAGAAGAAAAAAAAACAGTCATCACTAAAAAAGACAATTAAATTTAATTTTAAGGAAAACTTCAGTGATGACTGAAAAAATTTTAAAAACCCAATTCTCATGACTTCTTAGAATAAAACCACAGAAACTAACCCTTAGAGAAGATGTGCAAAATTCTAGTGATATACAAAAAGACAGAAACAGGAAGATGAATTTTTTTCTTTTTCACTCTTAGCAGTGACAATCCATCTGCCAGTATTTTACAATTTTATTATGTTTAAAGAAGTATCTTTGCAAAATTATCACAGCAACAGAGTTTTTGACTCTTGGACAATATTACTAATTGCAATGAAACATCATCATTGTTTAGAGTATATTTTTACCAGTTCTTCCAGGTCAAGTTCTTCAGATGTGAGAAATTTATTTCTCATGTGGTTTTCATTTGTCAATGAAAATTATTACTATGCTAATCTTTCAAATATATAATTATTAAACCAAACTGGTGAAGAGTTGTCTCACCTCACAGAGTCTTATGTTTCTTTGAAGTTAATTTCCATTCTAAGTTGTGGTTTACCTGAAAAGAAGGAGGCTGAGTAGGTTGTCCATTCAGATAACTGTGTATATGATTTGTAATTATTAATTAATATTTGAAAGCTTTGCAATTCAGTTTGGAAATATGTTAGCATTTAGATACATCAGGTCTTGCAAAGTTTCATTCTCTAATAATAAAACCATTCAATTGTCCCAATAAATATATATAGCTAATAATAATAAATATATATAACTAATATTTTCTTTTGTTAGCTTCTCTTTGATCCTTGGTTTGAGAACAACTGTTAACATGAGCACTGTTATGGATGTACATAGTTCAGCTCATATTTGCATGTGGAGGGACCAGTGTCATTGAAATTACTGGCTAATGCGATGGATAGTGAGTAAAATAAATTATTGAATACTTGTAATTAGACGTTCTAGTTATTGAAATTTGAGTCTGCATTTTTTTTTTTGGAGTATCACTTGAAGGCTTTTTAATTGAAAATCCAGAATTTGCATAATCACTTGTCTTCTATATGGTTCTTGGTATAATATTGTGGTGGATTTTCTTGAGATATTTCCAGTTGCTAAGGGTAAAAACACCTAAGTGCTTGCTTCTGTTTTCTATCTGTTGAGGAAAGATTAGTGCTGAAGGCTCCTTTTGTCCTGTATTTTATGGATGATATTCTGTCAAAGTGCCCACAATCTGGGAAATAAAAAATTATTACTTGAGCTCCTGATCAGCAGTCTTTTTCATCTGTAAACATAATTTCATTTTGTGTTTCTTTAAAGTCTTATGGTAAATAATCGTGATGTAATCTTTTTAGAAAATGAAAGAAATTTTGGTGTGCTTATTACAGGTGTCTTCAAAAGCTGCTACAATATCATATAGGATATGTTCTAGATGAATGTTTAGATGACTTTTTTTTTTGTAATGCTCAATTTTTGGAATAAAAGTCTCTTATTTGCCTCATGCAGTTTCACTTGTTAGTAAATTTATTTTTTCACTTGTATCTACTCATATTTTGTTTCTCCTTATTAGTGGAAAGGGATTGGTTAAAACAAAGGGGGAGAACTAATTTTAGAGTGTTTCCCTATACATTTTCTTAAATCAGGACAATGGGGTATCTAACAAATATCCTTAAGACTTGAGTTGATTTAGAAATCTTGCTAAATTTTAAATCTGGAGCCAAGAATTGCTGGTAAGTGCTCCTGTTAAAAAGCTGATATTTTTATTTCTAAAAAGGGGGAGGCAGGACACGTTTGAAATACATAGCTAAACTGTGGCAGTTGAGCAAGTTATTATGCTGTAAGGATCATTTATCCAGTTTCACTTGTAAAATAAAGCACCTTTGACTGAACCACACTGCAAGACCATTAAAGTGATTCATTTTGCCTCACACTTGGAGAAGGCAAAAAGGTGTTTATGGACAGCTTTGATGTCTTAATGGCTACTGATGCCTTGTTAAGCAGCCAGAAATACATCCTGTTTCTGAATGCCATGTAAGCAATCTTCCACTCCTGATTCTTACCGATGTACTCTTATTTCCTCATTATGGCAGTTATAATGGCCATTTAACTCTGGTAATTCTGCTTTAAGCAGATATTATACTGAAACAAGACCGCCTATCAATATTGGGGAATTTAGCTCCAGTACCATAGTTTCCCTATTTTGTCTCATGTTTAGCAGAACTGAATGCTGTTTATGGTGGTGTAATAACAAGCATTGTGGCTTCTTTTTGTTTACTTTGGTCTGTGCATATCAGCATTATTGTTGGCAGGAATAAGCGTAGCTGGGGGAATTTTTGTCACTGTGGCAACAGTTGGTCCTTATACAATGTTTGAAGAATCACACCATCAAAATGACTATTTTGATATGAGAACAGAGTGTCTGGGGAAAACTAATTCAAACAGAAGATATTTCTTGTATGTAATTTAGCAAAGAATGCTGTGATTGAATTTACTTTTTTCTACAGATTATGCCTCATGATACATATATTTCTACATGCATACACAGTATGTGTAATATTGCAAATGGGTTTTTTTAGGTAGAAAAAGTAGAGTTATTTGAAAAGAGCAAATGGAGTGGGATTATAAAGAGAGCAAACAATTTAAGTCATAATGGCTTTAGAGGGAAGTGCCTGTGGTATTTCTGAAATCCAGTGAAATGAAAAAATCTTTCAGTTTTTAAAAAGGATCAGCAGTTCCGTTTTTGAAGAATAATATTTCACTGCCTCTATTAAAAAAAATGTTTATAAGCGCCACTGTGTTTGTGTATAACCTCTCTGGCTCTACTTATTGTTGGTTTATTTCATTGCATGTTACCAAAACACGGAGTAGTGCATTGATGTAAAATTGAGTGGATTCCTTTGGTAACATAGAAAGGGTTTCTTGGTTGTGTTTTCAGAACAAAGTCTTAGTTCTTTAGGCCGGGAGCATGAAAAAAAGCACTAATTCTTTTGCTGCAGTAAACAAACAAAAAAAAAAAAAAAAGAAAGAAGGAAAAAAGTTACCTCAGAATTTTTAAAAACCTTTTTTAGTTTAAACAGGATTTAATCTGATTTTGAAGCTCAAATTTCTCTGCATTGAGACAAATGATTATGGTTAAATTTTGAAATACTGTTTTGAAACATTGTTTTATGTGCCTGGTAACTTCTGTCTCAAAAAATAGATGTTTCATTTTGAGTTATCATTTAAGTATTGCGTCTTGGGCGGAGCTGAAATATATTTATTTTGGCTTCAAAGCATATTTTGGGCAGACATCTGGGGAGAGATTATAGAATCATGGAATAATATAGACTGGAAGGGCACTCCAAAGGACATCTAGTCCAAACACCTGTTCCAGGTCTAATTAAATCATCTTACTCAGTAACTTGTGTGAGGGGAAAGTTACAGCAATGGTGCAAGATACATTTACTTCAGTCTCATTTCCTCGTGGATACTTCATTGTTCACAGGAAGAGAAAAGCAAATGAGCATACTTGCTTGGGGGAAGAAACATTTTCAGACTATAGTGATAAATATTTTCATAGATGAAAAAATACATATCCTGTTTGATACTAGTTTGAGAAGTGATCTTGTCTGCGCTCAAAATCTCATTATACAATTATTGTGTTTTACAGTTTTGTATTTTACAGTTATGTGTTTTACAGCATAGTAAATTCTCCTGGGTTTGTGTTTCCAGTTTCCTGAATGTGGTTTTTATGGAATGTACGACAAAATCTTGCTCTTCCGCCATGACCCTACCTCTGAAAACATTCTCCAGTTGGTGAAATCAGCTGCAGATATCCAAGAAGGAGACCTAGTTGAAGTTGTCTTATCAGGTAACTAAAAAACAATTAAAATTATAGTCATTCTTTTGCAAATGAAAATATCCAGTCGTTTTCTCCCAGTTTTTGACCCAACCAAAGTTTCCTTTTTCTTGATTCCTTTCTCAGATGTATTTTTTACTTTACCTTTTACTTTTTTTCAACCTTACTTTTTAATTTTTTTACTTGACTTTTCACTTTTACTTTTTTTTTCCTGTTGTCTTGTATATTTTGTAACTACCCCTTTCATCCATATTGCTAATTGAGCAACAGGTTAATGTTAATAATTTTTTTGCTTTATGTAGAGTGCTATAAAAATGCCCCCTGGAAATAGAGTACAGTAATTTCAAAACTATAAGGCGCACCCTTTTGACTGAATTTTGGTCTGAACCCAGAAGTATGCCTTATAATCTGGTGTGCCTTATATATGGACAAAGTTCAGAAATTTGCCAACCCGGAAGTGGGAGCCGCAGCCACCCCGAGCCACCCCTGCCCCGGCGCCATGGGAGCCCCGGGCTGCACCCCAGGTTCCCGCGGTGCCGGGGCTGCCGCGGCTCAGGGTGGCCGTGGCTCCCTCTTCCGGGTTGGCTCAGGGTGGCCCGTGGCTCCCATGGTGCCTCGGCATGGGGCTCCCTGGAGTGTGGGGGCAACATGGGGCTCCCAGATTGCTGGGGTGGCATGGGCTGCCGCCATTGCAGTGCGGCTCAGGCTTACAGCATCGCAGCGCGGCTGGGGCTTTACGGCATTGTGACACGGCTCGGGCTTACGGCATCTCGCACAGCTCGGGCTGACAGCATCACGGCGCGGCTCGAAGCGCGGGGGCAGTGCGGGCTCCCGGCACCGCGGGGCAGCATGGGCTCCCAACATCGCGGCATGGCTCAGGCTGCCGGCACCGTGGCGCGGCGCTGGCTCCCAGCGCCGCAGGGTGGCTCAGACTGCTGGCACCACCGAGCGGCACAGCTCCAGGCACCACAGGGTGGCACGGGCTCCCGGCGCTGCCGAGCGGCAGAGGCACCTGGCACCGGCAGCAGCCCCGAGCAGGGCTGAGCCCATCCAGCCCTGAGCAGAGCCAGTAAACCCCGCAATCGTGCAATTCCATTACTAATTTGTTACTTTGTTGCGTGCGGCGCAGATCCTCGCTGCAAAAAAAAAGTGCGCCTTATAGTCCGGTGCGCCTTATATAATGTACAAAGTTGCGAAATTTGCCAACTCCTGGAGGTGCACCTTATAATCCGGTGCTCCTTATAGTTGTGAAATTACTGTAATTGCTTTTTAAAAGCCCTGCATAATTATGCTTGCCAATACTGCTCCGACTCTTTACATGATTTATTTTTTTAAATTATGAGAGGGAAGGGGGAGCACAATTATGTGACTTAAATATATAGTCCGTCTGAGGGTGTCATTAGGTGTCAATAGAACTTGTCAAAAGCATAGATGTAAGAAGGTGTGAGCTATGTGACTAGGAATGGTGCAGAGTTTGCATGGGTGTGCAGTAGAGTGGATGCTGGAACCATAAACATGTAAAGGTGTTATTTGGCAAGTAAAACTTGGATGGTGGTTGAAGGGCTGAATTGTTGCAGTTGGAACATGCAGTTAGAGCATACGGAAAGATACTTTAAAGTACGGATATGTGTATGCCATACTAAAGTAAATATTACAACTGTAGAAGAGTGCAGGATTAGTGAAGAGAAAGGCCAAGTCCTAATGGATGCTGACAAGAGTGAAAGTAAGAGCTAGGTCACATAATCTTACCCAAATGATCTTTTAAACATATTCTTCTTGTAAAGGACCCTATTCCATATTTTTTTATTAGAATAGGAAAAAACAAAATAAGGAATAATGCATGTCATTCCTGCAAGTCAGCATTCATCTTTTCCATATCAGGAAACAAGTTTTTCACTTTCAAAAAGATGCCAATAATCTGAACTTAATATTTCCCACAGAACATAATCACTCTGCATCAGTGATTGTGATGCAGTCAAAAAAGTTAACAAGGACTTCAGTGCTTTATTTGGTATATTGTTTATAGGCTTTTGAAGTGTAGATCACATATCTTCTAGTTTGTCAAAATTAGGCAAGTAACTGTTTAAATCTTCAGGAGCAAAGGACAGCAAAGGAAAGTTCTGTGTCATGGCCTTACTGATGGCATCTGATGAAAACCTTCAGTTAGATGCCTCAAATTAAACATGTTTCCTCAATAAACACTTGGAAACATTAGTGTCCTCTCCCAAATGATCTTAAACTAAATGCAGCAATTCATTTTTGCAGACAATTCCCATGTCATGTAAAGGGGGGCAAGTACCCAGTTCTGCAACACTGAAAATGAGAAAGAAGTGTAGAAACAATCTGTAATGTTTAGGGAATTATCCAAACTAATTCAGGCAGTTTTTTAATCGAAAAATATTCAGACACGGTTTAAAATTATTACGGATTTTGGCAATAGTGCATATCAAAGTAGCTGTAGATGGGTTATCTCCTTTTTAATTAAAGGACAAAGTCTAAATACAGGGCCATAAGAAGTGTTTTTCAGAATGTTTAATAATATGCATTGAAAATTTATTTTGAAGGGATTAAAAAAACCTGGAAACAGAAGAGATTGGCCTTCAGAACTACAGTGTGTGATATTGAGTGCTTGAGTGGTTGAAGGACAAATGAAATACAGTATGTGTTCAGATGCATATATTGAATTGATTGAAGTGTTTTATTTCTAGCCTCATTGTAAAGAACTAAACAGGATATACATTCTAAAGTTCTGTAAATTCAGGGTTTGTTATGGTAGTTAGTTTTGAATGTCATGTCCAAAAGAGGCAATAGAACACATTGTTACTGCAATGGCTTTGCTGCTGAAAAATCCTTGTGCTTTGGGTCAGCGTCCCCTGAGGCACTGATATCTGATGGCAAAAGCTGTCCTGATCGACTGCATTCATTTTTTATTGCTCAGGTCAATACTGGTCAGAGTAGAGAAAGCTGAACTGTGAGTCCCTGTATTCAGGGTTATACAGTCAGTAGTATGCATTTTCTACTTTTCATTGTGGTTTACTTAAAACTTTATTAAAAATCTGGTTGACCCATGCTTTTTTGTTTTTTTGGTTTTTTTTCCTACTGCACTTATGTTCTTGGCAGTTTAAGGATTAGTAAATGTGATTGTTTTCTGGTTTAGAACTTATATTACAAGTTCATGAAAGAGCTGAAAATTATCTACAGAAACTTACAGGGGAGAGGTGTTGATTACTGTAGCTGAAGCACCTTAGTCTGTTTTAATAAAGAAAATTGTACCTGCAATATAACTGAACACACAATATAACTGAAACAGTTTGTGCTGGAGCAAATTATTTCTGGTGAAACAAGAAACATTTACTCAACTCATATTGCAGCACCTGCTGTGGTTTTGTATTCCTAATGAACATGATTACTTGCATTTTGCGTTGATGCTATACAATATAGTATTTTAATGGTCTGCAAGAATCATGCAATGTGCTGACCAAATGTTGTGTGTCTGTCTGCTGGCTCGTCCGGAGGAGATAAGCACAGGCTGTAGCAGTCACTCACATGAATTGTGGTTCAGTGCCAGTATAGATTCTGGCGTTTTGGAACTGAAAGGTCAAACATTATTATAAGAGTGGAAGAAAAAGTGTATGTTGAGTGTATGAGATTCGGTTAGCTGCACACTAAAAGAGGAAAAAGGAACCTTTATTATGAATGTAGTAGCCCTAATAAATACAGGTTTAGTTTTACTTCTATTGTTTTCTTCCTTTTATTTTATGTATTTTTTAAAATATCTGTTTGAACACTTCCTTTATGGGATTCTGATAGTGTTTGTATAGGAATATGGGAACACTTCAGAAATGTGTTAGAACTGAAAATTTGTATGTTGAATACATTTGGTTTATTAGGCTGCACTCCCAGGCATTAATTGAACAGTATCACTAATACCCTTCTGGCAGTAACATATAACTCACCATGTTTATGTTTTCTTAACTGTATATTTTCTATTTATTTTTTCTTCAAAATATTGGAAAGTTAATCTTGCCTTCAGATGCACAAAGGAGGAAGATTCTTTACTACTTCTGTGGAAGTCTTTGCTAATGTGTTCATTGAGTCCAATATATTCTTAGTTCTATTGCATTTCAGACTGAAAAGGATCTGAATCTTTGGAGAAAGGGTTTTATCAAAGTATATTTGTAGAAAGGCCTCCTTTTATTAGAATACCATTAAAAATTAATGGGCAAGCCAAAGTCAGGAAGCAAGGTACAGAAGTTGCAGTCAAAGGTACAGCCAAAGATGGCTGGAAATGAGTAGTCAGTCATTCACAAACACTGAAAAGAATATAAACCAGAAATTAGATCTTTTTAGATTTAGTCTTAATTTAGTCTTACTGTTTGCTCAAGAAAAGGAAGCATGTTTTTGTAAAGTGAATTTAAGCTAAAAAATGTCCTTCAATCTTGATGGGATTAAGTGGTATATGCTGAAATTTTCAACTGGACCTCTGAAAAATTAACTTTCATGTTCCACTCATGAAATAAAGGATGCAAATGTTAATTACCAAAATAACATAATGTAAAATTCATAATAAATTTGAACAGAATTCAAATTTATTTTTGCTGTGATAAACTCTCTTCTTTAAGTTAACTCATAGATTTTTGTAGATCTTCAGTGTTTTGACTAGCTTATAAAAATAATTTATTTCAACTGCAATTTATTGATGCCAATGAATTGATATTAATTATAGGTGCTGTCCTTCATACCCTTTCTTTGCAGAGAAGTTAAATAGTTAAAAAGTTTTTACTTTAAGTTGTTACATGAGAACTGTAAAGTAGATGACTTAGCTGCTTTCTCAAATGAATGATGTGTTGAAGATATTATTTAACGTGGTCTGTAGATGCAACTGCCATCCTTCATCTGTGTATCTGTGACTTTTTTCAAAATAACTCTATTTGTTGTTTTTCCCTTAAAGGGAGACACAGATTCTATAGAACAAGCTGACAGATGAGAATTGTTGTGATTTTGTACATCGGTATTCTCTTTTTGAGTTCTGTTTTTTAAGGACTTCAAAGGAACAATTACTTGAGATGTCTCTAGACATGTTTTTGTCAGTGTAGTTTGTCTTCTCTACCTTGTTCATGAAGTTTATTAAAAACTGCTGTGTAAATTTGCCAAGTCTATTCATGATATAGAAGCCAAAAAATTGCTTATTTACAGTCTTAATTTGGTTTGTTTAGAAGAACAGATTTGTTTAGAAAAATTCTATCTTGTTTTTGCTGGGCAAAGTTACATTGAGATGCAAGAGGTTTTTGTCTGCTGCTGGAAAGCAGACTGTGAAATGTTAGCATCTTGTGTGAATTAGTGGAATGTACTTTGTCTGCTTGCTGTGAGCAGTTGTGCTCAACTTGGCAGGATTCCTGAAGCAAGAAAGTCAAATAGCAGCTATTTTACGTTCCCTTGCTGTGCTGATGAGGGCAGGAATTGATCCACTGCTTTTGTTAAGAAGCTGTTTCTGTTGTAATATCACATAGATGGTAGATCACCTGGTTGTTAGATGGGAATCTTTTATTTTGATTCAGTACAGTTTATACTGCCTATGGTAAAATATACTGGGCTGAATAAAACCTGTGGATAGCTATACAATTACAGTAAATGCCATTTATCAACACGAAACTGGATTGTACTGCTAGTTCAACTTGAGATGAAACACTCTGATGTTATATCTCTGAACATAATGTTACAGTACTTACATAGTTGGTCACAGTTTGTGATTTTGCTTTGTTGTGATTGAAGAGCGTCCTTCTCTTGCTGCCTTCATGTCTATGTTAACATGCTGGTTTTTGGTGTCTTGAGAAATACAGATATCTTTATTCTAAGATTAAATCCTTAACAATTATTCTTCCTCTATGTCCTTTCAATTTTCTCTAGCTGTCATTTTTTCTTATTTCTGTAGAGATAAGGCTCATTTGTGATTAGTTAAAGTTGATTGAATTTGTGTCCCTTACTGTTCATTAGTCTAACATAGTTCTTGAGTCATGAATTCAGGTAGATGACTGTGAAGTTCTCAGGACTGAAAGATCCTTTTTCCTTTTTTTTGTTTATGTTTGCCTCATTTTCTTTTTCTCCATGTATAACTGTGTTGTTACTTTCTGGACAGTGCCCATGTGTGAGAGGTCACTGTTCCACTGCTACCTAATAGATCAAGCATCCAACCTTATGCATCCCTTAATTGTCTGATTTTTTTGAGAGAATACATTTTTGGGTTTTGTGCTCTTTAATGAAATTGTTGGTTCATTTGAGATTTCACTTGTTTTTCCAGATTTAATGCAAACACTTTCAGTCCAAATGCTCATGAAGAAACTATGCCTTCACAGGGTAAATGCTCAAATGGACAAATAATCTGTTTATGACTTAGGAAGCAAAGGGTAGAAGTGCATGCTGTTTTCACAGTGGAAGCAAGTTACCAGCAGGGTACTTAAGTCTGTGCTGTTAAATACATTCATGAACGATCTGGAAAGCATTACTAGTAAGTGTCAGGTGTAGCAACAGAACAGAAAATGGCTTGTAATGTCACTGCCCTTGTGTCATCTACCTTTGTCACCTCTGCTTCAGAGAATGCTGATGTTGCTTTGAGAACTCCTCTTTCAAGGACAGGATTCCAGGTGTAGTAGATTTTTGTCTGATCCAGTAATTCTCATGCTTTTGTATTCCTATCACATGATTTCACTGAAAAGAGACATATTTCATGTCAACCATTTTAACACGCTCTCCTCAATGAAACTGTACAGCCAGCTTTCTGAGAAAGATGATTGAAACTGATTAGCTACATTAATTGCAGTTAATGAATTGTAAAATGCCTATCAACTTCCTCGGTGGACCAAATTAAATCTTGATTTTGTTTGTATATTATATTTATTTCTAAAACTCTGGAGTTTAAAAAAAAAAAAACTTATTCTCCTTAAAGTATTCTTAGTTCAGTGAGGCATTATTTTGACCTTTCTTATTAATTTTTACTTAGTTTTCTTAGTAAGAGACTTATCATATTTACCCTTTAAAGAAAGATTTTTTCATACTATAATTTTGACTGAGTTTAATACAATCCACTTAGTAACAGTAAATCAATATGTTATTTATATAAGATTTATACTTCAGCAACCCCCACATCAGCTGATCCTTTCTCAAAAGACTTGAAGTAATAAATGAATCTTGGAGTCTTCAGTATGTTGTCCAATATTTTAAAGGATATTTGTGTGCACTTGAGCCTTTAAAGATAGAGTGGTAAAGTCCAAATTTCTTTTTGTGCACTTCATCACTGAAAATCTTCAAGTATCTAACTTCAATATGTGTATTTATTCATTTAAAATTTACATATGTAGCTGAAGTTATAATATTTTCTTTCTGTACCCTAATGGATTGTCTTTTGCACACCCATGGGCTTGTGCATCTCACTTTGGAGACCACTGCTATAGGTTCAATTGAAGTTGTATATTAGGAAAAACAAAATCTCTTTATGAAATTTTTCTTTTAATATTTGAGTAAGAAAATTTCAACTACATTTTTTCTCCTTTTCACAGTTCTTCGTATTCTGCCAATTGTTTTTGCTACTAACACAGATTTTGATTATAAAACTGCCACCATTCAAAGAATTCTCTTTTCCTCCCCTTTCATCAAATAATTGCCTCACTAGCTACAAATGTAATGGGGAGCAAGCCTTGCTTCCACTAGGTAGAAAACTCTTTGATTTGTTACACAGGGTTTTGTTTGATTGATTTAAGATTCTTTGACCAGTATGTGCTTGATGAAACGTTTGTGTCAGTGTGTTTGTTAAATGGTAGTTGTGGTCTTGAATAGAGAGTAGCTATAAATGATCCAGCACATTGAAAAGTAAAGGGTAGCCCACTTGGAATAGCTTGCCCATCAGACAACTTATCTTCATGGTAAACAGTGTATTCTACCCTGCTCAGATGTATGTCAGGAAAAAAATCTACTGTTTGGAGAATATCTCTGCTTTTTTTTAGTCTTTCTGAAGTTTTCTCAGTAACTTTGTGCTTCAGTAGGCTTCAAAGGAAATATGGCTTATGTAAAAAAATGTATCTTTCAATAGTGCTATTAAACTCATTGAGTTTATTTCCATTGACTGGCTTTGATTTTGAAAGAACAAATAGAAATATACATTCTCATAGTAATTTCCAATAAATTATGTTTGCAGCCCTTTGTGGTAAGATACACATCTTCTTTTAGGAAGTGCTTGAGGTTTGTAGCTAAAAGAGGTCTGAGCACAAACAAGCAAACCTGCTTTCCTTGGGGAATATAGCAATTTGAAATGGCAGCTAAGGAGAAGGATACTCAGGAACTGCCACAGATTGCAGTCTGCAGGTTTTTATATCTCGATGGTAGTGTGACTCAAGCCTGGAGGTATTGTCATTCCAGCTGAAATCTGGCTCACTCTGACTTTTAAAGAGGCCCCAAGAATGTTTCTGTTAAACATAGTTAAGATGTGACTTGTTGCCAGAAGGAAGGTTGGAGAGTTTTCCTGCTTCTTAGGACATGAAGACTCCTCTCACTGTAGCTTGGTAGTGCAGAAGGTTATTCTGCAGCACTCATGTTTGTTTCCTGTTTTTTTTGCTTCCTCCTCTTCTTGAGTCCAGTAAACTCTTACTCATTTCCTCTCCAAACAAAACAATTCCAGTGTTTTAATCTCTACTTATATGTGACTCTCTTCCATGCCTCTAGTGGTTTTCCTCATCTGTCACAGCTGTTCACAGCAGCTGAACACAGAATGTCATATGGGGAATATTAGTATCACCATTTCCTAGTGTTAATTTCTAGTTATTTATGGGCATGGGTGAAATATTGGGTAAACATGTTGTGACTACAACACTTCTGTTGCCTTTAGTGAGCAACTAAATATTTTGCTTATGTAATTTTGACCTTCTGATCTACCTGGCCAGGCACTGGAAATGTTTCTATTATGAGTCATTACTGAATTTTTGTAAACAATTTTAAAAAATCAACCACAATTCAGAAACATAATGAATTTATTTCTTCCAGGTTATGTCATCTTCTGCATTTCTTTAGCATTTTTAATTTCCTTTCTCCCTTTTCTAATGTTATCCTATAAAGATTCAAGTGGGGCTGAGAAAACTGAGTGGTTATATACAGTCATGCTCCTGTTCCATATCTCTGATTGTCTCATCAAAGATCTGAGACCATAAGAAAGCATTATTAATCAGACAGACACTAAAGCATATTCCAGAAGTGGTCATACTGGGGTTCATTGTTTCCTCACCATCCAGAGGCTTCAGGTGAGGCTGTCTGGCATGTAGTTCCCTTGGGTCCTTTTTCTCAACCTTCTCGAAGGTGGAAATGACACTTGCTTTCCTCCAGAATTTGGGCATTTCTCCCAGTCACCATGATCATTCACAGATTGTTGAGAGTGCCTCGCAAGGACATCAGCCAGTTCCCTCAGTACTGCTGGGTGCCTCCCATCAGGGCCTGTGGACATCCTATGCAAAAAAAGCCCAAAACAACCCACCTGTATGTTCTGAAATAGTATCTATTTATGAATTCTTGGGGTACTTCTAAAAGATACCTAAACTTTTGCAGATAGGTAACAGAATAATTTGTTAAAAATAATTTAACGTGTGCAGAGGTGGTTCCTTCATGGTTCCTTCATTCCTTACTGAATTCAACATAAGATTGAACTTTTAATTCCATTATACTTCTGGCCAGTAGCATTTATTCATATAACAGAAAAAAATGTTAACCTTTTATGAAAGAAACTTGTGGGGATTAAATGTGTTTTACAAGTGGTATTAATTATTTTTGAGCACCTTGTTTTTTGAATTTTTTTTTCAGAATCCTTGGAAAGACCTGAGAAGATCATTAAAAAAATTCAGAGAAGATAAAAATGTAAAGGACTCACAGTATTTACTTTAATATACTAATTTAGATCAATCAGAACATGAAAAAGGAGCAAGAGCCTTTTTTTTTCATTTGGGGCTGCTTCTTAGTGCCAGTAGTCAGAATCAATTTTGAATACTGCATCAATAGCTCCAGTAAACCTGCAGAGTATTTTTTTCCCCATGCTAAATTGATACTTTTACAGTGTTTTGTGATTAACAGGGCTGGAAGCTGTGAAGTGTTATTGGTTTTTTTTTTCCTCTTGGGTGAAAATTGGATAAATTCATGATGAAAGAATTGTGTGAAGGGATTTCAAATTAATTTAAACCTACTGACCTATGTAGTTTGGAAAATATTTGAAATTTTGGAATCATTCACAAATAAATAGAAGTACATAAAATTTGAACTTTAAAAATTCAGAGTGTACAGATGAATCAAGCACATTGACTCATAAATGTTAATCTTTTATTATCATTTCTTAAAATTCTGAGCTAGCACTGGACAAATGCTTGCAAATGGTTTATTGTCCCTTTCAGTTTATTGCTTAAATCTCACTTCACTGATGAGACAGTGTAAACAGCAGCCCATAGTGAGTCTGGATACTGGGATTTAAGAAGGAAGGAGATGAGAGCCTTACTTGGATGCCTCCCACGCTGGCTCATTTGCTGCCTTCTCAGCCCTACATTTGCCAGCTTCCCACTGCTCTTCTCTTCTCAGGAAGGAGGCAGCTGCTGGCCAAGGAAGGCTGGGCACAAAGTATTGTTTGTTCGTGCTGTACCACCACTTGCAGCTACCAACCTTGACCATCACTGATCAAAATGCGTGGAGGTTCTCTGGCCTCCATCTCTCTCTGATCTCTGGGATCTTCCCCTGTTTCGAGCATCTTACCTTTATCCAGGGTTTTCACCATAGCCCTTCCAGCCCCACTTCTTTCTGACATTACTGTTTCTTTTTGGGGACCTTGCTCTTCCTTCTGCTTGGCTTTCTGGATACCCAAACTCATGTTTCCAAATTAAACAGTCCAGATGCAGCAGCACAATATGTTATCAGCCTTGTAGGAGGTGATTCAGTTTCCTGTGTCTCTGTCACTGGAGGATTGAGGAGATGCAGCTTTTGATTAGTCTGGATATTATGAAGACATTGCAACTAGCCTGCACCAGTTGCATTTAGCAGTAGCAGGCTTCTGCTCAAGAGTTCCATATACAGTTCTGAAAATGTATCTCTCCTTCTGTCCCCACCTCCTACCCGTCAAGTTAGCATTCCTAATTAGAAATGATTTTATCTAAAGCATTGGGATAAAGCAATAATAGGTAAAGAAAACAAAATTTACTACATTAGAAGGATTTTCCCTGTATGTAAAATTTAGAGTGCCAAAGTACTCACATTCGTATCCAGAAAACTTAATGGATTCAAATTTTCCATATCAAAATTTCCCTGCTTCAAAGCAGAACAAATAAAGAAACAGAATTATTATAAATGTGCACATGTATAGATTTTAGGAAGTGACTATTTCTAGTCAGTATTAAGGTCCTGATAATTTTAGTTTTGTTTTCAATTCTGATTTTGGGATGGAGATCAGATATGGAGTCTTTGGTCTGTATGAACTGCCAGAACTCTGCTAACTTTAATGAAACTGTGTAAACTCAAACTGTATTTGATTGCCAGGATTGAAAAGAATAAAATGGTTTCCTTTTTCTTAGTCTAGCTGAGCTGTTCTCAGTTAATTGTTATTTTTTAACCAGTGCTTGAAGTTTAGTAGTGTTTACTTGTGAGTTATATTAATTTTTTAAGTGATGGATGCCAGCACTTCATGTAAGTAAGGGCTCAAGTTACAAATGCCTGTGGGAGCTCAACAGAATACATTACTCTTAACTGCATTCCGAGTGGGAGAAGGTAGCAGGAGAATGCCTGCTTTTCATAGCTGCTAGATATTGCTAGTCTTGTGATTGATGGCTTCTGCCATGAGAGGCATGGATGCAAGATGACAGTGCCCATTATGTGGGCACTCATTATTACTCATAATAGCAGGATCTCACCTCTGCTTGTAGTTCAAAGCCCTTTTGGACTTGGAACACAAATGATGAAGTAAACAATTGCCTCTTTCTGAAAGCAAGACCTTGCCTCCCTAATTTGAAATGTCTTCATGTTTTACTTTCCAGCTGTGCTGAAGGATAGATCTTGCTACTGAGCCTAGAACAAGGAGTACTAGCCATTAACAGCCAAGTCATTAATAGACCTGATGAAATAGTCTTGTCAAAACTGCTGCAGTTTCATTGTCTGTTTTTTGGTGATACTGGGAAAGCTTAAATAGATGATGACAAGGTAGTCTGAGTTAGCAGTGCCATATTAAGAACATAATATTGCGAACTTTTCTGCAGAGTAATTAAGCTTTCTAGGATGTGCTTACAGCCATATTTGGAGGTCCCTCATTTTTTACAGTACAATTTTACATACAGCCACAAAATTGTCTTCACCCCACCAGTACTCTGTCAAAGCAAAAGGGTAGCCTGATTACAGAAGGTTTTTGTTACCAAGAAAAACCTCCATTTAATTTGGAAAAAAGTATACATATCTTTCTCTTAATCAGCAGGGTAGTAGGGTTTTTTTTGTTTTTTCCCAGTGAATAGCAGGAATATTCTAAAAGTTAAAGGTTTGAACGTTAATGGCTGTATGAAAGGCTTCCTAAACATGTAATTTTAAAAAAGTTGACTGACTAGATGGTAGGAAGAAGTTTAAAAGGAGGACCTAATTTATAAATCACTTCCTAAGGCAAAACTACTCATGGGAGATTTGGATTTCAGGTTTGCTTCTACAGAGAAAATTATATATACAGTAATTTCACGAATACAAGCCGCACCAATTTGACCAAAATTTTGGTGGAAACCCGGAAGTGCGGCCAATATTCCGGGGCGGCTAATACATTAACAAAATTCTAAAAGCTGCCAACACGGAAGTGAGAGCCCGCGGCAGCCCCAAGCCAAGCTGGAGCCCGGCCGGCCCCGGCTGAGGTGGGAAAGCCTGGCAGAGGCGGGGCCAGCAGTGTGGGGGCGGGCGGCTGAGCCTGAGCCAGCAGGGCGGGGCAGGGGGGGCGGCAGAGCCCGGGCCAGCAGGGCGGGGGAGCCCGGGAGAACTGGGGCTAGCAGTGCAGGGGAGCATGGCAGAAGCAGGAAGGCCGGCAGGTGGGGCTGCCTGGCAGTGGGGGAAACCCAGCAGAATCGGGGCCAGCAGCGTGGGGGAGCCCGGCGGTGCGGGGGCCTGCAGTGCCGGCCAGGGCGAGGAAACGCGGCGGCAGTGCAGATGGGAGGGGGCGGCCGGCGAGCCTGGCAGCGGCGGCAGTGCCTGGCCCGCCGGCAGGGCGACTACGTTAACGCAGCGGCGACGCGGCCGGCATGCCTGCCAGCGGCGGCAGTGCCTGGCCCGCCGGCAGGGCGACTACGTTAACGCAGCGGCGACGCGGCCGGCATGCCTACCAGCGGCGGCAGTGCCTGGCCCGCCGGCAGGGCGACTACGTTAACGCAGCGGCGACGCGGCCGGCATGCCTGCCAGCGGCAGCAGTGCCTGGCCCGCCGGCAGGGCGACTACGTTAACGCAGCGGCGACGCGGCCGGCATGCCTGCCAGCGGCGGCAGTGCCTGGCCCGCCGGCAGGGCGACTACGTTAACGCAACGGCGACGCAACCGGCATGCCTGCCAGCGGCGGCAGTGCCTGGCCCGCCGGCAGGGCGACTACGTTAACGCAGCGGCGACGCGGCCGGCATGCCTGCCAGCGGCGGCAGTGCCTGGCCTGCCGGCAGGGCGACTACGTTAACGCAGCGGCGACGCGGCCGGCATGCCTGCCAGCGGCGGCAGCGCCTGGCCCGCCGGCAGGGCGACTACGTTAACGCAGCAGCGACGCGGCCGGCATGCCTGCCAGCGGCGGCAGCGCCTGGCCCGCCGGCAGGGCGACTACGTTAACGCAGCGGCGACGCGGCCGGCATGCCTGCCAGCGGCGGCAGTGCCTGGCCCGCCAGCAGGGCGAGTACGTAAACGCAGCGGCGGGGCGGTGCTGACGGGAGAGGGGGACCAGTGAGCCCGGCGGCGGCTGCAGCACCACCCGGCCGGCCCCGTCAGCAACCATGAGCGGACCGAGCCTGCCTGGCCCCGCCCCGAGCCAGTAAAGCCCGCTATGCCGCGATCCTGTTACTAATTGGCCAATTTGTGAAAGCTGCGCACGGATTCTCGCGACGAACGAAAGTGCGGCTAATATTCGGGGTGCGGCTTATCTATTGACAAAGACAGCAACATTGTCGAGGCACCGGGGGTGCGGCTTATAATCCGTGCGGCTTGTATTCGTGAAACTACTGTACTTACCACAATCCCCAGGTTTTTAAAGCTATTTTAAGGTAATATATTTCTAATCCACTATCTAAATTATTAAACTGATTGAAGTTAACTGAGTTACTGACATTTTGTTTTAGGCTATTTGTGATTTTGGTGCACTATTCATGCTATTTGTAAAATTACCCAGTAAATCAATGTAAAACTTCTCTCCAGTCTTCCAATTTAGTAAATGTCATTGATGCAAAAGAGAACTTAAATACAGGCATAACATTAGGTTATTCAATGTAATTGTCGTGAACTTAGATACATAAATCCTTTACTAGATTGAGATTTAGGCTGTTTTTATTGTGCATATCCATTGTTTTAATAGTTGTTTGGTTATTACTTGAATAGTAGAAACAGCCTCAGGAAAGTATTTTTATAAACAAAAAGTTTGTGTCTCTAAAATTCTCATATATGTTATTAAAATTCATCACTATCATGTCTTGAGGGTGTTAACAGTAGGGTCTTCTTTGTCTTCTCCTTGGACAGAAGTGCACACTCACTGAGTTCCTTGTTTCCATCAGTTTCTTGATTTTAGTTGGAAGCTTCTTGAACCAGTTGGAAACTGGTAGGGCGTAGTGTTCCAGTTTTGGTATGTATCCTTGAAAAGGCTCCTACATACATACATATATATCTTTTCCATGATCATTGCATTTTCAAAGAATCAGAGATGTTAATCACAATATTCTTCATAATGCTGTAGGTAAATATGCCATGCAAAATCCATGAACAAAAGTCTGGAACAGAAGAGCTGAGGCTCGAAACTGTAGATGGAAAATCTGAATGAGACAAGTAGAGAGATGGAAAGGCTTAGTGATGTGTTTATAGCTGAGTTGCTGAGGAGACGTTGTAGCATGTTGTAGTGTGTTGTGTGGCTGGAGTTTCCAAAATGCTGAAGACCATGTCTTCACATATATATCATGATTTCATAGACCAGGCACGAGAAAAGGAAGTGTTACCAAGGTTCAGTATGATTTGCATCTATAATTTGATCTCATCCAGCTGCTGACCTATCACAGTTCAGTTGGTACCCATATGTGGTAGGACCATACAGGTGTCTGCTGCCTGGCTGTGACAACTTTTCCTCCTGTGGTCGCATGCTGGTGATATTAGAGGCCCTGAAAAACAAATCATTCTTGAATTTCACAGATCAGTGATCTACTGGGAAGGTGGTATCTGAATTCCTGTCTTCAACATGAAATTAAAGAGGGAAGTTAACATGCCTGTATTTTGTTCTCTTTGTACAAGTGAAGTATACAAATGTATATTTGTATTTTAATAATATCAAAATGGATTTTAAAGCTTTGAGTGCTTGTCCATTCCAACATACTCTTTGATCTGGTTGGAAGTGCAGAAAAATATCTGGCAATGTGCAGAAAAAGATGGTTCACTCTAAGTCCTAAAGTAAAATCATAAGAAATCTGTTCAATATCTAACGTGTTCCGAAGGGAGGGTGTCAAGAAGCTGGAGCCAGGTTTACGGTGGTGCTGAGCAATAGGACAAGAAGCAGTGGGCAAAAACTGATGCACAGGAAGCTCCACCTGAATGTGAGGAAGAACTTCTTTACTGTGCAGGTAACCTACCACTGGATTGTTCTAGTAAAAACATTTCTGAAAAGTGAAATTTGATATGATTGGAATCATTGGATCCTCCTTTCATTTCTAAATACTTTTGTTAACAGATCTCAAGACTGGTTGAGACTAGGAAACTAATTTTTACTGTGGACAGTTTTGAAAAAGAGTAGCAGTTTTTTGCAGAGAAGCAACTGAGACCAGGGCATAAGTCTTTATTGGTACCCTCTTCTAGTTAGCTAAAAATGTTTTCTTGATCAGTATGCAGATTCTTGGTTCTCTTTTCATTAGTAGACAAGGAACAAGCCAGGGTATTTAGATCTCTTAGGAATTCCTTTGAATATAACCATTAAAAAACAGGGCTGTGGAGGGTTGTTTTGGTTTGGAGTGGCTTTTTTTTTTCTTAGTTGCAAATCAGGAATCTTTTTCTGTTGAAAGACAAAGTATTTCTGTTAAGTGCCTACATACCTATTGCATTCATCCTACTATCTTTGAAGACTAAATACACAAATAACTTCTCTAATTGGCAGTGTGAATGAGATCAAATGTTTGCATATGTGATTAATGTTTAATAACATTTGACAGATATTTCTTTAGACTATTTGATATATGTTTAAGATATTTAATAAGAAAAGGAAAATATTTCATTTAAGTCTGTTTTTTAAAAGTGTTGTGGTACTGGTTGTCTCTGTATTATAAATAGTTTTTAAAACATTTTAATTGGTTATTTTTATAGTTTGCACTAGTGCCTTTAATTAGCCTCTCTAACTTTTGCAGCTCTTACAGTAGTTGCAGGCTCATATCACCTTATAAGGATTTTGTACTTCAAGAAATGCATAACCATCTTCCAGGCTACCCTGAAGGTTTTTTTCTTTATTAAAATTTGGGTATATCATGACGAGCTCTAATGTATGTTTTTAACTTGCGAGATCAGGTCACGAATCCCTACTGAATTAATTACACCAAGTGATCAGCAGAAGCAGACTATTTTAGATACACTTTTGTTTACATGTCAAAAAAACCTTGCAGTATTTCTTTATTGGATATATCCAGTATATTTTATGTAAGCACACCTTCAAGGTGCAGTAAGTCATGCCTGTAAAAGAGTATTTTGAAACATTTCTGACATTTGATTGAACTCTGACAATTTTGGTAAATGTTGATATGCTATTATACTCCTGTGTTTGATTGCAAAAATATTGTCAGAGATGTCATTGCTGCAGGCTTGTAAATGCAGCTTTATGCTTTTTCCAGTGGTCATTGTAGTATGAAAGGATATCATCACTCTTTTTATCTTCAATATATTATGCAGTGAACAATTCCAAGTTCAAGGTTCAACTTCATAGTGGCCAAAAGTTTTGCTTTGTTCTGTGATGAAGTACCACGTAAGTGAAGAACAGTAGTTATGTTACTAATTCTATTAATTTTTTTTATGATGTTACTGTTACAGCTTCTGCTACATTTGAAGACTTTCAAATCCGACCCCATGCTCTGTTTGTTCACTCCTATCGGGCTCCAGCCTTTTGTGACCATTGTGGAGAGATGCTCTGGGGGCTGGTGCGCCAGGGACTCAAATGTGAAGGTAAACTGCACTGAAATGCAATTTTTCAGTCTAAAGAAGAGACTTCTCCATTCTACTTCTGTGTGTTGTATCTAATACTGCTTTAAAATTGGTTAGAGACAGTAAGAACTATCAAAGTAGTTAACTGATTAAAGAGCTTAACTTTTTGAGTGCTCTGAGGCATCTTAGGTATCACTCTGTAACCTTGAGTGTAAAAAAATTTCGTTGATATGTATTTTTAAGAAAAGGCTACATGTCTTACTCTTCCCTTACAATTCTTATTGAGCCTGTGTCATTTTGTATCACTGTAATTCTGATTATTTAACTAAAGTTACTGTCAATCCATAAGAGTTTGTAATAGCCAAGTTTTCTCATTTTGCCACACCTATTTGACTTCTTGTTGACTGAATCCAACAGGATATACTATTTGCAGTGAGACTTCCTTGCCTCCCAAGTGCTGGTAATAGAAATTTCCTGTACTTTGAGACCACAGATTTTCAAAAAGAGAAAAACCATGGTTATAGATGTATCTATTTCAAGCTGATAACGTTATGTCTCTAAAAATTTGCTAGAATAGAAAAGCAGAGTAGAGGGAAAAGTTTAATCAAAATTAAGTCTAATGTTGAATTTGTGTTGTTTTTGAAAAATCCAAACTTATTTGCTTTTTTGAGTAGTAAGCCATAATCAGATGGTTTTAAATTTCTCTTTTCAGGATGTGGTCTGAACTACCATAAGAGATGTGCATTTAAAATTCCTAACAACTGCAGTGGAGTACGGAAAAGACGTCTGTCAAATGTATCCCTAACAGGACTCAGCACCATTCGAACAGTTTCTGCAGAACCCTCACCCAGCGTGACAGATGAAGCCCTTCTGGTATGGGATTCCCTAGCTGTAGAGGCCATGGGAGGAGCTGAGAAATGATGACATTTCATGCTGTAGAATCTGGTTTTGCCTGTTACAGACTACAGAGGAGGGTGGTATGTAAATTATAAAGTAAGGGAAGGCATCTTGACGTAAAAGGGAGGTCACCAGCTTAAGGTATGTGGGTTTAAGGTATGTGTCACTTCTGATACTCCCAGGAGTCTCCTCCTTTGTGAAGAATTACAGTAATTTCATGACTATAAGGTGCACCCTTTTGACTAAAATTTTGACCCAAACCCGGAAGTACGCTTTATAGTCCGGTGCACCTTATATAATGTACAAAGTTCGGAAATTTGCCAACACAGAAGTGTGAGCTGCGAGCCGTGGGGGGAGCTGGCATGGCCATGGCAGCCCGGTGAAGGCGGGGCCGCGGTTCCATGGCAGCCGAGTGGAGGCGGGACTGGGGGCCTGCAACGCCCCTCCTGCTGGGTACAGCCGGGCCCAGGGCCCCATGGCTGCCGGGTTGAGGCGGGGCCTCGGCCAGCAACCGCGCGGGGGGAGCTGGGGGCTGTTCCTCGCTGCAAAAATAAAGTGCACCCTATAGTCCGGTGCACCTAATATAATGTATAAAGTTGCAAAATTTGCCGGCTCCCAGAGGTGCGCCTTATAGTCCAGTGTGCCTTATGGTCGTGAAATTACTGTAGGTTAT
The DNA here is from genome assembly GCF_009819885.2 of Catharus ustulatus. Taxonomy (NCBI): domain Eukaryota; kingdom Metazoa; phylum Chordata; class Aves; order Passeriformes; family Turdidae; genus Catharus; species Catharus ustulatus. Next base: position 28,251,529 of record NC_046226.1, read on the forward strand.
TTTTAAGATCTAAAACTGCCACCCATGCTAACATAAGTAGTTGGATCTTGGAGAATTTCTTCTGGAACTAGATGTAGAATTTCTTCTGTATCGGACCATTATTTCCCTTGGCTTATTAAATAGGAAAGATTTGCCTCATTCGGACACTGACCTAGACACCACAGCATTAAACTGGGTATCTGTCACAGACAAGTCTGTAGTTAATTAGTTGGAACCTGTGTGTTTAGCAGATTTCTGGGTGTTCAGAAGAAAGTAGGAGAAATCTCCATTAGATCCTTAAATGGCTCTTTGTGGTGAATGTATTTATATGTATGTATGTATATGTGTAGATGCATATATAGATGTACAGTATACACAAAAGCATGTGAATATATGATATACTTGTATAGTCATTAATATATTAGTTTTCTGAAATGAAAGCAACTCTTCTGAGAACAAAATGTTGATTGGAGTAAATTACAATTATACCTATTTTTTATTTTTAGCATGTTTGTTCTTTTTAGCACCCACAGTCATAATATACTTGAATAGCTGAGATTTTACACAGTGTATAAATCAGTCCACTCCTAAGTGAAGGTTTTGAAAACCTTAAGGTTTAAAAGAGAGGAAAGAATTTATAAGTACACACAACAATTATCATGTTTTCCTCTCAATTAGAATATTAAACTTATTAAACTTGACATACTAAAAGGACACTATTACAAATTATGTAGACATGGTGTTAGATGCAGTACCATCTACGAACCATAATTATGTACTTATGCTACTGATTATCATTAGTCTAAAGCTACTTAGAAATTAAGGTTAACATTATGAATCTGTATTTTTAATTGAAAAGCTGCATAAATGAGTAAGGTGCTTAAGTTCTGCAAACTACAGCAACAAATGTTTATGGATTAATCATAATTCTCAGCAGGGTGTTTCAGAAATTACTTAGAGCAAGACAAAAAATTTTGAGAAAGGCTGGCCCTAATTCTGTTTTTTTTTTTTTTTTAATTTGGGTTAAAAAAATTGTATGAGTGAGCATTCCTGGTATACCCTCTATAAATATTCTGCACTGCACTGTACTATTAAAATGTAGCAAAAATTTTTCAATTTGAAAACAAATTATGTGACTGTTGTTTGCTGACACATTCTTATACAAAATACCTGTTTTGCAAAGCTGTATATTTCAGAACATTTGAAAGCATTGAAATTGCCATTGAAGGAATGCAGTAAGTGTTATCTATACTGCAGGCTGTACTACTCTGAGAGGTTGTAAACATTGGTGCCCCTGTGTTGATGATTCAGAATATCACACATGCTCACACATACCTGCACACCCAAAGAAAATACATTTACAGTAGGTAAAGGGAATGGCCTAGAGAAATCAAATAGCTTTCTTACCTCATTTTTATTTCATGAAATCATTGTATCATTTACCAGATTTTTGGAAATGCTCTCACACGTGGTTTCTATATGTCTTTTGTTCTGTTTAGTTTTTTTCCTTGGAATGTATTCCCATCCTTGCCCTCCCTTCCCCATCCCCCCAGCTTTTTTTAAGTGGCATAAGCTTTGTCAATTCTCATGTACCAGATCTGTCCTTTGGACTCAATTTTTCTGCAGTGCTTGTGAGATAAGTTTTATGACAGTTTATATGGTGATGCCAATCAAACCATGCACTTTGGAATGTCTTTCATTTTTTCTACAGTCTGTGTGAATATACTGAAAAACATAACCTTGTTCATAAAACTGTATCATTCATTACTAATATTTACGTGTTACTTGCATCACCACTAAAAAATTACAACCTCCGTTGTATCTATCAGTTCTTCAAATAGGACTAAAATAATCATATTTTTACCCCTAATTACCATGTAAAGTCAGAGCAGTTGAGAGAGAATAATTCCTGGTGATCTTTGATAGATGTAATTATCAAACTCAGTTGTTTCCTCTTTTTCTGTTGATGTTGTGTGCACCTGATAGGAGACACAGCATGTAAACCTGCCTTCTGGAAAAATGACACTTATAAAGTGAATAAGTTATGCCCTGTCTTATGAAATTTTGTCGTTTAAAAATCTTTGAGGCAGGATAATGTAGAATTGTGTAAAATGTACCTATACTTTAATTATCCTTGTATAGGGAACCACCATGCCCAAAACAGTTTCAGTTTGAGTATAAATGTTTTCATTAGCCAATAAAACATTTCATGTGAGCTTAAAATTGAATGGGGACTTTAGTTTACTACAGTTTTAAAACTCTACTTCCAAAGAATAAAATCTTCTTTTGATTCTTAACTTAGATATGTAAAACTCATCAACAGAAATGCTAAAAACAAAGTAGAACTAGGCAAATACACATGCAGTTCTTAAGCATTAATTCTGTAATAACGAATGAGGGTATAATATGATCCTACATTCATGCTTGCTTCTAAAATAACATTATTTTCTGTCTTTTTCCCCGATTATTTCTTTGTTCTGTTTTTTCTTCTTTCCAACTACCTGTCAGTCTCCTGTCAGCCCTGGCTATGAGGTATGTACTGAATTTACTCCCTACCATGCTACATCCTCTTTTATGATTATCAGAAAGAATTTGAAGGCATGCAGGAATTAAATCAGATCTGTAAAGTCCAGATTCCAAAGTGAAGGTCATAATTCTAATACTAAACAATAAAATTAGTGAACGTTAAAATGTTTCAACGCAAAAATGACTTTTTCATTTCTTAGACATTAAAGAGGTCATTGGTAAGACTGAAGCCCTATTTTAAACTGGTAGTAACACATGGGAAAAAAAATTTAACTTCACTTTCAGGACTTGGGAATTTGCTGGAGTAATGTAGAAAACCAACATTTTATTTTTAAGTTGAACAAACTGTGCATTCAAGTGCTCACTAGCAGTAAAGTTCTGACACCATACTACCATTGGGGTAACTCTTTCTTTCACACTATGGTTGAATTAAAAAAACCTCAAACAGTCTAGGATTCTATATTTCTGTGGAAATAGCCATGAACAGTGTATAAATAAGTTACAGTTCTATATAAAAAGAATGTCAAGTCTAAAAAAAAAAAAATTTAGTGGGTGATTCATGTCAAAGACTGCTCTCTTTGACTTTCACTACGGATTTGCTAAAGAAGTTTGGTTTGTGTTTAAAGTTTCAAAAGCTTTTGAAACTAAGAAGTATTGGCATCTTTCCCTTGCAGCATGTATTTGGGATGCAACCAGAAAAGAGCAGGCTTTGCAAATGTTAGAAATACTACATTTTAGAAATATGACATAGTTAGTCTGAGAAATATTTTGTTATGCTAAAATGAAGATTTCCACGGCCAGGCATCTATTTCTTTGAAAGAAACAACTTCATTTCCTATAATCATAGAATGGTTTAGATTGGAAGGGACCTTAAAAATCATATAGTTCCAACTCCCTACAATGGTTAGGGTCATCTTCCACTACACTGGTTGCTTAAAGCCCCACTGAAAACTTCCAGGGATGAGGTTTTTATTTCTTCCTAAAACACATACGTTCTTACTGTGTGCCCCAGAATTCCAGCTCCACACAATATCCATAAACCACAGTTTTTGTAATATCTACGATAATTATATTCTAAATACAGTGCTGTCTGATAAATGATGAGTCCACCAATCTGGATGATGGTGAGTTACCTTAAAGTAGCAGTGGTTAAAGGTAGGCATGGAAAAAAATGGTATTTAGGGAGGAAAAAAAAAATTGAAAAGAAAATGTCTTAGCTATCTATGGTTTTGCTTCAAAATATACTAATATGACACAAAAGAATTATATTTCTATTTTTTAATACATGTTTCCATTATTTTGGGAAGTTGTATTTATTTTCTAGAAGTATTGAATATAGTAAGGTCATTTTATAAACACACTTGAAGTGATTTCTCAGAGAAAGTCTAGCTGAACTTTGCTTTTAAAATAGGAGTGATATGTCTCATGGGGCATAGGTAAGTGGAATGTTACATATTATCTTTGCTTTTTGATGAAGAACCAGGAATTACAGTTATTTTTTACTAAATAATTTTAAATTTAAAATGCAAATAATTTTGGTTGAAAAGACTATTTATGTGTCACTGACAGAATACAAAGCACCAGGTGTTGCTTGCCTCTGTAGATTAGTTATAAGCAGAGCTGGCTTGAGGCTTTCTAGCTATATATAGAAGAGTGATTCTGCAGAACTAGGACACTAGATGCTCTGGGAGGGAATTGTCTTGAGTCGTAGGTGGCCATTTTCTCTTTCTTCCCTCATGTCCAACACTTAATACAGATGCCCTTTTGTTTTAGCCCATTGAAATAAGGAGTCCTTTTTTCCAGTGACTCAGAAATAGCCACTAAGAAGCCTTTGTTTTCCACACTCCTACAGAAGATGCATCTCCTTTTCCCAGTTCCAGTCCCTATAAAGTCTTGTATGCCTCCCCAGGTCACTGAACTGGAAGAAAAAGGCCCTTGAGGGAAGAAATAAAGAAGAGCTGGGGTGTTGCAGCTGAGAGCATCTTAGTGCCTTAAACCACTTCTAATTACAAGTTCTTTTCTAATGGCTGAAGTAGAGTTCATTAAACCTAAGATCCTCAAAGGCAAAGTTAATATTTTTTTTTAAGGCACTCAAGTTAACTGTGAATTAATACCATTCTGTTATGTTTTGTTCTTGTCAATCTCAAGTTATGTTTCCATGCTCCAGCGATACACACATTCCTCTCTGTCTGAATGGGAGCTTCCTTTCAGTGTGCCCATATGTTTAGTAAAAATCCCTATGCTGTTTTGGATAGAGCTCCTGGAGTTTGCTCCAAAGTCTAAAGTTTATTTAAAAATAATAGAAGGTGAAATAGAGGCTTTGAGTAATTAAATGGATCCTGAGTAATTTGCACATTGATCCAGAGCCAGATCCACCGGGTGACTATAGGGTCATGCACTGAACAGAACTAAGGATTGAGAACTCAGAGAATCTGACACTGAAAGTTGAATATTTAAGTAGGAATTTGAGTTAATCAGAAGATTAATAAATCTTCTATGAATTTTTAGTTTTCTTGCCTTTTTACAATAACTTAAAATAGTTAAACATACTAAAGGTCAAAATAAAAAAGTGTTTCAAATGTAGTTTTCTTATTTCTCAAAGTGTTGCATATATGTGATATTCAAAGTTCATCTGAACCCCATATTCAATCATTTTAGGACACAGAAGGAAAATTTGGACTGGCTTACTTTACACACTGCTGTGCCATAAAATAATAGTAGTCCCAGTACTACCTGCCAGGCACTAAATGCTGTAGAATTGATTTGTTGTAACCAATGCAAACTACATTAGTGCTTTTCTGACCTAGTTTGCCCAATATGAGTGTGTCTGTAAAATGCTGGAAAAAAGGATTTGTGCTGTGTAAGTCTTACTATGGCTGCTGGTGCTAGCAAATCCAAAAAGAAAGAGCTTTTGTTTTGGGAATTCCATGGTTCTGAGGAGTCAGCATAGTCCCACAATGCCTGCTGAAACCCAGTAATCTTCTGTTGCCACTTTCCAAAATAAGGCAGGTTACAGACAGAGCATTCAAACCACTGTCTGCTGCTATTGATGTCTGAGTAAAACAGCAAACATAATAATAGCCATCTGTGGATAGTTTAATATTAACAGCTTGTACTGAAGTCAGTTCTTTGATGTGTTTACACATGTGAAAGTGAAATGTTTTTCAGACCATAGCTATCTAACTGTGGTGCTTGTAGGATTAAATCACACACTTGACTTAAAGAGAAGAGTGCACGAAGCCTTGAAAGACAACGCGGTTGATTGCAGTCTAAGTGTGGTATTTCAGTATATTTAACTGAAGATTTGTTTTTTTTTTAATTCACTTAATTACAGTCACATAGTTTAATTTGTAAAAGAAAGTCAACATTTGCATTGCATTAAAAACAGAGTTCCTGTGGTTACATAGTTATCTAGCACCTCACTTGACAGTAGCTTCCTCTGCCTTTAATATAGGAAGGAAATGCATGTTTCAACAAGTCTGCTTCAACACTAAAAATGAAACTTCATGCAAACACTTACTGCTGTTTGGTTTTTTAAAACAGACATCATTTTTCTCTGTTGTCCAAGTAAATAAAAAACCCTAGATAATAGTTTATTCTTTTGTAGAGGCAAACACTTCAAAATTGTAGGAATACTTTTGTTATTTCTGATTGAATATCTCCGTGTAAACTACAGGAATAATATTGCAACACTTCTTAGATACTGAGCCTGCAAAAGGTTAGCATTTCTTTCTGTAAGTTTTGAAAAAAAATATATATTTAGGAGAGTATAGGTTGTGTAACCTGTTCTCTTCTGCGAGAAGGTTACTGAGTTGAGCATGTTTCCACAGGCATGATTGCCAAAATGGAAGTATTTGCTTTCTGGCTCTTACAGAACATGAAGCTTTTTGGTAAAGTTTTGTCAGAATCCCTGGGACATTTTTAGGGGGATTGTCAAAACCTTTTAAAAGAAATAAGACAAACAACAATCTCTTTCATGTTTTAGACTAGCCCATGCAGCTGGGTTGCAGAACTGGTCCTTGTCTTTGTTCCCAAGGACCTCTGTGTCCAAGCAGTCAGCTTTTATTGCTTCCCATCAGTCCCTTCAGCATCTCCCAACAGTTTCTTTGATTTCTGTGCCTAGAAGGAATAGATGGGAATGCTACAAGACAGTCAAACTCATCCAGGTAATAAGAACAGCTGAATCCATTGGTGGGGAATCAGTATTTATTTCGGTTTCTTAATTGCATTTTGCAGTGTATTTGGTCTGGGTAGAACAGGCAGAAAAGATCTGCTGAGCAATTTTTACCTTTGGGGGACTGTCTTCTTCCTGCAATAACTGTACAATGATTTTATGCTTCTTGCTAATGTAGACAAATTGTTGCGTCTTCTAATAGCTTTCAACAAAGCTCACCAGAACTCACCTGAGGGGCTTCAGAATGTTCCAAAAATTCAAAGAAATTGAACAAGAAGAAGCAAGGCATAGTTAAATAAAATGCTCCGTGTTGGGGAAAAGATTGGCACATTTCTTTCTTGGAGTTTAAAAAACCAAACCATTTATTTTTTCCCCGAAGTAAGACTTAGCAAACTGGATTCTATTAGATATTCTCATTATTAAAACATAATTAAAGTATCTGGATGTGATCAGTGTCACTGACTTACTTGGACAGTCCAGTATTCAGTTTATGCACACATTTCTTGGTGTTTGTTGTCGTTTGGAAAATCATACTCTTGAACTGTTAAAGTATAGATTACCTTGCTGGGATGATTGTTCTAAAGGACTGTTTAGTATTTGGAACTGTGCAGGCTGTTAGTTTCCATGGTGTAATCTGGTTAAGCAGTCATTTCCTGGGAAGTTTCCAGACTTGCTGAGTCAGTAGTCTGGCTGACTACCAGGAAAAACTCGTTTATCTTTCTAACAAACCAGGCAAGCCAGCTGAAGGAGAAGGTGCTTTGTGGAGGAGATTCTTGCTTTTCCAGTGAAAATAGTATAGTTCTTGGTTTCCTATGCTTTCAGGGGCTTAAAATTGTGGCATCTGTCTGATGCTGGGAGTGCTGAAAGTTTGAGTAGAAGGATCTTGACAGGACTTTTGGATGATATTGGGAGAAGAAGCTTATCTGACAAGAGGGAGGAGGTACTCCTAATCTGTCAGTCATCAGAGGGTGTGGAAGATGCTCCAGTTGCTGCTGCCATGAGCTACCTGCCAGCAGCTTCCCTTCCCCTGCTACCTTTGAGCAGGACCCAGGGGGCACATTGCCTCTGGCTGGAAAAGGGAGGGAGTGGAGTCAGGCAGATCAGAGCTGGGCATGCAGGAGATCCATTAATTCTGGTGTCTTTCTAGCATGGGGGAAGGTGAAACTCGACTTTACCTCTTGACCTGAAGGCACTGTAAGTTGAGAACTGCTGGTGCCTTACGTGGCATGCCATGCTGCTGGCATGTAGCAGCCCAGCACTTGTGAAATGGCAAAGAAAAGTGAAATACATTTCTCTATTAACTGGACCTGAAGATTGATATGTTACAGTAGTTTAGTTGGTTTAGTATCCATTACTGCTTGTTAACTGTCTGTTCAGGAACACAACTTGGCAGCCATGTGAAATGAGACTTGCAGTAAATATTTCAGAAATTATAACTGTGCATTGAGTAATAAAAATTCTGAGAAAAAAACCCTAGCGATCAGCAGATCAGAAGCTTTATTAATGGTAACTCTGTTTGATCAAGGCTGATGGTGTGATGAGTAACTGTTAGAGTTATCCCAGAAACAATCAACTCAATGTAGAGCATCTAGAATCCACTTTTTGTTCAACCTGACATTTTCTCAGAAACATACACTAGCACATTAAATCTGAAAAGTTTGCCATCAATCTGAGAAAAAAATACAGCAAATAATTTGTCCCACACTTGTACTGTACCCCACCTGAGAGTTGATTGGACATCTAGGTCAGAACCAAAGCTGCAGGGAAGACTGTCTCTCTCTGTTAATCATCGCTGCCCAAGATTAGTCTCAGTACATTTCTATAACACTACTGAAGTTTCCAAAACCTGCAAGGCATTTGGTGAGGAAAACTGCCAAACCAGCTTTCTAAAATGATTTAAGCATGAAGTTACCTAGGTATAAATAATTTGGACTTTGTTTTTAGTAGTATTTGGTTGCCAAAATAATTTTTGATTAGGTGATAATTTGGAAAATGAAGGCAAAGAGTGCTCATAGAAAATAGGTTTAATTTAGATGTTATTAGTCAGGGTGCTAAGAGAGATGACAGCATTAGGAGGTATTTGGATCACTTTTACTGCAGAAAAGAGTAAGATTGTCGAGAAATAGCTCTAATGATAAGGATGGTAAACTGAAATACTAGTTTGTTGCAGTAACATAATGAAAGCAAGCACTAGAACTCTTTCCCTAACATATTCTCGCTCCTTTTCAGTTAAACTTTATTTTAAGACACTAGCATCACTACCTGCAAAATGCCCACCAAATGTCCAGATTCAAGAAAGAGAGAGCAAAATTTTTTAACAAATGTGTTTTGAGTAGTTATTTGAATTAAGACACGCCCTGTAGGAATTATTTTATTGAAAAAGAAATTACTTACATTAGATTGTAGTATGCTACAAGTAAAGCTTTTCCTGTGGGCACTGAAGAGCAAACTCAGGGCTAGGTCTCTGGTCATAGGGTAGGGTTGAGGCTGTAACTTGTGAGGCACTGAACTAGGACTATGAAGTAACATCAGTCTGGACTAAAATTGTTTCTATTCTACACAGACATAAAACTGAGAGAACTGCATTTCTATTTCTCATTGCTCCTTGTGACCTTTACCTCATCCTCAAACACTGGGGGCTGTAATTTCCAGGTGGCTCTCACTAGCTGAGCAATGCAGTCTGTGCAGAATATGTGGCTCATTTTTCTGTCCTGATGGTCTTCTTCCTTCATTTTACAAGTCCGTTCATAGGACTTAGTGCAATCTGCCTTAGAAATATTACGCAAATTTTATTAGTAGTTAACAAAAATAAATTTTATCTTACATTGTTTGGAGTTTTTTAACATGCATGAGTGCTTTGCAGAGCATGTGCATTTTAACCTCAGGAAGTAATAAACCCATAATATCAGCGTGTGTACTCGGACTTTTTCCACTTTTGTTTGTGATAAAGAAATGACAGATGCTTTTTCATGTTTCTTTTAATCTAGTTTCTTTGTGGTGATCATATGTACCTGGCTCATGCAATGTATTTTGCATATTTTTCCTTTATTTGAAAGGACTGCATTAGTACGCAGTGTGAATCTTTATGCCTCTTGGAAAAGACACCTAGTTCTACAATATAATCAAAGAATTTAGCTTCATGGCAAGAAATCTATATAATCTATATGAACTTTGTAAGGAAGAATTTTTTTTTTCCCTCCATGGCAAATACACTGTGAAGGCAATGCCTAGAACTAATTACTTAGGTTCTTCTTCCATTAAAATGACTTTTCAATTCCTCTTTACTCCAAAAGTCTCAGACAGAAGCATACAAAAATGTATTTTTCTATATTTGGGGACTGGAAAATAGTAATCAGATAGAAGAATTTCTATAGCATTATGTATTTGAATCTAGCAGTGTTTAAAGTTAATGTCTACCTGAAGCTTCAGCTACTACAGTTTTTGAACAGTGCAGGCTTACTCTCAGTGATTTGTTTTCTAACCTTCAGTTATCAGATTTTTTGCAGATGATGGTGAGAAGGTGCTGAGTTTTAAATAATCAAGCTGCATTTTCTCACTTTTTTTCTCCTTTCAATGTTAATTGTGGGTGTAGTTTGGTTGTTTCCTACGGCCAAGTATTAGGAGAATTTCTGGGTTAATTATCATATGTACATCTAAATTAATTTAGTAAAGAAAATAAGGTACCTTTTTTCTTCCAGAAATTCTTTGGATTTCATGTCCTAGACTGTGCCTCTCTCATCAGATACATACATACATACATATATATATATATATAAGAAAAATCAGGTATTTAAAGGGGGGGTGGGTATGTATATATACACACACACCTTTAAATACCTATTGTGATATATTGTGCATAATCTAAATGTGGTAAGGTTACTGATAGCAAAAATTGGGAATAAAAGGGATAGAAATCACTTATAGTTTTTGTATTGTTAGCCTACATGCACATAGAATAATGTAATAATTTTCTTAATGTTTAAACAAAAAACGCAGCCTTTAAAAGTTACTTTTGGTGTAAAACAGAAAGCAAGAAGTAAAAATTATTTTTAGCAGAATGCAAAATGTTTTTCTGAGAAGTTTTAATGAGCATTTTAATTTTGATTAATTTTTTTTCTGTTTCTGTCACAGTGTGAAGTACATGATAGTAGTGTTGGCAAAGGTGTTGTTCAGTACCATTAAAATTTTTCAAAAGTAGTCTGAGAGGGGCATGATGCACCTTCTATTAGTGTTTACAGGCCCTTATGTGACTTTTTATGCCATATGACATTGTTATTTAAGTAAGGGAATATGTGAATATGATATTCTATTAAAAATTAATACAAAACTCCTTTTTATGTATTTTACAGCAAAAGACACCATCAGAATCATACACTGGGCGAGAGAAGAGGTCAAATTCACAGTCCTACATTGGACGACCTATTCAACTGGACAAGATTTTACTGTCAAAGGTTAAAGTGCCTCATACTTTTGTTATCCACTCCTATACACGTCCAACAGTTTGCCAGTACTGCAAGAAGCTTCTCAAAGGGCTTTTTAGACAGGGTTTGCAGTGCAAAGGTAAGTAAATGTTCTTCAAGAACAGAAAAAACTAAGCATAATAAAATTAATAAATTAGTGTTTGAATGGTTGCTGTATAGCCTTATTCATGATTTCCTCACTAAACTGTCTATGTGTAGGCACGTGTACAATTACACTGGATTAAGCTGCAGTAAAAATTACAGTAATTGGTACTCTGTAGGAGCTGGCTGTGAGGTTGTTCATTCTTACCCTTTGGTACATGTGCAGTAGCTCACATTTTTCATTCAGGTGTAAATGATCTTGTATTTGGCATAGGTGAACCTGTGCTTACAGCAGAATAGTTAACATAATGGACTATATTCTTATCTTCATTGTTTTCAACCTACAAAGTCCTGTGTGTGAATTGAAGCATGTGCCTGAGCCTCAGCAGCTCAGAGTTTTGGGGAAGTTGTAATGGAAGTAAAATAAGATGGGTTTAGATGAGAATTTAAACCCACATTTTTTCAGTGTGATTAATGTGCTCTCAAGTCTCATGGCATTGTATACCTTAGTAGGTGCTGAAGTGAGTCAGGCCCCTTGGATCATAGCCTAGATTGCTGGCTCACCTGAGCCAGCCTAAGCCTGTCAATACAAAGCATTGTGCATGCTATGGGGTTGGAATGTTGCATGATGGATGCTGAAAATTGCCTTTCTTCTATTGCAATAAATAATAACTATCACTATACTTTGTGTTACTTCTTTAAACCCTGCGAAAATTCAGTGCTGCATTCATTTAACTTAAGGTGTGATTCTGATACAATTTAACTAAAGCAAAATATCTATCAAAGCATCACCTGTTTCAGTTCATTTTGAATCCTGGTGACCTAAGCACATATTAACCTACAGTAATTTCACGAATACAAGCCGCACCAATTTGACCAAAATTTTGGTGGAAACCCGGAAGTGCGGCCAATATTCCGGGGCGGCTAATACATTAACAAAATTCTAAAAGCTGCCAACACGGAAGTGAGAGCCCGCGGCAGCCCCAAGCCAAGCTGGAGCCCGGCCGGCCCCGGCTGAGGTGGGAAAGCCTGGCAGAGGCGGGGCCAGCAGTGCGGGGGGCGGGCAGCTGAGCCTGAGCCAGCAGGGCGGGGCAGGGGGGGCGGCAGAGCCTGGGCCAGCATGGCGGGGGAGTCGGCAGAAGCGGGGCTGGCAGTGCACGGGAGCCCGACTGCATAGGGGAAGATAGCAGAAGCAGGAAGCCCGGCGGCGCGGGGCTACCCGGCGGCGGAGAAAAGCCCCGTAGAAGCAGGGCTGGCAGTGCACGGGAGCCACATTGCATAGGATAGGATAGTAGAAGCAGGAAGCCCGGCGGCGCAGGGCTGCCCGGCGGCGGGGAAAAGCCCCGTAGAAGCAGGGCTGGCAGTGCACGGGAGCCCAGGGGAACCGGGGCTAGCAGCGTGGGGGAGCCCGGCGGTGCGGCGGCCAGCAGTGCCGGCCAGGGCGAGCCAACATGGCAGCGGCGGTGCAGACGGGAGAGGGGAGCCAGGGAGTCTGGCAGCGGCGGCGGCAGCAGCACCGCCCGCAGGGCAAGCAAACGCAGCAGTGGCAGTGCAGACGGGAGCAGGGAGCCTGGCGGCGGCGGCGGCAGCAACACCGCCCGGCCGGCCCAGCCAAGCCGTAGCACCGAGCCGGGCCATCCACCCCTATCGGCAACCATGAGCGGGCCGAGCCTGCCTGGCCCCGCCCCGAGCCAGTAAAACCCGCTATGCCGCGATCCTGTTACTAATTGGCCAATTTGTGAAAGCTGCGCACGGATTCTCGCTACGAATGAAAGTGCGGCTAATATTCGGGGTGCGGCTTATCTATTGACAAAGACAGCAACATTGTCGAGGCACCGGGGGTGCGGCTTATAATCCGTGCGGCTTGTATTCGTGAAACTACTGTAATTAATTTTTTTTTTAAATGAAAATTTATCTGTAGTTTGGCACTACTGCTGTACCTCTAGTTGGTTTTTGGATCAGTCTTAAATAATTACAGGGATATGGACAACCTTAGTATATTTTTAACTTCCTGACTCTTTGGTTTTCCTGGTGTGTTAGTAACTTACAGCTTGTAGTTTAAGTAAATTGTGTTCATAAGCCAAAAGAAAACAATTCCCATGACATGTAATGAAGTGCTACTAACACATATGAGAAAAGTAAAAAAAACCCAAAAACTTGAAAAATAGGGAAAGGACTGAAAGAGCTTGCAGTTGCAAGCTGTCTAGAAGTTGCCTTGAAATGTAAAAACCAAATATTTTCTCACTTAAAATTGTTGGCTAGGCTTCTCCTGTTTCAATTTTCAGTTGTCAGTATTTCCTGTGTAGTCAGTCTCTTAAATTGTGCCTGATACACTGCAACCCATTCTGCTTCTTTCACTGGAAAAGCAACTCTGGCTTTGGAGCCAAGCAGTTGTGTCTCCTCATCACTCCCCTAGATGAGTTGAGCACCACTTTGGCTGCTGTAGTGCTGCTCCACCCAGCTACCCTTGGAAAGGCTTTTTCTCCCCTCAGAAACATGTTTCCAGCATCTTCATCCTGTCCTTCCACTGACAGGCTAGTGCACACTCTCTGAACATAGGACTTGTATTAATGAAGTGATAGGGCTTAACATCTATAGGCTGGATAGCAGGAAAAAATATAATTGTGTCCCAGAAAAAGAAATAATTTGGCTGTATCCCTTTTTCACTGATCAGACTGTAGATTCAACTGTCACAAACGCTGTGCTCCTAAAGTGCCAAATAACTGCCTGGGGGAAGTTGCCATTAATGGAGGTAAGTTGCATTAACAATTGTTCCTGTCATTGTTTAAACCATCAGTTAAATAAAGGAGAAATGTAAAACTGTGGCGTGCGCAAACACACATTTTTCCATTGCTTGGGAGTGGCCTTTCCTCTGCAATATTTCTGTTGTATGTTGAAGATGAAGTGCAGGAGGAATGCTGCCAGTAGCTCGTACACCATCAGTTCGGACTGTGCTTCTTCCAAACAGGCAGCACTGGCAGACAGGCTGAGCTCTCCCGCAGAGGTGATGTCAGGAGCAAAATAGCCCTGTGATAAAGCCTGGGAAATGCAGAATGCCAGAAGAAAGCCAAAAGCCACACATGAAAAGTTGGCACTCACCTGTCAGCTAGAAGCACAACATTTTCTTTTAATGTGAGGGGAGAAAAAAGTGATTATGGATGGTCTTCCTGAGAAGGAAAAACGTACCTAGAAGAACTAGGAATGCCCTTCAGAAAAAAATTCCACCATTTCCTGATGGCATAAAACCAATCATACTAGTTGCCACCAATCAAGTCTTGCATATCTGCTGGTTTTCCCATGCATGTGCTGCTGGTTTTGTGTTGAGTATAAGGGTGTATGGGCAGGCTTGACAGACGGTACTGGAGGAAAAAAGGAGTGGTTGTAGCTGAGTTGTTGATCGCCTTGAAAATGTCACTTTCCTGTGTGATGAGGGAATGAGAAGTGTGGTGAAGTGCTCAGTTTCTAATGCATATTACTGTGTTAAGTTGTCAGCCTAAACTGCTGCTGAGGTTAATAAAGTATTACCTTATCATGCATTCTTTTCCTGTTAAATCAGTGGTCTACTTTATTGAAGATATACCAAGAAATTCCAAAACTGGGAATGTTAACTAGTATTTTTCACAGTATTTCTCATTGTAGTGTTACTGTATCACTATGAAGTTTTTATGTTTAATAAAATAATGTTTAATAGGAAAATAACTAGAGATACTAAGTATTCCACTTGAAATGTGATAAGCTCCATGATTTTCTGGAAGGTAGATGATGTCTCCCTACTGAATGTCCTGTCTGATGCACATCTCGCTGGACTCTTGGAGTCACTATTATTATTATTTTTTTTAATCTTGCACCATTTATACCTCACTTAGCTGTTAATCATCCCACAACACAAGTATTTCTTCAGGAGTGCAAGTAATGTTGCCAATGGAAATGTATGGTTTGGTTTTCAAAATCTAAAATATACACCATGAGATGTTAATTCCATTGATGGGATTATTAAGTTTTCCCTGAGATTTGCAGTCAGAGAAAGTAACTAAATCCGTTTATAAATTATAACCTTTTTCCTGCATAGATGCAGTTTTAGAGAGTAGTGATTGATCTAAATTGCTGTGAAATGACAGAAAGGAACATAAACTTTGTTTCTGCACAACTGAACTAAATGAACAAAATTTACATTTGTTTCTGAATTACTCCTCCAAAAACTCCCTCTTTCCATCTGAGGCAGCTGTATTTCATCCCTCCAACACTCCCCCTGTGCCCTCTCCTCACCCTGCTTCACAAACAACACACTGCTTTTGTTTGGACTTTCCTCCTGACACGTGAATCTGATGCTGGGCTAATGGGAAGTGATAGTTTGTCTCAGGAAAGCTTGGGCAGAGTCACTTGGGGTGAGAACACATTTTCTGGGCTTCCTCCAAGTATATTCCTTGTAGGTTGCAATCCTAAAATTTATAGAACTTGGCTTTTATACACCAAATAATATTCATAGTATGATATACATAGAATCCTTGTAGAACTCTGAATTGTGTCTCCTGAATGATTGATAGAGAGTCCCTGGGATTATCAAAGGCAATTTTATCTTGTATCTCATTTGTATTTTCACAGTAATTTGGTTCACATTACATTCAAACTTAATAAACAAAATACAGTATCTGTCATTTTGTCCATCTGCTGTGTGATGCATCTCCCCTAAAATAGTAGGTGAAAGAAGAGCTGAAGCAATGAAATTCCAAGTATAGTGTCATTAGTAAATGCATTATATACTAAATGTAAGGAGTTATTTTTAACTGATTGTAGGTTTATTAAAAATAGAGATTTTAAAAGTGTTGTAGGAATAGCAAAGAGAGGGCTTTGCACTATGAAGTATCATTCATGACTGAATAACTGCTAGAAATGAAATATGTGTCTCTTAATCACACATCAGTTATTTATATCCAAATATCTTAAGACTACTGTACATGAAAACAAACTTTTCAGATGTGCACTTCTAATTTCAGTGAAATGCCATCAATTCCAAACATTCTGTTGTCAGACAATTCAGTGTGCTTTTTCTTGTGTTATGTTGCCTACACTGGCTGTCAAGAATCTTCCTCCACACAATTAGGCAAAATTTGTTGGGAGAAACTATTTGGTGTGTTCCATGTGATTTTAACCTTACTTCAATTTTCTGAAATACTGCAACATCCCAGAAAAACTGGTGTTGTCTTTACCCTCTGACTGGAGTAATCATTTTATATTCCAAGTAAATCCATTCACAAGCAACAGTGCAACAAAAAGTTGTTTCATACTCTGATCTTGCTTAGGCATATCTAATTGGGAAACTGGAAAGTTTAATATAAATATAAGCTGGACGATGCTATAAATGTTATGCCATAGTCAAACAGTTAAACCCTAAGTCTTTGGTTTTGGTGCTTGTTTAATATTTCTTTTCTAATGGCAAAGACCATTTTTTCAGTGGTATTGATTTTTGTGCTACTTTGTGCAGGCTTCACAGAAAACACTGCTCCTGTGCAAAGGAATATATAGTTCACATTATAAGTGTCTACTTATATTGTCTAGACTTCCAAAGAGTACTTGAGGTTTTTTGGAAGCTTGAAATGTGCCAGGGTGGTGTTGTTGAAGTATTGCATGTTTTTTGATAATAACTTGAGAAATTATATTCCAGACCTTCTTAGTCCTGGGGCTGAGTCTGATGTGGTGATGGAAGAAGGGAGCGATGACAATGACAGTGAAAGAAACAGTGGCTTTATAGATGACATGGAAGAATCTATGGCTCATGATTCAGAGATGTCAATGGCAGGATGCCATAGTGACAATGGAGAAATGCAGGATACTGATCTGGATCATGATGAATCTAACAGGATGATCAGGTGAGCTGGGTAGTGGGTGTACCTTCCTTGTTCCTTTGTATTTATTTGTATGTATCATGTCTAGGGCTCAAGGGGGAATCTACATGGTCACTATTCTCTCTCATTTAGAACGGGGAATGATGGTGAAATGTTGAGCATTGGAAAGTGCAGTGAGAATGCTTCACTGATGCATTAGTCATTTAAAAGAAGCATTATTGTCAGGTTGAAGTAGCATTTGAAAACTTAGGCAAAAGTAGTTCTTACAGGTCTGTTCTCGTAAGAAGGTGATATGAAACTATTTGTGCATAAGCACTAGTAAAATATTGGTTTATTTATTGTTTATTTACTTTCCAAGGCATTCTTTCCCTGGTTTAACAGTACAATGTCTGGTCATTTAAATAAATAAACAAAATGTGTAAGTGGCTATGGTATAACCAGATCTAGATTAATTGTTTGTTTTTTTAGATGCCTTTATTAAAAAGGAGTGATTGACAAACTTAAAGTAGTAATTTGAAGCAAGTTACAAAATAGATTAGTGCTTTGAAATGACTGTTCAGGAAGGAAAACAGGAACTGAGTTGTACAACGTACCTCAGAAGTGAATTAAGAGAAGAAACATTATTCACTTATTGGAACTGTCTGAATAGTATGGGAAAAGTAGGATTATTAACCTAAAATAAATTAAGGTAATTTCAGCTGTAATTTTCTTGATACAATGGATCTATACTTTTAAGGGATCTATACCTTATAAAGTATTTTTATTCCACAGGTCTGTTTGACCTGCAATTTCCTCTCTTATTTTGCTTGTAGGGAGTCTCTCTCAGTAATATGTTCCCCTTATGTCTATGCTACTGTCATGCATCTGTTGCACTAATAAAAAACAATCCATTTCAATATGCAGTTTTACTTCATGCAGCAGTGTACTACTGTCATGTTTATCTGCATAGGTATGATGTGTATGATATATAGACACCTTGTATCATTGTAATATGAGCCTGTGCTTAGATCACAAAGTCATTGTCACAGAACATTTTAAATTTCCAGGTTTTATTAAGCAGACAGCATTGCAAGTTTTCAGAATAAAAATACCCAATGCCAAATACTAATAAAACATTATTAACTGTGGTACATGTTTTACTTATGTAAGGGACATTCCTGTTATTTCCAGTAATACCTCTCTGAAGTTATTTCTAAGGGTAGTTTCCGTATCCATGGATATTTTTCAAATGATCCATAAAAGATAAATAAAAAGTAAACCTTTTGTCAGTACAGACAAGAATAGCTAAATGGGAGATGCCTAAATTATTTTTAGGCAGAAAAGAGATGTTAGCTATATGTTACATACCTAATTAAACTTTCAGACAGCACTTTTTGCATTTTGATGGGAAACTACCAATTCATGAAACTTATTTCCAGGATGCATAATAGTGAAGCAGGGCCATCTGCAGACATCTACAGTTACAACAACTTTGAGAACTTAACATTTTATTCTTTTCCTAAACACTATCAGCCTTTTTTTGTTGGAGTTGTTGCACCAATAGCTTTGCTAGTATAGTACAAGAGCACTGTTGTGCTCTGTTTTCACATACAATGCTGCATCACTATTTAAATTTCTGCCAGAAATAACCAAGTATTCGTGTTTAGGACTGAACAGATTGAGTCCGTATTCCATTAGACAGAATCTACTTTAGGAGTTATTAACTCTAGCAGCAAGGATGATTGGCTAGGTTGCTTCTGGTTACTATCAGACTGTACCTGGTGGTGCTATCAGGCATGCTGTCACATTCTCACAGCTTCCCAGCTTACTGAGTGTTAGCTGAACAATAGAACATTGCAATAGGGTTTCAGCTTAAGTCTTTTAGGATAGAGTAGCTTAAATCTCTTTAGAGGTTCCAGCAGATTCTGTGCTGTGCCTGGCCAGGGTGCGTGCAGCTGGGCACCTGACTCTGTAAACTGTCATCACTCCATTGTGTGTTTGAACCCAAGCAAGATTATAGGACAGTAATCTGATGGACAGTGTCTGCACAGGTTATGAGAGGTTCAAGATCAAGTACTGCTCTGAATCATACATAGCACAAGCTTGAGCAGTGGCTCCCACAGCCTAGCTAAGGCCCTAGTGGTTTGCCCATTTTCTTAGCTCATCTTTAGAAATATTTTTGGAAGAGTGTGTGTAAGCCTTCAGAAGGTCTCTGACATTCTCTTGATGTAGCATTACAGTCTTTTTTCTTCATAATCTTGCAATGATAAAACAAAATATTGTACAAACCGGGTCTGCTAACGATGATAAAAATAAATGTGGATATTTTATCTGTGTGTGTATACATGAATTCTGATTTTAAAGACTTTTTTTCTTTTTGTCCAAAGTTATCTTCTTTTTAAAAGCGTTTAATGATTTATTCTTAAGCCCTTCAACCAGCAACAATATTCCATTAATGAGAGTGGTACAGTCTGTGAAGCACACAAAAAGGAGAAGTAGCACAGTAATGAAGGAGGGTTGGATGGTTCACTATACAAGCAAGGACACACTGGTAAGAATTAGTTACAGAAAACCTGTCTTCCAGTACATGTTACATTATAGAATAGAATCAAATTCTAACAATACTCTGGTAATTTACAGTCACTCCTGTAAGGCATTTTTTGCAATTTTTATGATTCCTAAAGTCACAATTCTTATCATAACTAAGACTGGCACTGCTAGTAAGAACAGAAGACAGTTATAACATGCAAAAACTATCTGACTATGCCTATTGTATTATCATAGGCAGCCAAATGTAAAATCATTCTTAAGGAAGTGAAACATAATGTTAATGTTTGAAAAGTAGCTTTACTTTCCAGCTGCACTCTACCCAATACCGTACTGCCAGTTGAATTGAGACTTTTGTAAAGTATACTTAGTGTAGAAAAGCCTATTTTCATTCAACCTGCTAAAACATTAATAAAGCCTTCAGTATGTGACCTTCAAAAGTGAACTGGGGTGTTACAAGGGATACAAAAAGAAATTTCAATTGCTTTAGGATCATATATATCAGCAAATTGTGCTGAATGTAATGCAGACATCAGAATGACATTTTAAATTTTTTAAACTTGTACAATTTTGACAGAGCTATTCCTGAAACAGCAGAGCATAATAAGAGGTCTATAAATTCTAAATTAAATTATAAAGTCTTTATTAAAATCTTGTAATAGTAATTGGGTCTTTATTATTCACAGTATAGCTCTTCAAACTAAAGAAACATTTTGGTAGTGTTTTTGTGACATGAACATTTCATTAATTTACTTGTTTTTCATTGTAGAGAAAGCGACACTACTGGAGGCTGGACAGCAAATGCATTACACTTTTTCAAAATGATACTGGAAGCAAATATTACAAAGTAAGGAATATTTTTCAATCTCTTTCTCGCAGAATACAAGGACTAAATTGCTAAATAGATGCTTCCTGAAAGTACAATAATAGTATAACTTCTATCTAGATTTCAGGGGTTTTTTTATTTTTTCATTATTTAAGCTGTGTGTGTGTTCTGCATTTCACAAACAAGTCTGATCAGAAAGGTAGCAGCTAACAAGGACCTATAAAATGTGTGTTGTGGAAATGATAAGTTTTTATATGAAAAGTCAACAAGGTTTTATTTTCTAATGGAGTTCTCTTGATATACGGATGACCCTGCTTTTTTTCTGAATGTACCTCAGTACTCTGGTAAGTTCAGTTAAATAATTAAACTTCTATTTAGTCTTGGAGAGAAACACAGTATTTTACCATCAACAGTCATCTGTGTCACAGAGTTTCAGGTTACAAGAGCCTTTTTGTTTGTACAAGAAGTATGTGGTAAAAGGCAATAACTGATATCATAAACTAATCAAATAAAGCTCATGCTGAAGTTTTATGTGTTGATAATCTACACAGAAAGTAAAATATTTTTTTTCATTTTAGGAAATCCCATTGTCTGAAATTTTGTCTCTGGAACCTGCAAAAACTTTCACTTTGCTGCCTCAAGGAGCCAATCCTCATTGCTTTGAAATAAGCACAGCAAATATAGTCTATTATGTTGGAGAAAACATAGACAACCTCTCCAGCGTCCCACTGAATAACAGCGTTATCTGCAGTGGTGTTGGCATTGATGTGGCACGAATGTGGGAGATGGCAATACAGCATGCCCTGATGCCTGTCATCCCTAAAGGGGCATCAACTGGGTCAGGACCCAGCCTGCACAGTAAGTCTATTCATTTCTTCCATTTCTCATAAGGAGAATCACATCTCAAATGACATTGCTCAGTCTTCTGCACACACTGAAAGCATGTATTGCACAGGGCTATTCTGTCATGGCTTGTCACTTGATTTCCATATGATTTTAAACCCCACAGTTTCTCATCCATGTGTTTTCAGTTTATAATAGGATATCTATATTGATATACAAGATGCAGATATTTTAATAAGCAAATAGTTATGAAATTAGTAAGCCTTCTAATTCAAATTTGCCTTACTAGTGAGAAATAGCCTCCCTGTGCAGAAGGATGTAGTTTTCTGAGCTCCAGTTCAGAACTGTTAGATTTTTTTTCCCCATCCTAACTCTAATTTATGTTTCTAGCTGAGTGCACAAGCAGCTCTTCACTCATTGAGTAACTGCAGCATAGATTATATGCTCCCTTTCATATTAGGCTGTACAGCTTCCTCAAACACTGTCCCATGCTGAGATGAAAAGAGCTCAAATGTGAAGAACAGCTATTCTAAGCACAACAAGGCATGTGTGTTATCCAGGACCAAAAGGACTGAATGTATCTTAGCTTCCAGTTTGCATACTTTTGTGTAATTCTCTAGCAAAGGTGACAAAAGTTTATGTAAACCAAGTATGAGACCTAAATCTTTATTGGGTACAGATAATAAAGTAGTGCAGAGCAAACAATTCCCCACTGCTAGCTGTCTGCTGCTGTGGTTGTTTTCTACTTCTGTTCAGCCTAGTCAGTGTAAAGAGAGTTTGGATATGTCTACATAATTTGGATTAGACCTTCTGTTGCAATATGCACCCACTTTAGCACTTGACATCTGGAAGCTATTAATGCAGCACGAAATGCTAATGAGACCACAAGCCCTTTGGAAACCAAGTGATACAACAGGCCGTGGCATTGCATCTCCAGGCACAACAGCTCACAAATCAGATTAGATCAGCAATGTCCTTTGCTTTCTCAACTGGAATCTGGTATAAAATAGTGTCAAATTCTGGATATCATTTCCTTCAGACTAGTTGCCTAGTGCCCCTGGTTTGAGTCCAGTGTAGATAAACAAATCACCTAAAATACTGGACTGGGCATGACAGCTGTCTTATCTCCCTCTTGGGAAGTTTAAAAAAATTCTTTACCAGTTAGTAATTATCTTTGGGTTATATGTGCAAAAGTTAAGGTGGTCTGAGACCTTTAGAACAGTTTCTTGTGGACAATGACAACAACCTTCTTTCTTTTGCTCAAAGTCTAAGACTTTGTCTGTCTTTGTCCGCGCTTTTTTTTCATGTAGACACATCAGTACATAATATTTGAAAACAAATTGGCAATTATTAAAAACCTCTCCATAACTGAAACATTCTATGCCAAAAGCAGTTGTTCTAAGAAAGGGGAATAAGCCATGTGAGGCAGAAGTTACTTGTGTTACTGCAACTAGGATTAGTGCTGATGGGTAGTAGCAAATGTCTTCAGTGTGTAATGCAGGCCCTACAGTAGGGAACACTGGTTTCAAAATTTTTACTTTAACAAATGGAAAGTCATTTGATTGTACACAGAAGTGGCAGACAGAAGTGACAGTGCTCCAAAGGAGCATGGTTTCCTTTCCAAAGTACTGTCTTTGTGTAATGCAGTTAGCAGTAGGCATATTCTGAATTTCCCCTCAGTATGTTTGTAGTTCAAATGCTTATGATATGCGTATAACATCCTAAGCTCTGAATTGTTAGAAGCTGGATCTAGTGTTTATTGTATTAAAATGCAGGTGCAAGGTTTTGTTTCCATTATGTCTGTTTTAATTTTTAATGTCTGTTATGCCACGTGAAATGTGTATTACTTGTAACAGTATGCAGTCTAATTTGAATGTATTTGCCTTCATCTGAATAGCATCAAACATTGTAGGTGACTAAATAAATCAAAACTATAATTAAACCTACTAAATAAAACCAGTTTAGTTGCAGTTGTTACTTGGGTGAGATACAAAGCTTCAAAATATAATGGGTAAAAACAATAAGAAGCTTATAAATGGGAATTATGAGACTTCACTATTAAAAAATTATTAATGAATTGTATAAATCTAGATTTTACCTACAGTGCAAAACTGTTCAATTACTATGCTTGTGGGCTGGTGTATAATTTTGTATTAGCTGGTAGACACACAGACTGACCTAATTGGTCCAACTTCTAGAGCTTTCAGTAGATACTGATGTAATATGAATGTCATTTCCTATTACTACATGTTTGAACTAAAAGCACAGCAATCTAAAGTATATTTTGCTTTCTTCCTCAGGGGATATATCCATCAGTATTTCTGTGTCAAACTGCCAAGTCCAAGAAAATGTGGTGAGTATTCTCTGGATGCTGGTGCTAGACATGCTATGATTAGGCTGGCAAAGTCATTGATCTGCTTGTCAAGAGGAGTGTTAGGGGAGTTCCTATCAGCCATTTCTCACTTCCTTTGAAGAAATTAACAAACAATTAGCTTTTTTAACCTTTGACAAAAACCATCTTTGTGGCACCTTTTCTCGAGATGCAAGAATTATATATGGGTAATTTCCCAGGCTTTAAATGTGGGTCTATGTTGGATATTAATTACCAAATGGAAAAGCGAGGTGTAGGAATTACTAGTTCATGGAATTTGGCAACTGTACTTTGTAAAACTGACCACAAACTTTGATAAATATACCATTTCCTGTCATGTCTGAGAGATCAGATATTCTCTGTTGTATGAAGATGAAACTCTATCCGAAGGAAGAGTTGCATGTATCATAACACACACATAGAGAATTCTGGGTTTCTTTTACTCTAGGTCAGTTAGACACAGATCATGTGGTCAAGTTAAGCAGTCACACTGCTTGCTTTCTATCTCATGGCAAGTGGAAAAAATAGATATTCCTTGCAGCCAGCTAAAGCTTTGGGACAGCTCTGGTAGTTGTCAGAAAAAGATTGCAAACAGATTGCCTGCTAGGAATGTGTCCATTTGTTTCCTAACAAAAAGTAAGACAGCCTTTATTATGAATTAGACACTCTTTTACTCTTTGTTGTATATGCTGCTGGTTAGATATCAGGAAAATAAAACTGAGCTGCAAGGTTTGATATTCGTTTGAGTCTCCCAAATGCATCTGCTAACAGCTTGTGCTTTAGCCTGTGTTACAGCACTGAGAAATAGTGAGACTTGAGACTACCTCTCTGGCACTAATGGAATATTTTACCCCTCTCAGTCAACCTGTTGAAGATTCACCAGCTTTTACAGCAATTACAGTTACTATGGCTTGTAAGAGAACACACCTGAACTGTTTGGCAGAGACTGTATTTTAAAATGAACTGTACTAAAAGAATGCTACTTCCCACTAGAAAAAGCAAATGAAATATGAATTTTCTTTCCATATTCTTAGGGCTTAATGTCTGTTGTTTATATAAACAGGATATTAGCACTGTATACCAGATCTTCCCAGATGAAGTATTGGGATCAGGACAGTTTGGAATTGTTTATGGAGGTAAGGCGTTGGTGTGTGGTACAATTATGCTTAAGACGAAAGTTTACTTGAATGGGGAAAGTATTTGGACTCTGAAATGTTTTGTTGCATAAAATTAGCTGTCTGTTGCTTCATTTAAGCAGTATACATTCAACAAAATATATGTTTATGTTTTGTGCTGATGAAATCTTTTTGTAGATTGATGTTTTCTGACCAGTAGTGGGTCAGTGTATATCAATAGCTTCATATTCTCTGGAAGTTCTAATGAAGCAAGCACAGAATTACAGAAAACTGTTTTTTGAGAACTGTAATGGATGAAAAAATATTATTCTCCCTTCTGTGTTTCTCTACATATCCATTGGGGCATTTTTTGTTTCTTCAGTAGCTTGTTAGAATTTGTTTTTTTTATTTTCTTACTAATTTTTCCTTCTCTATTTTCTCCTTTTTTTGGCAGTTTTTTAGGGGTGTATTTAGGTACAGCTGTTGTTTGAGACTCTGTAAAGTGAGAACTAACAACAAATTTCTCACAGAGGTATCTCTGACTCTGATAAACCTGGGATATGCACTGACATGCCCAAAGGCCATCACATATTTCATTATTTGCTAGTGTGGAGCTGCCAGTGAAGGACTAAGCCTACAACCAACCAGTGGCACAGAAAGCAGCTGCAGCTTACATATATATGTATATATATATATGTATATATTAGAAAATTAACTTTACATCTATACTATAGAGCTAACTTTCTCATGTTTGTGTCTTACACATAAGGCATGTGAGTCAGCTTTATATGCTTGTCAGGCTTTGTAAGGCAGTAGTAAAGAAAAGTTCTGTTGTGAAAGGGTAGAAAGAAGAGAAATGAGAAAAACTTCTAATGTCTAACCTACAGACCAGCTCTGAGAATTACTTGGTTATGGCCATTTGTACAACCCATGAAAAGGGAACACTTTTCATAATTAATCACA
Organism: Catharus ustulatus; assembly: GCF_009819885.2. Taxonomy (NCBI): domain Eukaryota; kingdom Metazoa; phylum Chordata; class Aves; order Passeriformes; family Turdidae; genus Catharus; species Catharus ustulatus. The sequence goes on from NC_046226.1 coordinate 28,277,257, forward strand.
TTAATTGATAGAGAGCTTTTGTTTTACTAATGCAGGAAAGCATCGCAAAACTGGAAGAGATGTTGCCATTAAAATAATTGATAAACTAAGATTTCCAACTAAACAGGAAAGTCAGCTTCGTAATGAGGTTGCCATTTTACAGGTACTTTTCTATTATTTTTTACTGTATTAATTCCATTATTTATTTTTATAAATACCAGATAATAACATAGTGATTTTAATTTATAATCACTAGTGCTTTTGCAAAAATATTAGTATTTTTGCAGTTTATTTTCCATAAAAAGCCAAAACCAAATGTATCAGCAATGTCACAGTGGGAGTTACAATTTCTGCAGTTTTAAGCACCAGGTGCAATAGGGAAAATTTATGTTAAACTAATTTAAAATTCATACTTTCACCTGTATTGCCTCTAGAAATTTTGTCCCTGTTCCCTGTTTACACAGTTTAAATTATTAAATATTGAAACATTATCTGGTTTAGGTGGGGGTCTGAAGTATGGATATGTAATGATAAAAGCTACTGATCATATTGAGAAATCTAATGCTGTATTTATCTTTAATAGAATCTTCATCATCCTGGGGTTGTAAATCTGGAATGTATGTTTGAGACGCCAGAAAGAGTCTTTGTTGTTATGGAAAAACTCCATGGAGACATGCTGGAGATGATCTTGTCAAGTGAAAAGGGCAGATTGCCAGAGAGAATAACTAAGTTTTTAATTTCTCAGGTAAGAGGTTAATTATAGACCTAGAAGGAGATTTGAGGTCAATTATTATCACTGTTTCTTATGTTTTCCTTTTGACATAATTTACCTGTCTGGTTTATGGAAATCTGAGTAAAACAGGGGTGGTGAACCAGCTTTCTTTATATTACTGTACTTTATCTGATAGATAGTAAACCATTAAGAGGACTTAAAACTAGACACTTGTAGAGTTGTTGGCTGGATGGAGGGGACATCAGGCTACAATTCCTCATATGATGGAAGAATTAAGCATGAGAAAGGAAAGCACTAAAGGCAAACTGTTGAAGAACTACAAGAAGAAATTGGAGCCTTTTGAACTGCCCGATATCAAACCAGTGCAGTTCATACTATGCATTGCTAAACCTGTTCTCTGTGCTGAGATTGGATCTCAGTGCTACCTGTGTCTGAGTCTGGATTCCATTATTACTTCTGTTAACAATTTGATATGGGATTTATTTGAGCTTCCTGTTGTTATATTCCTGTAATATTATCATGCTGCTTCTTTGGCTGCCCGAAATACTGGTTTAAATTTAGATACACACAACAGTAGTGAGCAACCTCACAGTCAGAGAAGACCATGTTTTGGCAATCAGGAAAAAAAGTAGCAGGAGCAACAGTATTATGGTATTTATTATAAATTCCTTATTTGGGGTAGAACTTAACAGGTTTCCTAGTTTCCAGGCTTTAATGGGCAAAACTACTTCCAGCTTTAGAATTTGATTTATTCTGTTCACAGATTCATTCAGCCTCTCCACCATTTGCTGCTCTAATTCAGTGGCAAATTCTGTCAGCCCCTGACCAAGCACAAGGAATTGAATCAAAGCCTCACAAAAAGGATGGATATCTATTACACTGTCACTATATGTGTATGTAACAGTAGAAAAATAAATACAACCCTCTCCATTCTTTCTCTCATCAAGAAAACACTTCAATTGGATCATATAATATTACTGTGAAATATTTTTATTTGAATCTAGATATGAAAGGTCATTCTGCAAGTGTTACTAAATTCAAAGATTTCATTCACAAAAAAGTAAACAAATACTTAGAACCCAGTTTTTAAAAGGTGTTTATAATGTCAACTCTTGGAGAGGGAAGAATCATATTCAATGCAGTGAAACATCAAGAAAATTTGAGGCACAGAATTTTGGGTTTTTGTTGAGTTTTTCTTTTTCATCATTGACGTTCTTTTAAAAGGTACATTCTTGTTGGCTTGTTTTTCTTCACACCAATCCCTGCTCCTCTGGTCACTGATACTGTTCAAACAATATAAAACAAGCAACCAAAATTTGATTTGTTTATTCACAGATCCTTGTTGCTTTAAGACATCTTCATTTCAAAAATATTGTTCACTGTGACCTCAAACCAGAAAATGTGTTATTGGCATCAGCTGATCCTTTCCCTCAGGCAAGTAGAAAATGCCCTTTCTTAAGAAAAATTGTTCTAATTAATAACTGTTAGCAGTGTTTATGTAGACAAGAAAATGATTAGTGACATGTCTGAACAGAATTTTTAGGTAAGAAAAAGTTGATCACTTATTCAAACCACTTTATAAAGAAGTTATGTTTGAAAATCTTTGACTCTTGTCATTTGTCTAAAATATATTGAAATAGCTTTTCAAGTGTGACATAGCTACTTGTGTGATCATTTCTAATTTGCTCACCATTACAGCACAAATTACTTGGCTGATTGATTTGCTCCATAAAGAAAGTTATTTTTCTGAAAGTTCGGGTAGTGCTCATGAAGAACAAGAACTTCTTCTTTAATTTTTTGAATTTAATTGCCATGTAGATCACAGGATATTTAAATATACATTCTGACTGGTTATATTTCTCATTAAAAGGTATTTTTATCAGCTTCTGTTACCTTTAGTTTACAGAGTTCATCTATAATCTCCCTCAATTGCCCATATTTAAAATGAGTACTATTGATAATTTTTAAATAATATCAATATCAATAATTGGAAGGGAAGGATCTATACTGAGTTGTTTTAAGTGAGAATTTTCAAGCCGCTTACTCTGTTACTTTGTAGAACTCAGACAAGGAAGTTTGCAGAGAGGCAGAGTATAGCTAGATCCACAGTAAAATACAAGTGAAAGTTAAGAACTAAATTTTGTCAAGTTGCTTGAAAAAGCCATAGGTAAAACAATTTTTCTGTAATAAAATTTGTATTATGAATGAATAAGTATTATTATATATTACTACTTTCATCAGGAACCTGAGCTGTTAAGCCTGTCCACAACTGTGTTTTATTCATGGAAGGAAGGAACAGAAGAGATACTATGGACTGGTATTCTGGTCTACTGTTTTAGTGGAATAAGAATATTCCTCTCAAAGAGAAGTTTAAAAAAGAAAATATAGTAATTTCACGACTATAAGGCGCACCGGATTATGAGGCGCACCTCTGGGAATTGGCAAATTTCGCAACTTTGTACATTATATAAGGCGCACTGGACTATAAGGCGCACTTCTGGGTTCCGGGGAAAAATTTAGTCAAAAGGGTGCGCCTTATAGTCATGAAATTACTGTAGTAACGGAATCCCGCAATCGTGGAGTTTACTGGCACGTGCTCAATTTGCAAACATTTTTCACAGATTGGTGTAGTCTTTAAACACAGCCCCAAGCGTCCTCCCCGTGCGCAGGCTCCGGCACTCCCGCCCATCCCCGGCTGGCGAGGCAGGGCTCGGGGCAGCTCAGGGCTGCCGCGGCTCGGGGCAGCCACAGCTCACACCTCGGGGTTGCTGCAGTTCAGGGCGGCTCAGGGCCGCCGTGGCTTGGGGCGGCGGGGGGCCGCATGCTCCCTCCCTCCCCATGCGGCTCCTGCTGGCCGGGGCCTGCCCCCGGCCGCCTGGTCCCACCCACCCCACACGGCTCCTGCTGGCCGGAGGCTGCCCGGTTCCGCCCATCCCGGGCAGCTCGGCTCATGGTTCGCACTTCCAGGTTGGCAAATTTCGCAACTTTGTACATTATGTAAGGCACACCGGACTATAAGGTGTACTTCCGGGTTCGGACCAAAATTTTAGTCAAAACGGTGCACCTTATAGTCGTGAAATTACTGTACCCTTGAAGGAACAGAGGAGATGCATCTTGCAACTAATTGATGATAAAAGTTCCTCAACTATGTATTTGATAATAAAAATAAAGTGTGTCTTACTATGGCATTTTTCATTAAACAGGTGAAACTTTGTGATTTTGGCTTTGCCCGAATCATTGGAGAGAAATCATTTAGGCGTTCAGTTGTAGGAACACCAGCCTACCTTGCTCCAGAAGTTCTGAGAAACAAAGGCTATAACAGATCTCTGGATATGTGGTCAGTGGGTGTCATCATTTATGTGAGCCTCAGTGGTACCTTTCCATTCAATGAAGATGAAGACATACATGACCAAATTCAGAATGCTGCTTTCATGTACCCACCTAATCCATGGAAGGAGATTTCTCTTGAAGGTAATACCTGTTTGTGGCTGTTCTTATATAAGTGCTAAAAAGAGTACATATATTTCGCTTTTATATTATTTTCCTGTACATAACAGAATTAAAAAGAAAAAATCAGTAATGTATTGTGTCTGTTTCGTGCTATCATCTGCTTTAGACATTTCCTGCAGAACATGTATAGACTGCATATGGCATCATCTTCTCACATGGGATCTCTCCAGGAGGTGTTGAAGGAGGCACATAACCACCTACAGATGAGATTGCTATAGAATCTGTGGGGAGCTTTAGCTCCTGTAATTGGTCTTGTGTATATTCTTTTTATGTACCTCTTCATTCAGCTCTGCAGTCTGTTTCTTGTTCTACTTGTTCCAGTAATTGAGTTTGGTTTCAATAGGATGCTGTACTCTGATATCTTCGTGTGGAAAAGAAAAAAGTGAACAATTCCATAGATATGATTTCAGGAACAGTGTGAGAAAATGTCATACAAGGGGGAAAAAGCTTAGAGATAACTGTGAGACCTTTGAAACTCGAGTGCTGGTCAATGGCATCAAAGGCTTTTGATAAAATACAGAAGAACAATGTGACTAGTTCACTAGGTACATCTTTAAAGAAATCAGTTCTATTAAAAACGTCTCTAAACACAACTAAGTAGGGCATTTTAAAAAATAGCCACTTCTGGTTTCTCTAACATTTTCACATACATAGCATTTTAGGCAACTTGATTTTCTTTGGGATTTTTTCTTTAGTCCAGAATTCTGCAGGATTGTAAGTCTTAAAGCAAAGAAACATTGTAAGCATCAGATTCTTATATCCTTTTCTGAATTGTAATATATGCCAAACTGAATTACAATATTAGCATTTAAAATTTTTTATATTTACAGTACCGTTTTTCTGGGTTTTAGGTGATGTGTTTAACATACCTGTTAAGCAAATTTTAAAGCAGTGTGCCTACTATAATATGCTTACTATAAATGCTTACTATAATATATATTACAGTCATGTGAGATTCTCTTCTGAAAATGCTCTGAGAGCATTGTTTGTTATTTTATCTCAGTGGCAGATGAAGTTTGAAATCTGTTGGAGAAAAAAAAAAAGCTATAAATCTGCACAATTACACACTGAAGTTCTCCTGAACCTCCACACACTTTGATATGTAAGCTGACAGAATCTGTTGGCAGCAATGCTTTATCTGTCGCTAGAGATAAGCAAACAGCAATCAACACAGGGGAAGCTGCAAGAAATTGTCTCCCACAAGTTTCTACTGTGGTAGACAGAAGATCAATTTTTACACTCAGAGGTGAAGATTCAGTAGAGCACCTACAGAAAACTCACCTACTTGAGTGTTACCTCTCCATTTGTAGAATCACAGCCTTCATTAAGAGTTGATGAATACCAGCCTGCAAGCATGCAGAAGGCAGGAAAACACACTTTAACAAATTACTAAATTAAAATCTGCTTATACATTGTGATTTTATTACATATTTTGGATTGCTAGATGATAAGCCACTCTATTGTGCTAAATGAAAACCTGGAAAATGTCTGACAAGATTCCATTACATCTAACACAGGCAGCTGAAGTCTGGATTGCTGTCCAAGTATTACTTGAAAAGGCTGGTTTTTAGGGCTCCAATTTGAACTCAAATTCCATATTGCTTAGGGAAAATAAAGGAATGTTTTTCTCATGTCCTGCTCCACTCTCCTGCGCAGCTTGTGAGAAGGCAGTGCCCCTGTGGTCTTGGTGGCTCCGTCCAGTTTCTGTTACCTCTGACAGTGCAGTGTGGTTAAAATGCAAACCTATCCTAACACATCTAATCTGAATTACAGTTCTGAACAGTGCTATCTTAATTAATGCTGCAAATGATTGGATCATTTAGGGGAGAGACACAGACTATTTTAAAGATTTTATGAAGGAACTTCTGCATGCCTATTGCAAAGATTGCTGCTGAGCAGTTAAACCTTTTGTGTTTTGTCCGTGACTGTGTCTCAGAGCCAAATTAAAATTTCTTGCAACTGTAGTTATTCCAGTGTTCTCTTCAGGCCATGCTCATGTAAAAATTTGAGGAATAGCTAAACTTAGTTATTGCCATTTTCTATTTTTATTACAGAGAGGAAAAAGCATGTATTTCTTTGAATTTAGTAGATAGTGTAGCAATTTGAGTGACTTACACTGTGTTTAGCATCACTTTGGTTTTAGTGCACACTTCATGCATTTCCTGATACTTGCTAAAGAACAGCATATTAATTTGTGAGCTGGAAGGCAGAGGGTAGCAGAACTTTAAAAGAAAAAAACTGAGACTGATCATATGTAAATAATGTGTCTGGAAAAGTAACAACAGTGATAAAGTAGCCTAAATGTTCCCATTATGTATTACTTAGTCAATTACTGGTCTTTAAGTAGAATTGGCTTTTAAAGTTTTAAATTGCACTGATGAGGTGATAGATTCATAAAAAACACATGGCCCATAACAGTTTAAACTGCATGGTAATATAAATAATATACTTAAAGTCTAACAGATTCAGAGGAAAAGCACATGGAGATAAGTTGTATTTTGGGGGAAAAGTGTGTCGTATTGTTCAATATTCTGGTCTGAGTTTTTCTTTATAGTTACTTTTCTGTAGTGTTTTCTAGCAGTTCTTAAAATAAAAATCTCCAGTCACAAGCCAAGACAAAAGACAGGAGCTTTTTGAGGATAATATGTGCGTAATTTAAGTCACCATCAACTGTTGTCTTCTCTGCCAGTCATTTATATGGTCTGTCATTCACGGAGTCCTCTCTTTCCATAATGTGTCTGATGTTGTAACTCCTGGATTAATTTTGTCAACTCTTCCTGATGAGAAACTTAGCTTTTCTTGTGTAATGCTTTGTCCTTCCTTTTCTCCATTAAAATGTAACTTGCAAAAACTAAGGCGTTTTAATTTTGTAGGTCTCAGATTTCTCCAAAGGGAATTCTGATTTTTACCTAAGTGGCTGCATTTTTCTGTGCTTTTCCAGTAACTCTTCACTCTTTTGAAAGAACACATCTCAAAACTTGAGTCTGTTTTTGGATGTCTAAATAGGATTGAAACACTTTACTGGAGATAAGTAGTTTTTATAGTTTATGGTTTGGTGTGTTTTAGAAAATCAAATTTTGTCAGAACCATTCAGCATTTCATTACCCAGTCTGTTTCTGCTCTGTGTCCAATGTTTGTCAAGCCATGCTACATTTCTAAATTCACTGCATTGCTGTATGACAGTCAGAACATAATTCAGTCCTAATTGCTGCATTTTACTAGATACAGTTATAGAGGAATCTACTTGCAGAATTCTTACCTATTTTATAACTTTAAATTTCACATGCCTCAAATATGGAACCTGTTTTCAACAGCTTTACTGTTTGTTTCCAGCTTTGACCTTCGAGTCTATCAAATTTGCATCATCTCAAGAAATTTATTTTTATTTAGCTACATGTTGCCAGAAAAAAATACTGCTAAATATAAAGATAGAACTCCATGGTGGAGTTCTACCTGCTAGTATATTTTATGTACTATGTCTTCACTGTGGTAGCTATTCTTTTGAACTATGGTCCTAAAATGTGCTATGTCAGGATTGGAATTATTCATGGTGTGTTTCATTCTGCTGTTGTATTTTCATACAACATTGTATTTATAATATTTTTTCATCAGCTACTACCAGCACAGCTGTTACTACTAGCCTGATGGGCTATGTGATGTGTACATCATTGGTTAGGTGCTTTGCATTGCTTACTATTATTAAAATAATTTGGGAACAAACAATGCAATTCCTATCATCCATTAAATTTGATCATGGTGTCCCTCTTACAATGCTTTGTAGTCATAAATAAATACCAGTCATAAATAAATACCACGGCTGCCTTTGAGCCAGTATTCATTTATACTTGTTACAGCATAATGTGAATAGAAACTCTGAGTGCTTCACACATTAATGAGAAAGTCACATGAATGAGTGAGCATTGAGTACAAGGAGGTCAATGCATGTTATAGCTCAAAGATGCTCTCTGCCTCTGTAAATGTTTAGCTAGCTGTTGAAATGGAGGTCTTGGCTCTACTTACACCTTTGCTAGGATAAATTAATATTGGGAAACCTCTCTGAGGCTACAGCTTAGAATTGCCAAGGATTTCTTTTGAGACTACATCTGAATCTATGTCCCTGGAAATCTCAGCCAGCTGAAGATCATTTTCTGCTAAAATAACTGTATGTACAGTAGAGCATTTGTAAACAAAGCTGTATTGACCAGCAGCAGAAAAGGGATTTGTGTGTATGAAAAAATTATAATAATGATCACCTCTAATCAATTAACCTATTCTTAGAAAAATCCAGGGCCTAGGAAGTCCTGGAGCTCCTATATTAGGAAGCAGCTTAAATTTGTACAAATGATGGCAGTAATAGTAGGTAGTATTCTAAGTGTACTTTAAAAATTCTGAATCAATTATAAAGTTATCATTAACAGGACTGCTTTTTAAAATATCCTTTTGGGAATTTCTTGTTTATAACTTACTTAAAAATTTTAAATCTGTAGGGAAGGACTAAATTAATGGTATGTTTGTAATAGGTTTTTCAGATATTTTGTAAAGTTTTGCATTTATATGCAGGTCACGTCCTAATTGAGTTAAAGCAGTCATTCCTGTTAAAAGTAATTATTGTGTTAATTTGATACTTAGAGTGAAAATTGTGACTTTGTCTGTACTAGAATTAATTATTTACCATATTAATAAATTTGCATAAGCAGTATAGGGTAATCGACCTCCTGACTTTAGATGTAGGTTCTTTCCAGTGAATTGAAGCTAAAGAGGCATCTTTCCTAAAATCAAAGGGACACAGAGCTTTCTAAAGTTTGGATTTGTATTTTTCTGTTGGGGATTCTGCTGAATGATCACCTGTCTAAAAGGCCAGTACTCATTCTGCTGGAGTAGTTGGCTAGTTTATTCCCTCTAACAAAGTCTCTAGCTCCTGGAGCTTTGTATGTCCTCAGCTGACTGCTTATCATGGAAGGTAAACAGGAGCCCATAAAAACGTTAGAAAAAGCACTTCCATAATCCTTCCAGAACTTTCACTCAGGTTGCCTTCTGGGTGATAACCTGGTGCATTCCCATAGGTGACCATAGGTGGTCTTTCTTAATGCTCTGAATTTATTTATTGATTTTACAGAGGAACACTATAAAATTTTATAAAGCTCCTAAAATGTCTGATAACCCTTTCCACATGTCTTTTAAGCTTCTTAATTCCAGCACTCATAATATCATTATTAACCTTTCTAGATCCTTCTTTGCTTTACACTGCACTGTTGTTTTATTGCCCTGCCTGTATCTATCACTTGCACCTTGGCTTCTGTTATTCAGGCAGAACTCTTACATGTTCAAAAAGTGGCATTTCTTGAATTGCATAAAAAGTAAAAATAGTATAAAAGTATTACTGCTAAAGATCAAAAGGAACAAATACACTTTGCTGTTGAAACTCGTGTTTTCTTCCTTCACTTAAGTTTGAAAATGTTGAGTTACAAAGCAAATTAAATTGTATCAGATCATTTGAGTTTCTGCTTCATGTATACTTCTAGAAGTCATGTTGCATTTCTGCTTATTTATTTGTTTGTTCTTATCTCTTAAGAGGCAAGAGATAGGCAAAACTTTCTTGGCAAAAAGAACCCTAGATGAAAAATTAAAAATAAACAGCAAAACTGGTTACAGAGACAGCAGTATTCCAGTAGTGAACAAGCAGACTATCTGTGTAAACTGTTCTCAACTGCTCGATACTGACAATTGTAACCATCCAGGAAATCTGCCTTTTCACTCTCATCATAGTTTTCTTCCCTGTCTTTTTTTGTGCACCTTCTCTAGTGATTTTTTTCTAGACCAGTGCCTTTCTGGTCTGTTCAACAAGCCATTGGCAATTTCCCCCAAGAGTACAAAGAAATCTGTTATTACATGTAATACATCCTTGTCCTGAAGTGAAAAAAAGGGGCAAAGGGGCCCCTCATCCTGTAACTTGAGGGAGGTTGAATAGCTAAATATGATTTCATCACTTGTAAGGCTCACAGTCATATCTGCTTCCAGTGGGTTGCACTGAAGGAATGTAACAGAGACATTTTCAATCCTCAGTGGCAAGAGGAACATTCAGTAGTACTTGACAGTTGCCAAGGCACAGGCTGGGATATGTGCACCTACACCACAGCAGTTACCAGGACAATCAACCCTTTCATCAAGTTCTTGACCTATTTTCCAAACTGAGATTCATAGAAAATGATTGAAAAATGAACTCTGAAGATCATACACACCCAAATATCACTGAAAATAATAAAGAAATGGTAGCCCTACTAAATTCATATTCAGCACTGGCTTGCGTACCAAAAGACAGACAGAAGTCTTACTGTAATTCTGCTGAAATTAAGGGTAAGTTGACAATATTGCAGAAGATGCTGATGTTTGTGATACTCAGATATACTGCAGTGGGTGAGGGACTATGCTTTCCTCTTTGAAACATCAGATAAAAATAATGGTCACTACCTTTTGATAGGTGACATCAAAACTGTCTGTATGACTGACTTACCTCTTCCCCATAGCTTGGAACTTGAGATTGTCTCTTATGAATAAAGAGGAAGAAGATTAACCCCACTATTTTGGAAAACAAATGAGTTTCAAGAATGATGCTATCTCTCAGTAATGGTCCTACTGGACATCCACTGACTTTCTTATCCCACATACAGTTCACCAGCATTTTGAGAGGCAGCAAAATAAACACAATTTAGAGAACTGAGCATTGACTGTACTTGATGCTAAAAGAGACAGTAGGTAAGAATCTGTTTGTCCACAACAGAAAAGTGAAATTAGGACCATCTGTTCCAGGAAAAAAGAATGGCTCGGAGCCTCTGGCAGTGCTTTCTTTGTCAAAAGTCCTGAGATTTATTTTCTGTTCCATGATTGCTTTGATCTCCAAGACAGTATTCATCACCAGGAAGTCTGGGCTGCTTTAGTGATAGTCTCCTATTGCTAAGAATAGGTTTGTCTGTCAAAGTAACTGCATAAATTCAGATAGACTGCTCTGTGCATTCCCATTTTCCTGGACATTGTTTTCATTGTGCTCTGCCCCATGGCAGGAACGCACATAAAGCCCTAGGTGGCAAATTGAGCCTGCAGAGAAATGTCTCTGTTAAAAAATAAAGGCTTTTCCATGTTGTTGTAGAAAATACAACCTCAGAGATAATTGCTTTAAAGAATTCTGTCCCATCTCATACTCTTAAAACAGACAAGATGATTATTCAGCTCCTTTAATACCCAGCTGGCAACAATATCCATCTGATGTGTTTCAGACCCAGTGCCCTTCAGTGATGCCGTGTGTCTGTGTTACTTTCAAGACCATCTTTCCCTGTCACCATGATATAAACAGAGAAATAAAGATGTAAACCAGCATACTTTGGACATACCAAGGGATAATGTGTCGAAATGGAAAAACTGTAGGAATATTATCATTCCTTGTAGCTAGTCAGTTATTCTGGAATAACAGTAACTTTCCACTGGAACACACGCTGAACATTTAGCACCACCTAATAGGATTTAACCTTTCATTATAGCCTCTTTTTCTTTTTCTTTTTCTTTTTCTTTTTCTTTTTCTTTTTCTTTTTCTTTTTCTTTTTCTTTTGTTGTTCTTTGTTTTTTTGTTTGGGTTTTTTTTTGTTTTGTTTTTGTTTTTTTGTTTTTTTTGTAATTGCATCCAAAGCTCATCAATCTCATTCCAGAGATTTTTCCAAATGGGTCACTCATTGCAGTTCCATGCACTGGTCATTGACTCATGGGCCTCATCCCTTCAGGCACCACAGCACACATACCTACGGGATAAAAGAGTTGGATTTGTTGTGCCTGGAGAAGAGAAGGTTGCAGGGGAGACCATGTAGAACCTTCAACTACCTAAAGGAGGATAAAAGAGAGCTGAAGAGTGACCTTTTACAAGGGTGTGTAGTGATAGGACATAGTTAATTGCTTTAAACTGAAAGAGGGTAGGTTTAGGTTGGTTATTAGGAAGGGCTTGCATATTAGGAAGAATTTCTTAACTGTGAGGGTGATGATACAGTGGGACAGGTTGCTCAGAGAAGTTGTGCCCCATCTGTGGAAGTGTTCAAGATCAAGTTGGACAGGGCTTTGAGCCATCCTGTCTAGTAGAAGGTCTCCCTGCCCATGCTAGGAGAGTTGGATCTTTAAGTACCTTTCCAACCTTTCCTACCTAAATCCATTCTGTGATTCTGTGAACCTCAGTGAGTCATTGACTCCGAAACCATAGAACTCATCAAATTTTTAAAAGAAGCCCTCTCATTTTTCTGAAACTGACAACTGTTGACTAGCAATTAGAAGCAATGCTGAGTTCAAAAGAATAGTATTGCAGGAGTTGGTGACTCACAAAACCTGATTTCTCTACTCAGGGACTGGAAAGGTGCTGCTGTCAGCTGAATGTGACACTGAAAGTCTCAGAAGAATACATCCATATATGTTGTTTACTGTGGTATCTGAAGAATACTGCTCTTGGGAGGAAAATATTAAAACTGGAAGATTTGGAGATGAGGGAATATTTTCACTCAAAGTGACCTTGTACCTTGCTGCTAAGAATGTCAGTGTGGGAAAACTCCATTTATTATACCTACTGCTGCTCATCCTCTGCCTCTTTTGAGAAGCAGAATTCCCATGTAGAGATGACACACTCTCACAGCAGGCTTGAGCCTTGTGCTGGGAGAGGTGGCTGAGGCACAGCCTTGATATGACCTGTGGTGCCCTGAGCCCTTTGATCTATCGGGGCAGGCAGCACCGCCCTTCTGCCAGGGTGAGCTGAGCCTAACAGAGCTGTGTCCCCGTGTCTGTCAGCCCAGCAGTGCTGGTGGGGTGATGGAATAACCTGCTCCTTGCATTTCAGCTATGCCCTGGTGGTTATCTTGGTTGCCATTATGTGTCAAATCACACAACTATAGACCTTGCATGAGTTTTGTTTCTCTTGAGAAGGATTCAAGTGAGAATTATTTTCAGGCAACTGTTCAGTAAAATAGTTGTAATCCCATTAGGAAGGGTTGCGTGGATGCCTTCAAGTACATCAGCATTTACTGCAATTAGTAAAAAGCTGAAGTAAGAAGGGATAACTGCCCACTTTTTACAACTACCATGTCTATGTAGCTCTCTGTTTGCATGTCCTAGTTGAGACAAATACACTTAAACTAACATTTTCCAATATTATTTCTTTTCAGCTATCGATCTCATAAACAATTTGTTGCAAGTGAAAATGAGAAAGCGCTACAGTGTGGACAAAACATTAAGCCACCCGTGGTTACAGGTATTTCTACAAATTTCATGTTTTTACTTTTGCATTTAGACTCTAAACATGTAACAAATCTTCATCATTAAGCACAGTAGAATCTAAGGAAACCTACAGACCTGAAGATGTTTTTAGATCCTTGGAGCCTTGTGCGTATTCAGTGATTTACCTTTGGTTTCTAATTAATTTCTGAAGTATTCGATTCCAATATTAAACAGTCTTATGCTTTTAAAATACATTACAAAAATATCATATTTGTCTGTTGAGAAAATTATGTATTAAAAAAAACTCCTGGGGACAGCCCAGGGCAGGGCATTGGGTCCCTCCCTGGAGATGAGGACAAGCTGAGGCTGGACAGATGCATGGGCCTGTTTGATCTCCCAAGGGAGCTTTGTTTGCATCTTGGAAAGTAATCATGGCACAGACATGACATAGACCAGATGCATAATCCCCAATCCCAAAAAATTCTTTTTCAAAACAGAAAACTGAGTCCAACTGTGGTATCTTATAGCTGATACTCAAAGTAGATGGTGACCTTCTGGTACAGGAGGAAAAGGTGCACCCCACCTTTCTTAGGGCCATTTATCTGGAGCTTGCTTTCTTCCTCTCAGATTTTCTGTCCCTCACTAGTTTTTTTCCTCCAAGACTGTTCTTCTCTGTGGCAACCATTGCAGAATGCATTTGCTTGAGTCTTTGGGGAGCAGAAGTGTCTGGGCTAAGGTCAGCAGCAAGGATGCTGGCTGTCTCACGTGACAGGACAGGGTCCTTCTCCTCTATATCCACTTTTATTGCTTCTGTAGTAGTGAGTGGAAGTGAACTAAGATGAGGCAGTTCAGCAGCAGCTCTAGCACCAGGGATGGGATGAGACCTCTGTCTAGAAAAGTCCTACCCTGCAAGCCAAGGAAAGGTAAGAGTGGTTATTCTTCCTTACAGGGCAGTGAGACTTAGTGGTGTTCTATGAGAGGATGACTCTAAGAGAAGGGCCAAAGTATATGAGATACTAAAGATGAAAGCTTTATGCATTTACTGTGTTTGGGCTTTCTGATGCTTTGGTTATATGGTTAGGATTGTGTCTTAGGCTGGGACAACATGAAGGAGAAAAAAGAAAACTTCATGCAGGATCATGAGGAGAGATTAGTCTCATGAGGCTAGGATTGGTTCTATTACTGCAGCTTTCTGCGTGCTTTGGGTGGGAACAAGAAAAGAAATTATTAAACTTACATACTTTGGACAGATGAGAGGCTGCAGTGCGTGATGGTCTAGACAGCATGAGACTCTAACTTCCAGCCTTGTATTTGACTGTCAACATGGAGTTCCAAACTAATGTTCCTACCCTAATGTTTACATGTATATGTTTCTTTGAGCAAACCAGCAATTTCCCGAGTTCAGAAAAGGAGTTTTTTCTAGCCCAAGCTGAATTTATGTTCTGCATCATTATACTGAGATGCAGATGCAACTGTCTTGACTGATACAGATCACTAGAATGTACTTGTATGATTTAAAGATATATCTTCTTCCTTATTCATCTTGTGACTAGAGTGAGGAATTGCTTTACCACCATGCCTCAGTTAGATATTATGGCAGTCTGTATATATCTGTACATTTTGCAAAACAAAACAACCTGTAACATCTCAATACTATATACTTGTGACAATTTGATAAAATTAATTTATCTAAAAACCCTCTGGGGATGAAATTTATATCTTTAGGCAGATTTCACATTTATATGTTTCCATTCTAGAGCAATAGGGATGACCCTTAGATAGCCAAGTAAATAGCACTTTGAGTGTTATTGATAGCAGAAGGGAATATAATTTATTTTAGGAAATGTAGAAGTAATACTGTTATTCTTTTTCAGGACTACCAAACCTGGTTAGATTTAAGGGAACTGGAATGTAAAATGGGGGAACGTTACATCACCCATGAAAGTGATGACTCCCGGTGGGAACAGTATTCAGAAGAACATGGATTGCAGTATCCAGCACACCTTATCAGTCCAAGTGCTAACCATAACGAAAACACCAAGCTAGAAGAAACAGAAATGAAAGCCCTCAGTGAGCGTGTCAGCATCCTTTAAGTTGCATCCCCTATAATCTGTCAAAACACTGTGGAATTAATAAATACATACGGTCAGGTTTAACGTTTGCCTTGCAGAACTGCCATTATTTTCTGTCAGATGGGAACAAAGCTGTTATGCTGTTACACTGTTGATATATCTGAGTTGCCAAGACAAATCAACAGAAACATTTTTGTGTGACCAACTGTGTTGTATTTACAAAAGTTCCCAGAAACACTAAACTTGTTATTGTGAATGATTCATGTTGTATTTAATGTATTAAAACCTGTCTCCACGGTGCCTTTTCAAACTAGCGTTTTTCTTACTTGAGCCTCATTTTGGTAAGAGAGAACTTTCCCGTGAAGATCTCGGGGGTTTTTTGTGCATCGTTAGTATTGTAATTGTAAGCAAACTCTTGAAGAGTAGATTAACTGCTGTTCTGTGAACAACTTCTACCATTTGAATAAAAGCTTTATTTAGTGTTCTAAAAATAGAAAAGGCAAAAAATAATGATTTGCATAGAATTGTACAGTTTCAAATCAGATAACCTGTGTGTATTTGTGTGTTTGTGTATGTAGATACACATGCACACAGTATAACTTGCTCTTAAGCCTAAATGCCTTAGTAAAATATAAACTGCAGCATGTCAGTTGTATTTCCCCTTTTCTTAAAATATTCTTCTCTATTATGAATATTCTCTAATATGTACATTCAGAAGCTAAATAACGTGTTGACTTTGTGTATGTTTTCAATAAAAGCCTTGTTAAAATAGATTCATTGATGAAACTTTCTGTTTAAAGTAATCCTGGAGTGGCATCAGAAGTATGTAGAAAAAAATAATCATTAAGAAAACAGTGTGGAGGTAGGTGGGAAAATGCTGCTGGATAACCTCTGCACCTATCACACACATTTTATAAGAACCTAATCAGACTGATTTTGTTCAGTCAGTTTTGAAACACACTGAGGGAGTGGGGAAGTTAAGGATGCATTAAAGGAATTTTAGTTTTTTTGAGAAATGTGCTGCTTGTGCTTTTTTACTGAGTTCCGCTGAACTGACAAGGTATTGGAGATCTTTCTTGCTCTTCCCCTGAAAACTTTAGAGATACAAGCTGTCATTTCTAACAATTGCTTAGACTACCAATGCTAAGCCATTTACTTTTAACAGTGAGAGACATTCAGGCTGCACTATAAAAACACATGACAGAGTAACTCACTGAAAAGCTGAAATTTATTCTACGCCATGGTCTATCTTGGAAAAAAAAAAGTTAATACATAGGTATTGAAGACTGAGGTTAAAAATTTAAAGATCCATTGGATGAGAAGCAGAAGTATGCAAAGATGAGAGCTTTGGACCTTTACATATGGTAAAGATCCACTGCTCAAATATTGGCTTTATGTTACAGTCAGGAGCTCTTTATTAGATAAATCCATTCTTTCATTGAAGAAGAGCTTTCTCCTGAGAAAATTTTTGCCAAATACATAACATCACTAAAGCCAGAAGAATTTTTCCTTGGTATTTTGCACTTCTGCTGGATAGTTAGTGTGTACTATAGAGGAAATGAAGAAAAGGCACCTCTATTCATACAGAAGAAAAATTATATTCTAGGAAATTAAAATCTATTGTGAAAAATTATTTATAAGTCTCTTCTCCTTCCTCCCCACCTTCTTTCCCTACTCCCACTTCCAAAAAATCCAAAACCTTTTTCCGCTTAAAGTCTGTCATAATCACGGCCTTTTGGCATGTTCTGAAGCAGCTCTTGTTGGGCAAAGTCAAATGTGTCAGCTATTCTGCCATGCTGTATTTTCTGCCATATCTATATTTTCTGTCAGGATGTTCCTACGAGACTGAAAATTGGCTAATCATTGGCCATTGTTTATTTTTCTTTCACCTTAAGCTTAGTCATCAATTGACTGTAAACTAAACATTAAAATAGACTTGGGCTGTGTATCAAATTTTCTGTCAGTAAAAGTGTATGTGCTTGAGTATATCTAAAAGTAAGTCCACTTATAGGTGCACTGATGGACTCACGGATAGAGAGAGATTATAGATATTCCATTCTATGAGGACTCCAGGTCAAGTCAAATAAACTAACTTTTCTAAAAGGAAGTTAGGAGAATTGCCAGAATCATATAGACTTTGTTCAGATGCTGATATCATGACTGCTCATAAGGAGCCTGGATATCACAGAAGTGCCTTAATTTTGTTGTTCCTTGGTATTAACTAGTAACAAATTTAGAGCTCTGCTTTCATAATGATCAATTTAGGTGAGCTGGGATTTTATTAGTGACTTGGTTTCATTTACAATTAGTGTACTAACTCTTGAGCAAAGGTAGTTTTCAACAACACAGATAAATTCTCAGAAATACCAAATAGCATACTGGCGCACTCTTCTTAAACACGGACTAGTGTAGAAACTAAGTGAGGAAGCAAACCAACTTCCAACAGCATGTCTAAGAAGCTGGGTGACAAAAATAAAAACTGCGACTTTCAGTGAAGGAAAGTTCTACTGAGTACTTCTAAACCCCATTGCCTGCTGAATTCTTTCATAGCAATGCTTAGCATGCACATGAGTTTGCTAAGCACAGACCTATGTTAATAAACCTTTTCAATCTCATGGAGCACTTTCAATAAACTGTTTGCCAATGGAGCAGAGACAAAAGCATAAATCAATTTCTATCCTAAGAAACCTTCTGAGTAGTTACTAAACATGGTTTCCAAGGAACTCTTATTACTGAGGGCACATTTCACTTTTCTTCCTCTCCACACCTGTTTTGTTTTTGTGGGGGTTTTTGAGTGCTGAAGCTTGCTTCATCACTTTAAGAAACTTGTGCAAATATTCAATGTTTTTCAAAAAATAATCTGCCATCAGCCAATATAATACATTAAAATTTTCCCTGCTGCTGTTCAAAAATACTACACTCTGAAATTCGAACTGTTTGCATTTCAGGCAGACAGATGAATTCACTGATTCCTGAGTTGTAGCCTAAATGGAAACTTGCTCTTCCAGACACATCAGCATCAAAGTATACTGAAGCAAATCTGGGGTTCTGTTGTCCTGTATAATTTTCCTTTGTATTTTTTTTACTCAGGAAAATGGAATGGTAAGCTACTCTGTAGTAATATTTCCATGGCCTTTACCATTTTCCATTAGGCCAACAGTTCCTGCACATGCAACATGGAAACAAAGACAACAGTGGTTATACTGCATATAAGTGTTGATCTGAGGATCTGTTGATGGTATTTCCTTTTCAGCTACACCATATCCTACGCATATCAAGCACATGTGTACATCTAATCATATACCTGAAGACATTGTGCCAAAACTTAGCTGTGGAGTGCAGAGAAGTATCCAACACATTCTTGGAAGTCAGAATTTCTGATTTATATTACGTTGCCATTTTCACTTCAATCCTTGGTAAGTCAGAAACAGTTTATCCAGTATATCGTCCAGTTTAACTAAAACAAGGTGAGCAAAAGCATGTACTTTTACAATTTGTACGGCTCAAGTGTCATGCAGCTGCTCAGGCACATGTCACCATCCATCCATCCATCCATCCACCCATCCATCCATCCATCCATCCACATCTTCACATCATAGGACAGAAAGGAATTCCCATCAGTATGCCTTTTTCTCCCATCAGACATGTATCAGACCTCCTCATTCTCATCTTAGCAGGATCTCTTCAAAACCAATTGGATATTATACTTTCCGTGTTTTTCATCCTCCCTCCTCTTATCCTTCTATACCTCACTCCTGAAAAGCCTTTCTAGAGTCTCACCTCGCCAGGGGTTAGAAAATAGCAAATCCTGTTCTCATGTCAAGTCAATAGCTATCTGTTTTTTGTCTTAATAACAGTCTTTTTTGTTTGAAAGATTATTTGTTTTACATTATTGGATAAACCAACACCTCTTCTGCAACCTGAATTTATCCTGAACAATGAAGTCCATAGATGTGAAAGGGAAAATGCTAACAAGCTGATACAGATACATCCTTTCAAATAAGGGAGAAAGGAAAAGAAAAAAAACCTACTAGACAAATTTTAAGAATTAATCACTAAGTAGGCTAACCCCCATATACTACTTCAGTCCGTAAGGCTGGGTGAAAGATCAGAGTTGGGTACTTACGGATTATGGTTCAGTATTATTCAGCTGGGCGTACCAAAATATTGGCACCCTGGAACAGCTCTACTTCATACAGATAGTCCAGAGACTAGTGCCTGTAGTTGTTTAGCACCAGAGACTTATCTGAATTTACCTCTTTCATAGAGAAGCAAGTTTTTTTTCCCCTAGAAAAATAAGTCATAATGTATGTAACAAGGGAAGTCAAGAACCTACTGCACTGGGCACCTTCTGCCTCACCAGACCTGTGGGATCTGAACTAAAATCTCTTATTCTTGGGGTTTCCCATGCATATACCAGGTGGGAAAGAACCAAATTAAATGCAAACCAGAGGAACTCTCTTGGTAGATCAAGCACTTTCCAGTGGTGACAAATTTGACATGTGAGTCAGATGCAGTTTCACCTTGCTTTTTGCTTACCTTGTTTCTAGCAACTGGAGTGAGTCAATGCTGAAATCAGAGTCTACTGGGTGAGCTAATATTTTTTTGTGCTTCTTGATGGATCACTGCTTTATTTCAGTGAAGAACAGGGAGCACACAGAAGAGTAAAGTATTTTCTACCTTTTTAAGCACATCTACAAACTTGAATATCAGCTGCTCACAAATAAGAATTTAACAAAAGTCTACTTCTGCTTCAGACTGCAAACTTGCTCTTTTGAAAGGCTCCATGAAATGAAATGTTTTGTACAGGCGTCTAAGCACTAAAGCCTTAAACTAAAGGAATCTATCTCTTCTGTGAGTCTGGAGAACCTGAGGCCTCACTCTGCAGAAGTCTGCCAGGCAGGGTGCCAACCAGGGGAGCTACAAGGAAAACAGGCACGATGAAAATGTGCCTTTAAGGCAAATGCCGAAATCTGTAAGCATGTGTGTGCTGCCAAAGTTTGACAAAAATTGGCAGATTCTGTTGAAGTATTTCTATGAAGACAAACTATTTTTCAATATGAATCTATGATACATTTGCCAAATATAACTTAAATAGTTTTCTGAATAACTTCCAAAATGAATAGTGACTTATTGGTAATGACCTCTGACTTAATGGGGACTGTTTTTACAGAGAGTCCTAGTAACTACCCTGTGAAAAGCAAGTAGATGTTGTGGTTCCTCTGTTGACTTAGGCATATAACAACATGAGTTATTTGAACAGTTAGGTCACTGATTTTAATACATGGAAACTTAACTGACATATTCTTTAAAAAAATTAAAATTGACTTGAGGGACCTGGCTCACATTCACCAAGTAAACAGTTGCAGCAGTTTAAGATGTTACTGTCTCAGCCTCCAGCTGTTTGTTACTGGCCTTATAACAGAGCAAAAATAGAATATTTAAACTCTTCTGGCTGACACTCAGAAGAATCTAAGCACAGTTTTTATCTTGATGTTTAAGTTAATTTGTCCAATTGTGAATTAGAGCTGTGATGCTTCATTCTGCCAACTCTGTCATCTGGAAAAGGGGCAGGAAGAAAAGTGAGAGCATTCTGCTGCTGCAGCTGAGTTTGCCAGAAGTCACAGGTCAGAGTATTTAACTGTATTTCTCAAAAGTGAATTTTGCTTGCAAGCATGGATCCCCAAGGGTTTCTAGGTGTTTCAGGCTTCCTTATTTCTTCTGAAATAGGATTTACGGTCTTCAGAGACTAATTAGGCACTGTTGAGATTTCTAAGCTTGTCACTTTTGCTCATGGCATTGTATCTCTATGCTCACCACAGATGGCCACTGAATGTTATGAATAGGAATCTTAATAAAAACAAGAATTTAGGTGATTTTAAAAGCCCATGCTCAAGTAAAATATATGTATCCACAGGCTTTACTCTGTCATCTGCCAAATGGAAATACAATCAAGAATATATATGGTAGTAAGTGGTGAAAAGTTGAAGTAGGCATTTGGCTCACAGCTCCAGACTGAAAAACCCCTAATAGGTAAAATGAGACCTACTAGAAAAACCTAATGGTCATAGTTCATCTTAGGGCAATAAGGAGATCGAAATAAGGAGCACTTTCAATGTTCCTGGGTTGAACTTAACTTCACCTTTATCCTAATGGGAAGTTTTGCACATCAAAGTTCCATCTGGAAAGTGTGCCAGTTCAAGATTAACTGCTTTGACTCTGATGATAATGGCCTTTTCATATTCATTGTGGTCTGAAAACAGACCTCTCTTGGCTAAAAAATGCAGATGTATGTGTATGCATATACACTAGCATTAAAGTTGGAAGAGTTCCTACTAAACAAACAAACAGCCATCAGAAAGTACTTATTTAAAGCCCAAATACCCCTTCTCCTTCTCAGAGCTCAGTAAAACATGAAGGAAAAATTCCATGGACTATTGCTTTGAAGATCACTACATCTCAGGAAATTCAGAGAAAGTTTTAGGATTAGGGAGCTGAATTCATATGTAGAGATTGGGAAGACAACAAAGCAAAGCTTCTAGGTATCCAGTATACCTGTTCCCCTTTTTGCAACAATTGAGATGCACAATATTTTTACATATTCTAAAAATTTATGGCTATTAGCCCCTTGCCTGTGAAAAAGAATACAACTGTTTGAGCTTCACAGCTGGGGTAACACAGGTTTGCATGCATGAACTGGCTTGCTCTAAACAAGCTCACATAAATAAAAAATCAGTCTCAGTACAAGAGTACCTACACAGACAGATATTAACTTGACATATCTTAGTCTTCTTATGGATTACTGACACTTGGAAAATGCAATATTCAAAAATATGCAGGAATGTACAATATTCTCAGTCAGGTCCTCATTATGTTTCTATGTATAACTACATTTGTAGATGGCAAACTGACAAAGAAAGTAAATGAATGACTTGGGCACAGAGACCAGTAACCTTGAACAAAGCCAATAAAAGGCAGACATAAAGTCTCACATTTCCAGTTAATTTAGATGCATCCAAAGACCCTTAGATGAGATGTTCTGTGGGATATACTGTGTCCATAAAATGTGAATTATAATCCATTTACAAAAAATCTGCTGGTCACACATTTGAAATACTTGTAAATACACAGACTTGCTGTAACTACAACCACAGTTGCCTTAGAGGTCACAGTGTCTGTAGCTGACTGCAGAATAAAAGCACAGCCCTTGAAGTCCTAATGACAGGCACTAGTTAGTCATGGCAGATCCATGTACTTCCAGCCTTGTTTAGCACAAGTTTCTCAGCACATTGCTAACAAAGTAATGTGACATAGTAGAATACAGGTTCACAGTATGTTAGATTAAACTTCACCTGTGCATATCCTGTCCCTGTGGAAAATATGGAGCTCCAGGTAGTAAAGAATGCACACAGAAACAGACTTGTCTGTCAATGATTGGTGACAGCAGAAAAACCCTTCACAGTGCTATATGAAAGAGAAGCATGGTTGCATGACATTATTTACTCTTCTGAGCAAGAGGACAGAGGTGTTACCTACAGTACTAGAAATATAATTTCTTATGTGTCTTGTTTTCCATCCTTCTGGTCAAAACTGACCTTGTTTGTCCCTGGAAGCAACTTGTGACTGGGCTCCAGTTCCTGGGGCAGGGAGTGCCCTCTGGCCCTCCTTTAAATGCCTCAGGGCTTTGCCCTTGCTCAAGCCCTTGCAGCACATTTTTCATCTCACAGAGGCACTGTCTCCACACTTACTGTAGATCTGCTACAAGCTTTTGCTTGTGAGGAGGCTCAGGCAGCTTTTGGACCAAAGGAAAGAGATTCTCTTCCAGCTCTTCCACTCTTATAGCAGAGAGCATACAAAGATAATAGCTTCATGACGCTGAGATGGAGACAACAGAGTATAGGCAAGGTACTGCAGAGGATGAAGGACTAGTATTATAAATGCTGCAATATTCTTCATGCTTAGTAACTCTCCTATCACACATATTTAAAATCTTGATCCACATATTCCCTGTCTAATTTGTTTTGAGCACACTTATTAATGTATTCATAGCCTTAAGGGTGATGAAATTAATTTATTACTCTCAATAATACTCTCTTAATATTTGTGGTCTTTTGTTGGCTAAGCTGGGACTTTTACCAGTAAAATTATATTGGCACAACTTCTAAAGTAGATGTATTTACATGAGCACAAAAGTATAACTATAGTGGTTAAATCCCTACTCATACAAAAACAGATAGACAATATTATCACATGAACTAAATTCTCATAAGTAGCCCAACTTTACTGTTCAGACAAAGCCTTAGCCTCCTCTTTCAAATCTCTTTGCCAAGTAGCTGTCATCATTTTATGATGCAAACAACCATGCATTTGCCTGAAACCACCAAAGCAGTCATTTTGGAGCCAAGTGGGTAATACCACAATTCTAGATTGAACTCAAACCAGTGATCAAAGACAAAAAATGCCAGGGCATTGCCAATTTCCTGAGCCATCCAGTAACCATTTGCTTATGTTGTCTGATTTGCATGACAATTGTAAAATAAGAGGCTGGGCGATTTTACTCCGTTAGCAGTTTATTTTTATACTTTGGTGGTTTGAGGTGTATTTATTTTTTTTTTTTTTAGTAGATACGTACGAACAACTTTTTCCCGAGCGGGTGCGGAGCGCGGCGATGCCGCGGGCGGTGCCCGGGTCCGTGCGTGCCTCGCCACCTCCTGGCCAGCCCCGGCACCGCCCGCCCCGCGCCCGGCAGAGCCTCGGGCACGCAGGGCTGGGTCAGTGCCAGCCCGCCGCGAGGTCTGGGACGTGAAAACGCAGCAATTCACCTTCGGGTAGGTACTAAGCCTCCTTCTGTCTGGTGCCAGAATGTTTTGGAGTTTCCGCTGCTTCTAATTACTCCGTGTGTCGGAGCAATAAGGTTCCCCCTGCCTTCCATTTGCATAAAAAAAGCTGTAAATTCTTTTTAAATATAGAAACAGGCGCCAACAGCTAGAAATGGATATAGTACTTCTGGCAGCTCCTAGCCAGCAGAGGTCACGGAGCAGTGCAGCAGTGCAGCCACTTCCAACTAAATTATAAAATAACGCTGCATAGGAAGACAGCTGAATGTCCCGCTTTCAGTTCAAAAGCATTTAATTCATAAGACAATAGTAAGATACATTCATTGAAATGATTAGTGGTTTAATTGATAATTAATGTTAGACAAAGAGTGGCTGTGAAGTAAAAAATCTTTGCTTGCATAAAAAAAATCTTTAAGCTATTTGAATATAAAAAAGATCCTGAAAGATCTTTAGAAAAGTTGGGCAAAGAGAAAAAATGTATTCATGAGTAAAAATAATTCTGGTTTAATTTCTTCCAGAGAAGGCAAACACAATATTTTTATCTCTAGATCAAAGTGAATTTTCTTTGAAATAAAGAAGCATATTCAGAAAAGCAAGTTAAAAACCACAGCTACACCATAATGAGATACACTTGGGAATATAGAAAGAGAGGCAGGGTATTCAACTACCTACAAGTAAATGGGAGCTGATTATTGCTCTTAGACTTCTTTTACCTGGTGACTTTTTAACTTCTTTACCTGGTTACTTTTACTCTTCCTGTTCAGTCCCATATCAAGCTTTCAAGCTCTCTGGTATCTGGCATCTAATATATATTGAAAATGTTGACAGTTTACTTTGTTATTTACCATTCTGATTGTAATGTCTCCATAAGTGTGTTTGAAGTCTTCAGCTGTTTTTTGCACGACTAGATACCCAGCTGTATTGAGTACTTCAAAGTGTAGCTCACATCTGTCTATCATTAGAACATGGGAAAACATGGGCAAATAGGTGGCAAATTAAAATGCAAGACTGCTTTCCTCCAGTCAAAAAGACTGAGGTTTTGGCTAATTAAACTTTGGAGTATGATAACACTGTTCAAGGACAGGATAGAGTAAGTTTAGTGCTGGCTTCTGAGCATAGAAATGTGAAGAAAAACAAATATTACATCAAAATGGAATCTTCAACAAAAAAGTCTTACCCAGAATGCATCTTTATTCCTGCTTGTAAGTGGAGGTTACCACTCATTCAGGAGGCAATGTTTCTGCAAAGGTAGCTAACCTGTCATCCTACAGAAATTTGTGTATCAAATCTAAGGGCAGTAAAAGCAAAATTCACCTTCACTAAGAATTTTTCCAGTTACAGACATATCACAAGTTACCAACTGTATGGTTCTGAACTTTATAGCATATAAGCCCCTTGCAAACTTTATTTTATTGATCTTTACAGAAGTCACATGAAGATCATAAACTACCATCACTCCTGTTACATATTCTTTCTGCTTGTTAAAAGCATTGCGATGCATCTCAGTTAAGCATCTTTTTTCACCACAACAGCCTAGTCTGGCAGAACCAGGACAGAAAGAGAACTAGAAAAAAAAACAAACTTACAGTATCTTTGCCACAATGCAACCATATTAATCCTTCTGTGTCAGTGAAAGAAATTGCTGACTGAAGTTCAGAAAAGCAGTTTTCCCCAGTGTAGTATTATGGAATTAGATCCTTTAATGTACATTTCACTTATTCCACTGTGACATCTTAGTGTTTCTGAGTTCAACCACACTTTATTTCTTAGATCTGAAAAGTGAGCCCTTGTAAGGCTCTGGACACAGCATTCAAACATTACTAGTCACACACAAAATTTGAAGACATATTTCTTATCGACTTAGGCATGCCATCAGTCTCTTCCAATGTACAGTTCCTGTGCTTGTCAAATATTGTTAACTCAGTCTGAATTGCACCATTGCTTCCTCAAAATGTGGTGGCCTAGGACCTGCATTAGTATGCAGGCTCATTGCTTTCTGTCAGCATCATCTCACTTGATTTTATATTGTTTGATACTTATGAAAGAAATAAATGAAAGCAACTTGAGCAGGGAAAAAATAATGTTTTCCAGAAGCACTGGGTCTATATCTTGATAACTCTATTCTAAAATACACTGTTAATAAAAGCTTGTTTCCTATTTGAATATTCCTTATTAAATAAGAAAACAGACATTAACAGACAAAGCAATCTAGGTTACTCTGCCTCTTCAGGGGTATGGTGTTAAAATAGAAAGTGTAAGAAATTTGTGGGGGCAAGGATTAGCAAATTGCTACCAGGAGATGGCACCATTAACAAAATAATTTGAGTGCCACATGAAAGTTGCTCTCGACCACCTCTATGTCTGAATGCTTAGGCAATTCCAGATGTTGTCTGAGTGTGATCCTGCATATCATTTATCCAGGCAATCCTTGCATGCCTATGGTCCCAGGCATGGTGAAAGGGTCCTGCACACTGCAACACTGATGACTCTTTTGCTCCTGCTGGCAGATCAGGACTTACCAAGAGGCTAGGAGATACTGGGCAGCATTTTCCTCTCTGATAAGTATATACTGATTTGGAAATAGGATTGAGAGGATGTAGGAGCATAATATATATCCATATGTAATGGGTTGGGGGACATTATCTATCTATTTTTAAATTTTATTTTATTCTGCCAGAAATAGGTTGCTACTAACTCACACGAAGACCTGCATGTAGTGTCAGACAAGGACTGATGTGAAGTGGACTAGGTCCAATCACAGCTGCAAGAGCCAAATGCAAATATTTAAACACTCCTTCCCAGAGGCTGAAGGTATGACATTCTGTGCCATCCTTCCAACATCTCTAAAGAATAGGATTAAATTATTTTATTTTTACAAGCCTGCAGGGAATCCGACTTAAAATGACAAGAATTTAAGGAAAGCCTTTTCCCAAACCCTTACCCTACCCAGCTCTGAGAGCATCCCTGTGGTCGAATTGCTTCTGTGAAAGGTGAAGGAAAGATATTGGTTGATGGCAACAGTGTCAGAATTTCACCTGTTAACTGCAGACAAACTGGAGCTTTGCACTCACACAGCTTGCAGGATCGAATCCCCGATGTGACAGGAAGCAAAATATTTGCCATGTGTTTCATTTCAGTTCTAAGCACTTCAGGTTTTGAATCGTCTTGGTTAAGTAATTGATGTTTGAATGCCCTGTCTCCTGCTTGGTATTTTAAAATAAACCTTGCTACAGCACAGATTATGAATCAAAACAGCTGCTGAAGCTGAAAGTGTACTTAAGCAGCAAGATGGCTCTTTGGGAATCATGGTAACTAGTCTTACATATATTACTTCAGCATCTAGGGAGCTAAATTTCATGTACTTTCATTTTAAAAAATCATTATATAGATCTAGTGTTTACAGATTTTTTTTTAATGTCTACCCCATCACTTCCTGCCAAAAACCAATGTACTAAAAAAATCCCTTGTTATCAAAATCTATTGTCAAATGTGTGCTTTTTGTATGCCACAGCATATGAGATTATTAATAAATCTTTTGTCTTCTGCAAATACAACCAGAAGCCATAAAAATTCAATTTTTACAAGCATTCCAGTAAACTGTTGCAAGACAGTTGAATTCTGTCATAGAAGCCCCTCCAGGCATGGTTAAAACACCTACATTATCACTTGTTCATTGGTTGCATGGTGAACTTGTAGAGAGCTGAATAAAGAAAAGAAAACGAGGGCTCAAAATTTGACTTTCTAATGAGGTTAGGTCAGGAGCTGTGTGTGTGTTTCACTGTAGAGAAACCAGGTCATGAAAACATGCGGGGATAATCAATTTCTGTATTAGAAATTGTGATGAAAATGCTGTTGTAAGACTGGATATAATCTTCTTGAAGCATGCAAGTGCCCATGTAAAATCTAGGTACAAAAACTTCACTCCCCTACTAAAACAGAGAGATTTTCCCTTCTTCTCAGCCCTGGTGAGGCCATGTCTGGAGTACTGTGTCCAGCTCTGGGCTCCCCAGATCAAGAAAGACATTGAGCTCCTGGAGAGGGTCTGGAAGGGACAGCAAAAAGCTATTAAGGGCCCAGAACATCCTTGTTATGAAGAAAAGCTGAGGGGGCTGGGCCTGTTCATCCTGCAGGAGAGAATGCCAATAAAAGATCTTATCAATGCATCAATGCATAGGAATATCTTCTTAAGAGCAGGTGTCAAAAGAATTGGGCCAGATCCTTTGCAGTGGTGCCCAGCAACAGAGCAAGGCACAACAGGCACAAACTGAAACACAGGAAGTTCTGTCTGAACATAAGGAAAAACTTCTTTATATTGAGGGTACAGAGCACTGGAACAGATTGTCCAGAGATGATGTGCAACCTCCTTCTCTGGACATATTCAAAATCTGTCTGGAGGTGGTCCTGTGCAACCTGTTCTGTGTGAATTTGCTCTAGCAGAAGGATTGGACTAAATGACCTCCAGAGCTTCCTTTCAGCCTCAGCCATGCTATAATTTGGTGAAATCAGAAATTATAGAAGCCATTGCTCAAAACACACAAAATCAATCAGAAGGTATAACACAAGGAGCGTAATTATTGAAAATAAACACAAGGCATTGAAAACAAATTAATGTAGAGACCATCAGGAGTCCAGAAGGCAAAATTATGGTATGGTGTTATTTTATTCATCAAAAAAACAGCCTAAATGAAGTAAAACTAGTGTAATAATGTCAAAAATTAAAGAACTGTGTCAAAATCCAACAGCTGGATAAACAAATGGAATTATGAACAAAAATGTTCTCACCTTGTTGTTAGCTACATTGAAAAGGGAAATAAAAAATTGTACATGGTCTCAGTAATCAGCCAGAACTCAGAATGCATTTTTCATTCAAGCCAAAAGCAGCACACAGAATGGTACCTGGCTGCTTGGAGTCATTAAAAAATATTATAGTATTAATCAACCTTTCTACTGCACAATGATGAACTACAGCATCCTTTGTCTTTCCTAACTCACAGTCTTCTGCTGTAGCTTACTAAAACTTGCTCTCTGAGCTTCAGCAAACCCTCCAAACCACACATTCTGGGAAGCTCTAATAAGCTATGTTCTCGAAAAAGCTATATTTAGTGCAAAATATACCTTACTGCACACATTCATGGAAAAGACAATGGAGTCAGAGTTGTCTGTACATGCACTGGGTTTATTTGCATTTCTGCTTGCAGTTCAGCATATAGGGAATAACAGTCAACAGCATTTGAGAAAATGTGTTGGGTTTTTTTTCTTGCCTATCACTTTTAGCTGAATTATTCTTTTACTATTACCTCAATTTAAATTAATCAGGGAGGGTACAAGTTACAGAGTTGAAAGCAGGATGAGTTTTAATTCTTCATTTCTACTGGCCATTCATCTGAATGTCATGAGGGAATCCAGCCACTGAATGCCTGAATGTTTGGAGTCTCTGGAACTGATGGGAAGCCTGAGCACTGCCCTTTAACCTTCTGGCCTCTTGGCTTACTCTTAGATTCCCTCAGAAAAGCTAAACCTTGCTGTTCAACTTCCTATCCCAGCAGTAAATTCAAACTCCATTGTTACCTAAAATCCTAGAACCTCTCTGAAAAGTGAGCTCTCTGCTTTACAATTTAACCCTTCAAGCACCGAATCAATGATGCAATCAACTTTCACTGTAGCAAAAGTTTTGCCCTCCTTTTTTAAAACTGGATTGGTTTTTACTTAATACAATGGAGGAGATTATAAAATTCTGGAAAAAGAACAAATATCCAACACCTTTATTTCATCTGTCCTGATTTATGAAAATCTTGGAAATTCATCTGTCTTCAGGAAATGGGGAAAGACTCTATGTCTTTCCTCAGCAGAAGGCCTCATCCGCTCAGAGCTTCTCATTCCACCTGCTGCAATTTGCAAGCGAACTGCTATCAAGCAGGGGTTCCACTGCTAGAGCAACTAGAGCTTATAGCTGCAGGTCTTGTGTCTGCAGTCCCTAGAATAAAAGTAGAAGAGTGAAAGTAGAGAAACATAGATTTGAAAACAAGGTAGATTTTGCAATCTGATGTGATTATGTTTACATTCTGGAGACTATGCATTGATGTGCATTTTTCCAAGGAGAATATGGAATTAATAAAACACTCCATCAAAGCAGCAAATAATTATAACTAGACAAGTCAAGTTGAATATTGTGTTGCATACTAAAAAAGCTGGAAGGGTTGTGAAGCAACTAGGGCAACCTTGCTGTGCAGAGACTTCACTGTGTTAGCCTGAGGTAAGGTGCAAGAGAGAGGCAGTAGTCTGCAGGAAGTGCAAAAACAAGGAGGAAGATTCTCAATGAGAAATCCAGAAAACAGCGAGACAAAAGAACAAGGACAAGGCTAATAGAGACAATTGGAATTTCTTTTTTTAACTCCAGAAAAAATGATACATATGGCCACTCAAATTTCTTCCACGTGATAGATGTAGAATATCTTCCTAGTTACCTTCCCTATCAAGTGAAAAACCTTTTGACTGAATATTGTAGAAGCAACTTCAAGCCCTCCATCCTCCCCCTGCCTCCACATCCTCATTGAGAGGCTGGAAGTTGGTATAGTACCTATGGAAAAACTATTTTCCATGAACTTCAGGCATTAACTTCTGTCTGATTAATTTTTCTGTTCTCATGTTTCTGTTCTAGAGTTGATTAGAGGAGAAAAAGATAAATATTCCATGTGCTGGAACAGAACTGCACTTCTCACTGATCTTCAGGTCTGAAAAAGAAGTCATCTGTGCCCTCAGTCATCCCCCAAGCTGAAAGCGCTTACATCCAAGAGCTTCAGTGTAAAATATCAACTAACCAACAAACAGGCATCCAAACAATAGATTTATTTGTCAACAGTGGACTATTTTTCAATTACTTCTTAGTCTCTGTAGTCCTGGCCAAAACCTGATTTGGAGACCAATCTAACAGTCATGAAAGGCTCACCAACAGCAGTGCAAGTTGTACCTGAAAACCATTGAGGTACACATTGATTCCAGGCTTTACATAGACACACCTTGAGGCTCATTTCCTTGTACTCCAGACATTTACCAAAAAGCCTACTAAGCTCAGTTTCTCTCAAATTTTAGTGAATTGTCACATTTACTAGTGTTACTCCTTGCTTATATTTTGATGTACAGTAATTTCACAATTATAAGCCGCACCATTTTGACTAAAATTTTGGTCTGAACCCGAAGTGCGGCTTATAATCAGGTGTGGCTTATATATGGACAAAGAACAAAAAGTTACTGTTTTAGTTTGGAGGACAGATGTCTGCTGAGAAAGGCAGGAACTTCTCTTTGAAATGAAGAATGTAAACCCCCTCCCTCCAAATTATTATAATTTTGAAATCAAGGGGCTTTCAGGCAAAGATATGGGAATTAGGAATAATAGTTCTTTACTAGGGAAATTAAAATAGAAATACAGTACTACAAAGAAACAAACTCCAAACCCTGACAAAGTCAGAGTACAACCTGACACCCTGTCAGGTAGGGTGTTGGTAGCAGTCCCATTCCATGGTGGTTGCAGTCGTCTTGCAGTGACAGATGTGGTTCAGTTGAAGCAGTGGCTCTGTAGAAGGTGCAGTTTCCCTCTAAAGGTCCAGTGGTGATGTGGAGAAATCCAGTTTTCCTCTGGAGTCCAGTGGAGAAAGGGGCTCCCTTAGTGTCCCAAAACCTCTGTTTTTATTTTGGTAAGAAATGTTGGGCTCTTCCCCCTGGCAGGAGCAACTTCCAATGGGATGCAGTAATTTTATCAGTCCCACAGTGGGACTCAATGGGCCATTAGCAGAAAATGACTCGCTGGGGGAAGGATGGGTTGTGAAAAGATAAAGAACAATGCCCCGCCTGGTTTCAATGGATGGGCCATTAGCAGAATATCTCCCACAGAGATAAGGATCACTGCCCCCACCCTCAACAGATGGTGATAGAATAGACACCTTTTATCACACTCTGTATTGTAACCCAAGACAGTTGCCGACAGCCAGACATGTGGCTTATAATCAGGTGCGGCTTATATATGGACAAAGAACGAAAGGTTGCCGACACCCGAAGTGCGGTTTATAATCAGTTGTGGCTTATAATTGTGAAATTACTGTAAATTTTAATCTGGATTGCAAAATTTTAGGTCCGTCTGCCCATACAAGGTTACAAAACCCCGTGACTTTAAACAGAGCTGCCAAAAACTAACAGAACTGGGATATGTTGAAGGCTTTCCTTTCTCCTTCCTGCCCAATTCACTGCGAGAAAGTGATGACTTTTTGAAAAGCAGACCACCAACATCTAGAACTCTGGAATCACAGGTCGAATCTCAGCAGGGCTCACTCAACTCTTCATCCTTCCAAAGTACCTAATGTAAGTAAACATGGAGCATCAGGTTGAAACCTTGAAAGAGGAGCACCTGCCAGCACTAATTTAAAATATCTCCTAGAGTTCAGCCATAGGCAAGTACTCTGATGGTGGTCCTGGGCAAAATTTCCCTTCCAAATTTGACAGTCTTCTCCCTTGTAGGAGTCTGTATGAATATAGCTCTTGGAAGCTGTAAATAAAAGTGATCAAATATCTAACATTTGAACAGTTTTTTATGCAGAATTTTGTTTTCAAGTGTCAAGAGTACCCTTCCAGAGGAAAAAAAAAGTTGAATCACAAACAAAAAAAACCAGACCAAAACAAATAAAAAAATCTATCAGAGTTTAACAAACTTACATTTCTCAGATAGATTAGAAAATAATCAGTTTTCATTTCCAAGAAAAAAAGTTGAGACCTAAAACCCTACAGTTTTTACAAGCAGTATGTCATGCTAGTTTTAGGTGTAGTTAGATTTTCTCTGATTGCTTTAATCAAAGTAGGCAAGCTAGTTCATTAAAAGAGGCAAGATCATGAAAAGCATATATTGTACATCTGATAAATATCTTAAGTATAAACAAATTAATTTTTAGGAAAAAAATCTTCCCTGAAAGTGTGGTTGAGCATTGTAATAGGTTACCTGGGGGAGTGCTGGAGTTACTACGTCTGGAAGTATCCAAAAAATGTGTAGATGTGTCAGTAAAGGACTTGGTTTTGTGGTACAGTCAGCAGCGTTAATGGTTGGGCTAGATGATCTTGGACATCTTTTCCACTCTTAGAGATTCTATGACATAATTATTTCACAGTTATTTGAAATGAGTATGACAAGACACACCTTTCTAGCCAGTGTTGTAGTGGAACAATAAAATGTCATGTTTTCCCAAAGTTTAGAATTAGATAAATTAGAGGTTAGAAAAATAAAATTATTTTATTATAGCAGATCCAAGTTATCAGAATTGCTGACCTAGGGTAGACAGTTCAGATACACTAAGATCTGAACAGCTTCCAGAGAAGTGATGTATTCTTGTTTTCACAAGGTTCCACAGCTGGATTTTTTTTTTCAAAGTACAAAGAAAGGCATAGAAAAGAAAAACAAAACCACTGGGATAATCAATCTTCTAAAACTGGATTAAAATCACTAAAGCAATCAAAGAAATTGTAATTGAATCAGTGTTTACCAATAATTTTGCTATATTGTACCTTGAATTTAATTTCTATCCTTTACCTAGAAAGCTCTCTTCTTTTTTCCCATGTTTTGTCCATACCCAACATTTCTTGCTTCTCCTGGCTTTTTATCCCTCAGTATGAGGCCTAAAAGCTCCTTTAAACCTCAAAGGAACAATGTGTACATTACTTCCACGTCATTTAATTGACAAAATTAAAATGAATATTTAGACTTAAATAATCAAATTGTACCCAAGATATCTTAGGAATATATGAGTGATGTAGAGTTCTAGGAAAGGGAGGCAAGGTGAGGTAAGGCAAGTGGAGGAAGGCATGGAAAGGTAAGGCAAGGCAAGGCAAGGCAAGGATATTATTTTACAACTTTAAGATCTGAATGTCCACCTTTCCTAAAAGGTGTGTTATTATTTATTGTTGATATTGTATTAATATTATCACCTTTTATCCACAAGTTAGGATCAAAATGTGCAAATAATATGTTAGTCTCAGGGTAGCTAGTCAGCAGAAAAATATTTTTTTTCTGGAAGAGTTAGAAACCCATATAATAATAGGACTGTTTTAAGTTCCCTCTGTACATTTTCTTTAGATTTGAAACACCTTGTGTGCAGCTATTCTGTGATGGAGGCTATGGTCTGATTCTCACTATGTTTATGATATTTCCATGACTCCAGAGATTTTATAGAGATGGGAGAAATCCATGCAATGCATAACAAACTACCATCTTTCCCACTCTTGTATGAACACAATTTGTTTTTACCACTTTACCCTAGGAATTAAAAGCTAAATAAATCAATAAAACTCATTACAGACAGAATTTTGATAACTACAGTCATTAGCATATCTGAGTTTGTTCTGTGTATTAGCACCACCAGTGCTAGGCTGAGTAGCAAAGAGCACCTGTCAAAACAAAGGAGCTTCACGCCTCACGAGTTTAAGCCCCAGGTAAGAAACTCGGCCTTGTGGATAGGCTGAAAAGAAGATGTTGCAACCTGAAACGAAATAGACTTGTAAGAGAGAAAATGAGATCCCTCTGGGTGCCAATAGTCCTCTGTTTGCCATGATTAAATCCTCTTTGTTTCATTACATACATCAGTGGAGAAACAAACAATGAGATCAAGATAAGGAGCTTGCAACACATCTTTCTCTCTTTTTCCCTCTCCATCAAAATTGCCACCTTTTTCCTTGGACATGCTTAAAGGGACTGCCTTGCTCAAATAAAATTGATGAGACCTCTGAGCAGGTGTACTAGACAGCTTTTGGCTTTAAAAAAGTGTGAAGCACTTATGTCAATGACCTGATCAAATGATAAGCATGCTGGCTTCCTTTGCTCTCTAATTAATTTTCTCTCTTGAAGAGAATACCTAGCATTACATGATGGCTAAGCTAAATCTTTAAGTCTTAACACCAACTGAAAGTCAATGAAATAATGCTTTTCTAGGAAAATAAACTATTGTAGAGTAAATGCACCTCACCAGAATTAGAAGAGTATTGTAATTCTCCAGCTTGGACCTAATGTTTGTTTCATCATTGTCTTAAGTATTGTTAAAACAACATAGAGTTTCATTGTTAATGTCACACAGAGTTTCTTTGTCTAAACATAACAAAGATGCTCGCAGCATAGTGGCTCCATAAAGCTGGCAGGAACTGGAGTCTGATAGACATACATTTTAATTATTTGAATCAGTAACTTAATTCAGAGACATTTATTACCATGTACTGTGTTGTAAAGTAGTTACAAATAGCTACAGCTTCTGCACAAACACTGATTTCTCCCTGTAGAAGTGGTATAGTCCAGTGAGGGAGTGACCAGATCAAGTAATGAGTGTACACTGAAATAATAATCAACCCTTTGCGCTTTACTTTTATTGAAGCTGAAGGAGTTAGCATCAATACTGTTCGATGGTAATATACATCCTATAATGCTGAAGTGCAAAGCTGAATGCTAAAAATGAGTGTTTCTTTACCAGAGGTTGATTGTGAAAGAATAGAGTTAACAAGCAATCTGTACTTAGGGATATTATCTTTTTGTTTCATGAAGTTAAAGTAGTTTGCAAAGCTTCCTCGTCCTTAACCTGTTTATATTCTGCAAATGATATGTATGTACTACTTCTGTTAGTAAAAATATATACAGGACAGACATCATTGCTGAATTAGTGTAGAACTAATTGCAGTAACAGTTTGTGTTATTGAAGTTAAACTGATACTCAGCTTAGGTATCCTCGATGAGGTGAGATAAGGGTTCGCTCAGGTGCAGATACACAATACAGTTGAAAAAAAGAGAAGCTAGGCTAGTCTGATAATTACACTTTTTGTGTTGATGACTTCCTCTCCATGGAAGAATAGGATTCCACAAATGAAGTATGCCTTACTGTGTTTATTTACCCACACACAGACACACACCCCCACAAGCACCTGGATATAAACAGTTCTTGCTTTCAGACTATGGAGCCTTTTCTTACTTTGGCCTCAGCCTGTCGTTACTGTTTGCTGACTCTAAGGAGCTTAGGTCATTGAATATTATTTGTAGAAACACCACCACCAACAGAAGATCATGCTGCAGAGTTAAAAGAAATATACAGATGAAAGAATATGAATTTAAAGGGGGGCTCAAAACTTAGATGAGGATAAGTAAGAAGAAAATTGTCAGTGGACTAAGCTAAGCAAACTATCATTCTTTCATTACTTTAAATGTCCAAATCTGAAATTGCATGTTTGTATTTGATGACAAATAAATTTGTAAATCAAGATTTTCTTGTGCCCTCAACATAGCACAAAAATCTTAAACTTCGAAAACCCACCTACAGTTATGATTTTTAAACTAGTATAACATAAAGGACAAGGTTGTGGTGATCCTCCTAGTGTTACTTTATATAATTTCTCTGATTCACTGGAACAGCTACTGCTGAAATAAGTTTCACTGTGAGAAAAAGTAGGACATTCATGCTGAATCCAGTGGGATGTGGCACTTTCTCTTCCTTGGTGTGTTTTGCAGTCTACCAAGGGACTAGAATTTCAATAGTTTTTGGCATCAAATATTTGGAATTTCAGCTTTGTATTTCAGTTCTCATAGAACCCTGAACTGACCCAATCTTAGACAATTCAAGTTTTACCACCGCAATGACTTAGATAGCAGAAAACCACTTAGGACCACGCCATCATCCAGCTGTATACTGCTGTGTTGAGGTGTAAAGATAAGAGTATTCAAGTAAAAGAAATACAACATAGTTATATATTTTTATTATTATTATTATTAGTATTAGAGGGGTTTTTTAAACCTTCAAAGGGAAAGATTAGTTGCTATGAATTGTTAAACTGGAAATACTAATCACACTGTTGTTGCCACAGTCAGTCACACTCAGAAGTGACACTTGATCTCTTTGTAAAGGCATAAAATAAGAAAAATTTAGATTCTCTCTCCTTAACAGCAGCCCCTAGTGCTGTCCTGCTATAGACACTCCCAAGACATTAGGCAAAAAAGAAAAAATACTTCTGTGGGCATAAACTAGTAATAACTTTTTCAGTTAGGGAAACTGGTTTTAGTATGGCAGCCAACACCAAACCACTCTGATGAGAATCTAATGGATTGTTTTATTCCCACAGGATGATCCAACAAACAGGTGTATCTATTTCTTTTGCATGATCCTGAATGGTCAAGGAAGCTTCATTATTCATTTTACAATTCCTGTTTGTTTGACTTTATCTACTCTAGGAATAACCCATTATAGAAGCAAGCACTTCTATTTCCCCATGAAGGTGTTGGTATTAATAAGTACCTGAGAAGACAAAGCTTATGTAAAACATGGCATGAGAAAAAATGTTTTTAAAAATGATAAGAATATCAATCACTTTAAAGTAGAAAAGGACCTCAATATTTGCATTTGTAACAGGAAAAAGTTATGGGTTTCTTGCTTTGGTTTTTTTGGGTTTTTTTTTCCTTTGAGAAGAAAGATGCAGAAAAGGGCACTGCATTAGCTAAATATTGTACCTTGGAACATCAGTCATTTTCTACTCAATAATACTGAAAGGGTCTAATTTATAAGTTTTTCCATTTCTCTGTTATGCTGGTTTGTAAGTTCTGACATTGCTACTGGTATGTTAATGAGAAGCTAGTGTTCCATTAAGAGTAAACCATATGCTCTACCGCATACTGTGAAAGAGAAAGCATATAATGTGACTGTTGCCTTAGTAACACATTAATTCATTTTGTCAGTGTTGGCACAGATCATTTCATTTATAAGAAAACAAGTATAATAGCTTACCACATCTATAATATTTACAGTGTTTCTGTTACAAAACAGTGACAAAATGAGTTTAAAAAATAGAGTTGGGATAGTATTATTAAAATATGGCATTTGTGGTAAAAATGTTCCCATACAAATTAAAAATAAGATTGGTGTAAATTTCTTTTCACATTATAGCACCAAACTGTTTGGTTTTTTTGCATATTTGTATTCCACTAATAATATGCATAAAAATATAGCCCATGAAAAGCCACAAGTACATTAGCAGTTTTTAATGAATGCTAAAGAAAATATTTCATACAACAGTTCTGTTAAGTTACAGCCATTAAAACCTAATTGTATGTTAGTGTGTTACTCATAACAAAGCTAAACTTTTATCTCTTTTATCTGGTCTTCCAGATGTTTCTTAGAATTTTAACACTGCTAAAATGCTGTAATTAAAGTATCCTGTTCCCTTAAGTGATCATACCTTAAATTTTATTAATTGAAGACATAAGTACATGTGAATATGTGTGTGTGTGTGTATGTGTGTGTTAAGACATAAATGATACTTAATGTGAATTGAGGGACTGCAAACATTTGATAAGGAAAAGAAATGTAGAGAGAGGAAAGGTAACTCCTCTCACTATAGTCTGCACGTCCAGAATGGTCTCAGCTCAACTTCTTGTTCCTAGATCATTGTACATCTGTAAATGCTTGTTTTTAACAACAAACCTTTTACATCTGGAATGCACACTGAGAACCTTATACTAAAATAAACAGCATTATATTTTTGATACCACTGTCATGAAAAAGTTATTTTTCTGGTGCAATTACTCTCTGTTGCATGTCCTGACGAAGCAGTTAATAAGTCATCATCAATGTTTACAGCTCTTCAGTTATTTTGACTAATGCACACATCCTATAAAGTTCAATGCAATTCAAGTTCTTGTCACAGTATAGATAGTGGGGCAATTTGCTGTCTCAAAAATAAAGAAGAAATGTGTTTGGACCATATCTAGCAAATCTGTATTGCTGTGGATGTTTTTTAAAAGGATTTAGTTAAACACAATTATGAAACTTTCTAATTTATCTCACAAATTATTTCCATCAAATCTTATTTAGTCTTCTGAACAACTTTGGAAAAGTTAAAAGGAAAAATTTATGGTAATATAATGAACAATAATTTTCATCTGGAATACAGTCATGGGAAAGAATCAGAGTCATAGAAAAAAATTTTGTAATACTATATCTCATTTTTGTAGTTACTAAATATTTTATTCTATTTATTGAAAAATAAAAATAAATCTTGTAAGTCTGAAATAAGACTTTTTTACTTGAAGGCACTTTAGCCATTAAAATGCATTCGTCACCAGTATAACCAAATTCCATTTCTAGACCAAGGTCTTAATATTTTTAGATTAATATTGTGAAATTCAAAGATTAATGAATATGATTTCTCATATTAGATGGTTCTCAAATAATATAGGTGGTATACCTAATAATCTCCAGATACAGCAAATAAACCAGCTATAATTATAAAGAACTAATAGAGTGGCTCAAATCTCTTGCTAGATACATGTCCAGTTCTGGATTATTGGTAGCTTTTTATAGATGTCTGCTAACATCCAGCATGTTGTTAACTTGGTTGAGGAAATCAAGTTTTACATTTTCTTAGCTTCTAAAATGAAATTCCATGCTGGAAGCTAGATGCTGTACTGATATAAGATCACATGGTAACACAGAACACTTCGTATTTCTAAAGACCATATCTAAGAAGGAAAAACAAGAAGGAGAAAAACTTGTGAGCATGAGGGTTGCAGAACTTTTATGGGAGCTATGCAGCACATTTGATCCAAAGGCTGTGTAGCATACTCAGATTTTCTTTCATCTCACGATCAGACATCACATCACCAGTATGACAGGAGAATCAAATCAATAATCTCTTCATGTATATACAGAAAGTATGAAATAAGGAAAGAGTGGTGACTTACAGAATAGATAAATACATTCTTTACCTACTGTAGAGTGCAATATCAATTACTTTCTAAAGTTCTCAGGACTTTGAACTTTTTGAATACTTTGGCTCTGGCTGATTTCTGACTACTTAATAAAGCAAACTCAATATACCTAATTCAGTGTTTATCATGTTCTTCTTTTTACCTAAGTAAAAGACATTTTTCATTATCACACAGAATGGTGTATCCTCTCTTCAGATGATTTTGCATGTTTCACAACTGCTATGGAGAAATAAGATGATTAAGTATGATTAGAAACATATGTACTAAATACATATTATACTAAACAGCTACCATAATCTTTCTCTGTGAAAGTCATTATGTTAATGTATATGAAAGCTTAAATCAATGAATGAAAGTTTTCCAGCTACACCATATCACCGCTAATGCAAGGTGTCAATGTTGATTACTGTTTCATAAAAATCATAGTTATGGGACTTTCTGTAACAGTTATTGTTGTCATTCTCTTTGTACAAACCAAACCGACTAACTTGGAACATTTGTATAAAGGGTTCTAAAGATAAAGACTATTTTTCAAAAGTAGCTACTGAAGTTTAGGACATAAACTATGTGTATTAGCACATCATTGAGGAAACCTGTTCTCAAGACATGTGCTTTTCTGAGCACGCATTTTTAACAAGCAAAGACATCCAGGTGTGTCTACACTAAATCAAATGTTAGACTCTTATCTGAACCCAGACATGGGGTAAACTTTGCTCTGATTTCTTCAACAACATGGACATGAAAGATCTCTTCCATTTCTGCTGGACATCTCACGTTACTTAGCAGTCCTTTAAAGGCGAGTTAAGGACAATTTTTGTGTCCTACTTCTCTGAAGGAAACGTGGCTGGGTAAGTAGATGGAACAATGCCTTCTGCTGAGTTGCTGATGCTAAATCAGCATTTAAATCCATTTTAAAATATTGGAGAGTTTTGAAAATCTCTGTCGAAATTCTAATTTTATGTTTCTCATTTATTCAGTAGCAAGCAGAATTTCGACCTGTGGAACACGGCAAATTCAGAGTCATGCCAAAAGGTTTATATACTAGTGCGTGTTTAAGTGGTTGCACCAAGGTGCTCTCTCCAAAATTACAGTCTGCCCCTTAGACACAGTCACTGCTTACCAACACATCTACTTTTGACTGCTGGTTCTTTTTTTAAGCATTCTGGTCCTGACACTGTGTATAACACTATACACTTACTCTATGTGTGTATGAAAGACCTGGGCTAATGTTTCAGCATTCCTGATGGAGCACAAAGAACAGCCTGGAAAAACAAAGAAAAGCCAAGTTTTGTATTGGATTCTCCAGGGAAATATGCAAAACCTAGTTTTTCTCTAGTAACTGACCTGAGTACTGGCAAATACCATTTGACAGCTGAAATGCAAACAAATTATTTAAAATTCTTTAAAACTAAGGTACAAGTTATTATACTACCCAATAATTATTGCCTTAATTTTTGGACATGTGGCAAGCAACATTCACAGTAACAAAACTCAGGTGGCTTCCTGCAGCTTTGGCCTCACTATAATATGCCATTTCACTTATGAAGCACATTGTGAACAAACTGTGGTGTTCTGCTGTATTGACACTGTCCCTGCATGCTGGAGGGACAGTACAAACAGCTATAGCAGCTACTGTAAGA
This sequence comes from Catharus ustulatus, assembly GCF_009819885.2. NCBI lineage: Eukaryota > Metazoa > Chordata > Aves > Passeriformes > Turdidae > Catharus > Catharus ustulatus. The sequence continues at coordinate 28,319,031 of NC_046226.1, forward strand.
CACTCTGTTCCTTAAAAGCAACTCATTTATTTTCAATCTGTCTCTACCATTGCTTTTGTCCAGAGCTCATCTAGTTAAGCACAGCTTATGAAAAACAATTAGTAAAGAAATGGAAAAGCTCTCAGAAAGGATAAAGAATCTTAAGTGCAACATATAGTGTTAGAATGTTTAAAAGCTATCGTCCTTTTGTCAGTGGCAAATTTTTTAGTTTGTGACAACCTTGCAATATGTCCAGGATAGCACGTAAACACAGTAGAGCTAGTTGTATCTGGCACACAAGCATTCTAACTTGCTTCTGACAGCCAGATCACCAGAAGCTTATTTAGATTTAGGGGGTGGTGGTGATGAGTCTTTGCCAGTTGTAGAAATAGTAGCCTAACAACTTGTAATACATATAATTACTCTCCATATCCCCTGGTCAGCATATCTTCTGATATGTAAATTAGATGGAGCAAGCAGATGTATAACCTAGGAAGCATTCCAGATTCATCTTGATAAAAGTATGGTATTCATACTGGGCAGGGTTCCTTTGTCTGTAACAATGACACACCAAAAATACATGCAATGTAAAAATAAAGCTATTGATCATTTCCAGGGGTACAGTCTACATGGAATATTTTTATTCCACCTGCCATATCTAATAAGCAGCATTATTTCCTAGCATCACACTAAGGTAAATATGTGACAAAAACACAGGAAGAGATGATAGAACCTGCAAATACCTTATAAAGACATTTCTACAATTTGTGAATTTACCTAAAAATGAGAAACTAGGGAAAGATGAAGTTGAAAGTGGTAAAATTCATGGCTAAAGGAGCTGCTTTTACGTGCCTTTGAAAGATTTAGAGAGCTCTCTACCTGCCTACCTACCTACATACCTACCTACCTACCTGCCTATTACAATTGCCTCCTGCACAAACACTGAATCAGAGAATCTTAGGATGGTTTGGGTTGGAAGGGACCTTAAAGATCATCCAGTTCCACCTATCTCAATGTCCCAAGCCCTGACACTAGGTAACACAGAGAGTCCTAAAGAAAATTATTTTTTATTTCTTGGGGAAAGGAACAGCCATGGAGCACTTAAACCACCTATTTTCTTCTTTTCAATCAATACCTAAGGCTTACTGAACCTTTTTGGTATTTGAACTAACTTCTAAAAATAGTGGAAGTTAACTCACGCTACCTATGTTACCACTTGTACTTAGAACGGTATAGGCACAGTTTTAGGGGGTTGGGTCTTTTTTTGTTTGGGGGGGATTTTTGTTTTGCACTGGGTTTTTTGTCTCTCATGACAGTGCTTATGCTTTTGAAGCAAACTAGTTTTCTGGACATATTTAGATTTAGGAACACTGAGTATAGTAAATCCTGTATTTTAGGAAACATCATGATTTGGCATATTGTCACACACAGGAAACATCAAACCTTTTTCTTAAGATTAACTTGTTGACACAGCTAAGATATCTTTATAAGACATGATTTTCACTGTTTAATGATGCATTTGAAATAATGTAGCAAATCAAATCTCTACTCAATGTGACTGTGGAGTGCTGTTATTCTCTAGTTATATTATCTGAGCATTGTAAAAGAGGAGCATTTCTTTGCTAACTCATGGAGAAACAATGGGTTTTTTGTTCTTGGCCAGATTCCCCAAAGAGATTTGAATTTCAAGGTATGACTTTTTCTTTGTTTATATATTTATTCCATCATAATAGAGTGTATTATTGTAATAGGGTTAAGGTTATCATAAATTTGAAATTATTTTTCAATTCAGATATTTTGGATCAAACCAACTACTATAAAAGCATTCCACGAACTCATTGCTGGAATGTTTCTGGATGCACTCTGGCTATCTTGTTCTAGGCTCAGCAAATTCACTGCATTTAATATTGTTTTAAATTACATGTCTAATGCTCATTGGGAAAAATATTAAATGAGGATAGAGTAACCTGATTTTCTTCTTTCTTAGTTTCTATTAGGGCACGCAGTGTTTGTTTAGAATTCTTCTAATGCAAGGATAAAATGTGTCTGTATTTATTGACCTGATCCATTCTACTGAATGTCCCAGTGAGTGGTGGGAACTGACACAGAAAATTGCATCTTTTCTTACCAGACCATCAGGTGGGTAGTGGCATATTTTCCTTACTTTTTCAACTTCTAAAATCTTAGTTTTCTTAATTACTGACAGTTCTGAGCTATTGCCTTCATTTTGTGCATCTTCAGACTAACCAGAAAAGATTACCTTGACCTTCTCTTAGAAGTATTTCCAGAACTGTCTTGAATGAGATATAAGATAGAGGAAACCTTCTGAGGAAAATTTTTAATTGAGTGAGCAAATTAAATAGTTTGCAGTGCATATTTATAAGCTAGAGAGTTTTCTACTGTTTCTATAAGCTTCATAAGTGAAAATTTCAAATATTTATTGATATTAGCTTGATAAAATCCAGGAGATGAAGTATGGACACTCTGTAAGAACAAACTATAACTTTAGATACTCTCAATGCACAGGTGATGAAACAGGATAAAATTCAGTAATTTTGTCACAACCTAAAGTACAAGGATCTAGAATACACATGGAAATTTATTAGGTAGAGAAATAACTAATAGGCTCTAATATATGAAAATAATTTTGTCGTTTACCTGAAATTTTGAGGAAAGCACTTTCAGTTCAACTTACTAGTCTGACCTTTATATAAATCTTTCTATAGTTCAAAAAATGTTTTAATATTTATTTTATGGACAATTTTTCTGATTTCTAAATTCTCAGCATTGCTTTCTCTTTGATCTGTTGGCTGCATATCTATTTTTCAAATTGCTCTTTAAATAAATGAAGGTTTTCTATCATATCTTTCTTATGAACAGCATTTTAAATCCATGGGAACTGAGAGTTGCATCAGGTCAGTATTGCTATTTCTTCCCTTAAAGCCTCAGGCTTGACAAGCCAAACAAAAATTAAAGAAAGTTTTCTATGCACAGAATTATAATCTCTAAAATTTTTGTTTGCTTATTTTCTGTTATGATCTCAACATTAGTTGGTTGAACTACCGTGTTCGTGATTGAAAAAAGTAACATCAAAGGAAAAACTGGTTGCAGTTTTTGAGATAGTCACCAGAGGGCATTTATGGACTAAGTCAAGATAAATTTCTGCATTCACTGTGGGAATGCTGAGAAGTGTTCTGAATGACACCATATTGCTATCAAAACTAAATCACTACTTTTATAAATGGAAAGATTTGATTTAAAATGAGATCTTAATTACAAAGAAGAAAGAAAGAGAGATGACCAATATAATTTTTGGCTTCTCTGAAATTATTTGACTGCATTATAGATGTCAGATAACATGAATATTCACACTACCATACAAATAAATTTAGCAGGAAAAGGAGAAAAGGGAAAGAAAAACCCCATTGTTTTTCTTTTCTTCATCATTTTACAAATATGTAGTTGGAGGAAGAAGATAGTTCTTTTTAAGACTACTACAATGGAAAAAAAATGTAGAGCATTGTTGTTTTTTTAAGAGATCGATTAATCTTTTATGTTGGAAGACATGCTAATTATTATTAAATAGCTGCCTTTCAGAGAATACAATAATAAATAGTCTAATAAAATGATGAACAACTTTGAGGAAATAGTTAGAGATCAGATATTAAAAGCTGTTGTGACATTCAAAATGTAGGGGCAGGTCCAGAATATAAATTTACTTAAATCATGATAAATTCATTATTAACCAATTTTGATTATCAGCTTCTGTGAATATGTAAAATTCTGTATTTCATGTATGACTATATTTCACAATGAAATAATATCTTCAGCAGTGCCTTCTTTATCAAGAAGAATGTATTTTTGGCCCAGTTCTTCCAAAACAGAGGTCTTGTCAGTATGAAAAGTATAATAAAACAGAACTGAAATCCTTAAGAGACATGCATTAGGCAGGAAACCGTATAAAAAGTACAGTTCAGCTTTGATAGTGTAATACCCTGGAAACTCAAGTCTTATTTTTCAATAGAGAAGTAAGTAAATGGAAAGAAAATGCAGCGTGAAAAATATTTGTAAAATAAAGAGAAAAGTTCTGAAGATCAGTTAAAAAGAAAAGTTCTCTTTTTTGGGGATATGTGCAGTCCCCTGAGTTCTAAGTTAGTAGGATTCAGTGAATATTATTTTAGAAAACACCTGTTTTAAATTTCATATTGTTGTTCTAGCTTTATCATCTGACTTTTATTCTAAAGAGATCAGAGGCATTGTTAAAAATAAATTTGACTCTAAACCTTTTGGAGAGAATTACCCTATATTTAGTAACAAACCAATCATGCTTTTTTTGGTAAGGTGGGTATATTGCATGCTCTTTCTTTTCCACACTTTTTTTCCCCTTTAAGAAAGGCTATGCATTGTTTATATGTTGCTTATTTCAAAGCAGCATTTTCATATGTATTTGTAAGCCAATGCTTTCAGATTGTAACTCAGAGCAAGTTCAGAATATTTCCATGCCCTCCATTTGTATGGTACAATCACACTAGAGTAGTCCATGCCATTGCACCATGCTTTCAGTCACTTTTCATCCTTTGAGAGTGAATACAGATATGCCTCCGAAGGTTCTGCATTGACTAAAATATTTTTACTTAAATAGCGTAAATCAGATTTTTCGAGGTAAAAAAAAATTCCACAGTAAATATATTGACTGTGTAATAGTAAATAATCAAAATCATATACTTGAAATACTCTAATTGCAGCTGGAACCTACATTTGTATGTCTCAGAGAAGTTTAGAGTTAACTCATTTAATGGCTCAAAATTCACTAGAATCCTCCTGTCGCGGCACTGCATGAAGTATCTCCAAATAAAGGGTTACTGCTGGCAATGTCTTGCTCTTCTATGTCACCCTGAAGGTTCAGGCATTTTGAATTATATTTTCAGTAGCAAAAGGGGAGGTAAGTGGCTACCTTGGTGGTTTTACTCCAAGTTGACTATAGACCAGATCATCAACAGTGCTGCTTTTTAAGCTGGAATAATGAATTACATGGTTAACCCATACCTTCTGTATTGCACAAAACAACCCAATTCACTGACTGACATTGACATTACTGGCAGCAGCAAAGATACATGAATTCTGAAGTGTCTTCTTGATAACCATCATTTCAGTGGTAAAGATTTCATTTGAAATATATTTAATTTACTCGTATTGAAAGTATCCTCCCAGAGGCTGGGTCTTTAATAATGCAACTATATTCAACAGATAAATAAATTAAATTTTTTAAAAAAAAAAACATGTTAAAGTTGATCTTTCTTTGGCTGCATAATCTTTCAGAGCTGTGAATTATATAGTAGTCTCTTACCTAGTTCTCTGAAAGCAGTGTGACACCTCATGGAAATCTGCATTATACATGCTAACTGCTTTGGAGTAACGAGTTTAGGAATATTATAGATTTATCTACATCTATATTCATATGTATATGTATGTGCATATATGTATGCCAACGCATGGGAGCATTGCCTCTGTATAAATATATACTGACAATTGTCAATTTGCATTTTTTCTTTCTTCGTTGTATATATACAAGAGGTCAATTTACAGACTTCAGATATAGCCGTGAAATTTTTTTCAGAATTTTAATAACAATCATGATTCTTTATATATGACCAAATTTTTATAAAGTTATCATAGTCCTAGAATACTTGTGCCACAAGGAGCTAATCACACTCCTAAAGGACCTTGAACACATGCAGTCTTCAGGTATATCACTTCATAAACAAAATTCAGGTATCATCAATGTCAGAGGAGAAACTCAGTGAATAATTTTTTTCTCTGTGATATAAAAGAGCTTCTAACCAGGCTAGCATGTTCAGAAAGAAAAGGCAGAGTCTGAAATTTGCCATGGAAAGAAATGTGACTACAATCAGGAAGAAGGGACTGAGAAGACAGAATGTCACACTCTAAGAGAAAGGGAGAGATCTAATCAGAATTATATGGAAGACAATGGAAAAAGAGAATGTGGAGGAAAGAAAACAAACAACCAGTGACCTCTAGGACTCAAGAAAACAATTTTAGTGAGACACAGGACAGGGCAGAATTTCTTCAATCCACTGCATTGCAACAAAACAATCATCACACTCATTTTCACGTGGAAATGTAGTATATAAACTATCTAAGGTTATCTTAGCTACCTATTAACCTAACTGAACAGACATAAGAGGAAAATGAATAAAAAATATGTTGGATTACTAAAAGAGGAACAAGAATGACTTGGACTGAGAACAAATTGTTAAGATAACAGACTACCCGTTTTTCCTGGGATATGAGCAGGATCTGATGCTACTTAGTATTTTCATTAATAACACTGACCCCAAAAAAAGTTGTTTTGAAATTTTCTAATGTCAAGAGAGAGATTCATCATCAAAATGTTCCACGGGACAGCATCAAGAGACTAAGGAGTGAAATTGGAGAAGTGTGAGGAGACATACGTGATAAAACATTATCTGGAAAAATCAGAGGAAGAGAAGCATGTATATTTAATTGATTCATGCTCATTGCCAAAGGATAGATAAAAAAGCAATGACAATCCTCTAGTTTACCAACTTTGGAATAACCAAGTATTTCCAGAAAAGCCAGGTACCTGCTAATGCACAAGAAACTGGTAGGATCATTTTACTGTTTTATATAGCTGTGGTCATCCATAGTCACCGGAGATAAGCTCATACTGAAGCTGGTGAAGAGAGCTACTGGAATGATTAGAGGTGGATTTTACAGGAAGGGATTAATGAAGATTGTCTTGGTTAGTGTAGAGAGATGAAGTACAGAGAGATGTCCTAAACAGTTGAGGAATATGTGTGAATATCAAGAACACCCTGCCTGCAGTGCAGTCAAGCTGCTCAGCCAGCTTTAGGGCCTGGTAAATGTGCACATATCTACTGCTTGTTTGTGTGGTGGTGTTGTGATGGACAAAGTGATGCTGAAGCTCCTTTCCAGGATTAGCAGAACTGAACACAAACCAGCACAAATGGAGACAGAGCCTGTATAGGCCTGTAGGTGAAAATTGTTTGTTCATTTTGTGTTTACTAGATGTGCAACTGCATGGAATTATACAGTATGGTTAAAAACCAGAGTGTTCAGATACAAAATAAACCTTTTTCTCATCTAAACTCTTCACTTAGAGGAAACTGTATACTCTAAGTCATGGCATTTGTTTCTAGTCAGACACGCTCTAATCCCTGTGATTATGGCATTCCATCACCTTCATTAGAGATTCATGGTGGAATAAAAGAAATTTCACTGTAAGAAGTGCTAAATGCAGATTTTTATTTATATTGATTGAAATAAATATTTTTTAAATATTTTTTAAAATAATAGTGAAGAAGCATGAACAGAAAGAATTTTTGGATGCTGTAATTTATGACTTCATAGCTGACAGATTGGCTGACAAAGACTGATGATGCTATGGATAATAGATCTGTTCCCATCTGTGGGGAGAGAAACACTTTGAATGGCAGCTTTGGAACCTCTCTGCTAGACAAAGGTAGCAGCAGAATGCTAGAAATATCTGAGGTTGAAGTGGAGAGATGAGCAATTGAAAGCTTTAAGAGGAGTTATTGTCTTTCCAGATTAGGAAAATAACAGTTTTTGGTATTTTTTCCCCCCTGTCTATGAAAAGCAAATATAAATTGAATCTAGAGAATTTTGAGTCCACTGATTTGTTTCACAGGGATTCTCACCCAGTTGGTTAAAATGAGAACAGCATATCCATGAATGAATTCAAACTCACAAAGGCACTAAATGCTTGTAACTAATTGCATGAGCTAAAAGGTATTGACAATTAGACCACTGTTTATGAGCACAAGGCCTCTGAAGATTGTCATCAAGCACATAGGTTTCTGTTCTGTGTTCTGTTGCAGAAGTTGCAGTGATGTGTGAGGAGATATACCAGACATTCTGCCATTGTTGCTGCTGAGATGATCCTCTCCTGTAAACAGGCATTTATGGACAGCAGTTTCTCAAACACACACCCATGATTGCTGAAACTTCTTGGCAGTCACTCTGAGTGTGGCACTCAACTGACCTAACATCTGCTCTGCAAACAGCTGTCCAGAGAGCCTTCTGTTGTCATCTGTATTCTTTTTCATAGCAGTGGAGAAAGGAAGAAAGCCTATTGCCCCTAGCTAGCTGCTGTTTTCTCTGCTGGAGATTGCCACCCCACCGGGGGAGTCGGTCAGTGAAATGGAGCTTTGCATTGCACATCCCAACACATGTACATCAATAGCCACCAATGGGTTAATGCAGCACGTTGTGGTTTGGACAGTAGGCATACATACTAGATTCTCTTCCACCTCTTCTACATTGGAAACAATTAGCAAAGAAACAAGATAACTGTGGACTGAAACAACACAGCACAAGAGAATGGTTAAAAATATTTGTCTGGTAATAATGACTCTAATGTAAAAAAAACTTGCTAGCTCCCACTCTTCATATAGTTATTAGGATTTTAAAGTATACTGATGAGTGAAAATATGGGTGTAGAAGGACATATTTCTCAAGTTTCTAAAAATAACTAAATAATGAATAAGTTCATTATTTTGAAAATGTCATTATTTCCCTCTGAATCAATTGCAGATTGGAAAATAGATTTTTTTTTTTTATTTTGCTGTTGTTGAAAACAAATAATACCTTTTTCATGAGTATTTTGCCCAGTTCTAATGTTTCAGAAGCAGTGTTGGATGCTCAAAGCATTTGTCATATAAAATAACACTGCTTCAACTTTCAAGCCTGCAATGATAATAATTAATACTTTCTATCAGTACTTTATATTCATTGCAAGTACCAGTAACATTAGTGACATTGTTAAAAGTTCCTCATCTGAATGCTGCTGAGATAGATGAAATGCATGATTTTGGATAATAATGCAGTATCATTTAAACCTGGATTTACTTGCCACCATTTTTCCTGGCTTCTACATTAAATGGTGCTTTGTTGAGATTATTTTGGGACCCAAAATGTTAACTATTCATTGGAATGCACTGTACAAACTTAGAAACATGATGAATAGTATTTTAAGCGTAAGCATTTTAAACATATCTGATCTGTGTTTAAATGTCAGAACAAAGCATATTACAGGAAAAACACCTACAAATGCAAAAATGCAATAAAGCCACAAAATATGGGTTAAAAATTTCCATATTTGATCTGGGTAGCAAATTATAGAGAGAGCAAAAACCCCCTACGCATAACCAAAGCTGCCAATTCTGGATCTTTCAAAAAGCAAGGGCAGGATACCAAGTACATGATTCTGCCTTGTGCCAAGCAAGCATCTATGAAAATGTCACCTTTATGCAAGTGAAACACAAAACGAGTAGAATTTGCCCTTAAATGTGAGGGGGAAAGTGTTCTGAAAATAAACAAATTGCTTTTTACTGCTAATTAAAACATGAATCAATAAATATTTTCAAAGTTAAATAATACTGTTCCTCTCAAGCTGAGCACCAATCTGCTGGGCTCCAGCCAGGAGAGAATCTTTTCTAGCATAGTTACAAACAACTGATGAGTGGAGCTGAAAACAGAAACATGAATACAACTCTCACAGTAATTCAAACAAAACTGCATGACTTTTAACATATCATTTAAAGGTTCTTTACTCTTTCCACCTTTTTGTATAGTGGTCAGCACATTGCTGGTGAGATAATGACCTGCAACGAGCAGTCAGATTATGGGAATTAAGATGTCAGTTTCAAAATAAACACCAGTTGGTTCAACAAAGCCTGCAGCTAGGATTATGTCAGGACTAGGAAGACATTTAAAACCCAATTGAAACAGACTTACTGTTTCTGAACAGAAAACATGCTGTAGCATCCTGTTTTACTGTACACTTACAAAACTGCTGTTGCTGACTCCCTGAAACTGATTTCTTGGCTAGGAAGGTGGTCAAGACAAAGTCTTTACTTTGGGTGCGGAGTCTGATCAGATTCTTATTTCTTGTCCTCTTGTACTTGATATCCTTGGTTTTCCTACAACAGTTTTCCACAAGTGAGTCTGTGATCTCAGAAAGAGATCCCCAGTTAATATCATCTACTCTTTTTGCTTTGCATATTGATAATGGGATAACATTCCCAGCAGAGAAGTGTAGCAGGGACAAGAGTCACTTGAATTATAGAAATGTAGCTACTAAGATTTCAGAATTAACTCATGATGCTTACTGACTTCTCCGGAGTTAAACCATGTCCTGTTTGTTAATTACATAAGAATTTAACTTAATCTGGGATTACTGAAAATTCTATGAAAAAGTTTGTACCGAACATGATTAGACAGCTCTACAAGTTTCTTTTTCTTCTCTCTTGCACCTACTTTGAACATAACAAACAAATTAAAATCCCCCAACCCTCCTATGCCCAACTAATCTTTTTAAAGGGTGAAAAAGGTCTCTATACCTGAAGTGGGGGAAGTTTTAAGAAAAAGTACATACCAGTTACATAGCATTAAAAAAAAGTTTATATTATCCTTTAAGCAGCACTATAATATTAAGAAGGCAAATATTTTTAATTAATATTTTCTTTCTATTCTGGGATACATTTGATAAATTTCTAATCAAATAAATGTTTATCACCTGTGAAAACGTGATGTAATATCCCTAGAAACTGCCAGTTGCCACAGACATTGTAGCCAAAACCCTGAGTAAGGAGGTTCAGTTTAAATGCAGATTCCTTGAGTTGCAGGTCATGAGCTAAAGTGTTAGGTCTTACAAACATATGCACACTCAACCCCTTTGTGCCTCTAAACCCCAAAAGGTAGTTGTATACAGCTATCCTGAAAAAATTTATCACGTATTTTATGTCCATTAGAGCTTAGACTAAACAACCTCAAGTAGTGGACACAGTACATTAAATTTCCATGAAAAATATTCAACAGAACAATCTGACCGAATTATACCTCCAACAGTCTTCTGAGGCACTGCTGATATTGTTTTAAATATCTGGATTTTATAACAAGCCTATTGATTTAGGACTACCTACAGTACTTGAAACTTTAGTAAATCAGTTGGAGATATTTCAAAGTCTTATCAGGGAATGAAGGTTTCAATCCTATTCAGCAACACTGGACAGATTTCTAGCAAGTATAGAAAGAAGAACACTGTTCTGGCCAAGGATTGACCTATGGCTATGTCTGATTCTCTGCAATCAAAAGGAATGTTCTGGATTCTTACTCTGCATCCCAGCCTTCCGCTCAGTCACTCTGTCTCAGTTGGCTGTCTCAGTTTTGCTTGTCTACAGCTCTGCTACTCCTTTGTGGGTAGCGTGGGGGTATATATATGTATATTGCACATATATTTTGAAGCACTTGGATGGTGGGTTTTGCAGCATTTGGATGATGAGTGCTAAAACATACTGAGCAATATGTGAAGTCAGGTGGTAGGGAAATATCAAGAACAGAGAGTGGCAATGATAGTAGTGTTGGTGGTGGTGGGGCGATGGCACAGCACAAGCTTAGGGACCCTGGGCCAACTCATGGTTCTGAGTGTGTTTCTGGAGGAGCACAACCTCTGCTTTGGTGTGGTTATCAACACGGGATAGGGGAAAGCCATAGGGAGCACTGTGGGAGGTATAATAGATGGGACAGCACGTGTCCTGCCAAAATATTGGAAAGTCCACTCTCTGGTAATTTGAATGTGATTAAGTAAGGTTGAGATTCAAATAATCTATTGTTTAGTGAACCAAAAGATTATGCTTGCTTTCACACTGCAGTAATTTACATTGTCTTTGTGAGAAATTGTAGCAGAATGCAAAAAGGTTGCATTATGCAAGCAAAAATAAAGAACAGCAGAATTTATAGCAAATAAGATTGTTAAATCCTGCACTAGTGAAAATTTCAGAGTTGCTGTAGCTGTTGCATGGCAGTAGTAGGAGTAGGCTGAAGATGATAATTTTAAGAATACAGATATATTATTAGAAAGAGCATTGCTCTGCTTACAGCTGCATTGCTTCAAACATACTTAATGGTGCACTTTACTTTCTTTTTTGTTTAAGCATAGGGCAATAGCATATAGGTAAATAAGCCTACCTCTTACTCTTCCTTTTTCTTTACTCTTAAATGTGCTACATGCATGCATGGACTGGAATACAAGGCATTACCTCACTTCCTACGTAATGCACAGGGGATACTTTACAGTTCCTAAAAGACGGTTCCTTGCCTGATATTAGTACTTTACCTTTCAAACCCCTATTTTCTTTTACACATCACTTGTTGTCACTCCTTTAAAATAGGGAGAAGATGAGTAATGTGATGGATTAAGTGAAAGCTGGAAAAGGAAGGCCAGACTAATTTTCGTGCTTTTTAGAATATTCACATGAAACTTTAAACAGTAAAGAAACAGTCCTTCTGAACTCACAGGAGTATGATGTAAACATATATAAAGGGAAGATTTCAAAAAGTCTATTCTACTACAGTGGGTCATATTTGTTCAGCATACAGAGACTGAGGTATAGAATAATAGCCTTGAGGTTTTAAAAAGAGGTAAAAAGAAAATCAAAATGTTGTAATGCTAAAATTGTAGTAGTTTCAGCACTGTTATTTTGGCCCCTTTATCCATGTATCATGATTTTGGTTCTTTACTTGACCCTATCTATTTTTGTACAGTCTCCACCTCTTTTGATGAATGATTAGTTATTCAGTATTTGACTAGTTATTTAAAGAGTGATCTCCCTTTTTTTGATATTCACCACAGATTTGTTCTTCTGTATTTTTATATGCTTACTGTGCATCTGAATGCTATAAAAAATTTAATTATTTTATCTCCACAAAGTTCTGTGAAGATAGATGGTGTTATTATCCCTGCTCTGTAAGTGACAACGTGGGTATTAAACAATTATTAGTTTAACTGAAAAAGATGTGGCTACTCCAGAAGAAATTGAATAGGATCATGTAGTGAGTGGCTGAATCACTATTTGCATTTATATCAAAGTATTAATTGCAACATTTAGGAAATAGAGCATCTTTAGTTGTTTTGATTCATTAGCTGAGAAAACAAACATCTCATGTCTAGAGCAGTTTCTAACTTTAAAAATAAAGGACTTTTATGTCAAAAAGAAGACTTTTGAATCTATGGAATTTCTGATATCAAACATCAACACTGTAGCTACTCTTTATGTGAAAATCCTGGTCCATGTATGAGATTATTAACATCATAACTACTTTTTAACTGAAGAAGAGTGAGGCTCTCTGGACAACTGTTTTTAACCCTGACTGTAGAACATAATGATCAGTTGCCTCTGCCTCTGTCCCATTGCTTTCTTCGTCCTTGCCTTTTCCTGCTCATGCCCAATCCACTTCTCCCTTCAGCACTGCCTCCGCAAGTATCTGGTGTCATCACGCAGACCCTATTCCATAATGTCCATAAATGTGTTGCTTAAGCTTCTGCTACTTTCTCTGTTTTTGGGCTATATTTCTGTATTTTTTGAGCAAATGTTTGCTTTGGTCAGGTTGTACCTACCTTGGCCAACCAAAAGGGACAATATGTGGAGATCTGGAAGGCCAGGTTCTTTTCTCAGATTGGAGATGAAGTGCCCAGAGAGAAGAACTCTGATTAGGTGTAAACTTGGATTTTTTTCACAGTCTTGTAGCAGTGTGAATTTTAAGCAAATTTCAACAGGTAGCTTAAATGTACGTGAGGTGCTATGTACTGGAGCATCTGAACAAATGAACTACAGTTAATTTTTTAATATAAACCAAATTCTGCAGAGGTGTGTTTGGCTTGTGATGGTTTTTTTCCATCTACTATTTTTAGAAACAGCAGCTATTTTTTAAATTATTTTTATTTTTTTAGTGTATGTATACATGTTCATGTATGCACACACAAATAATTAAATATAAATAGCTCAAAGTAAAACACTGAAATATCAAATCCCAGGTAGAAATCTAGGTAGGGTTCGGTATGTTTGCTAAATTTTTGCTAAGCTATAACATACTGAAAAGGTAGTTCTTTTAATGGAAAAGAATTGAACAACTTTAGTTTTGGGAGTACTACCTGGGACAATGAACCATACAACTTAAGATCCTACATGGAAATTCCAGGAGTAAAATCCTCTGAGAATTCCCAGTCTTCTTTATTTGTATGCCTGAGTAGCCCTTCTCCTTGCAAAAAATAACAGTGGACATGCAGATATTTTTTTAAGGCATGGGCTTGTTTATCACATTGGAAATTTCACTGTCTTGCATCACATGTTATCAGTCTATCTATATCCCATCTTCAATGCCAGCATTTTCTGATAAATTCTTTTGAAATTATAAACACATTTTAATTAACATTTCCTGCACATTAATTTACTTTGGAACAGATTTAAAAAGAAAGTATTTTGATTGTAATTTTCTATCTTCATTTCTATTTCTTCAATGACAATTACACATTTTATTTAAAATATTTATCTGTCAAACCAAACACCTTCCTGTCTATTGACTTGATTGATATCTTTTATTATTGTTAAGGCTTAAACATTCTGGGGATGAAGAAATATTTAAGAAAATTAATGGATTAATGTGTTTGCCAAGAAGTGTTCACATCACATTTTTCCAAGAAAATTAGCAGGGTACTGGGCATCTAGAAATCATCTGCCTAAGAAAAAGAAAAGAGTACCAAATGAAGCATTTTCTTCATGGCCTGTTTTCCATTGAAGTGTTCCCACTTATAAAAGAGTGTTCAAAGAAACTCTTTATTTTTTAATTTAAAACTACTTTTCAAATTAATCCCTTTACCTCTCTTGATATCTTTCTGACAACCTCCTAATCTCCTCAAACTGTTGGTTAAAAAGTGCACCACTAAATCAGCCTGTCATCAATTTTGTCTCTCACCACAGTGACTCAAAGAGTTGCATCAGCTCGATCATTTAAAGAAACCACAACTTTTTAAAAGAACATCTGCTGCTGTAATTTATAATGTATAACATAATCTGACATCCAAATTTGACAGAGTTTGGTAATGTCTTCCAATAACGGGTTGTGAGAGATTCTGTCCTGGGATGCTGCAAACAAAGAGGCAATAAATTATTAAGAGATGCAGCTACCCATCTAATAAGAAAAAGAAAAATAATCATCTCTACTTTGAATACTGACAAATATGATGCCATGCAGACTCCTTTTTAAACAGCCTGTTTTAATTTTAAGTATGTGCTGGTTTCTCAGGACATAATTTCCTGAGATTAGTGAATATGAATGAAAGTGCTAAGTGCTGACAATTTGAATTCTCACTTCTTTTAACACTCAAGTGCTAAATATTGCCCAAACTTTTGCTAAAATGTTAAGTATCTATCTTTTTTTTCACTGGTAAATTACCATTGATTTGAAGATCTGACAGCTACAGCCATAGTATAGTAGGAAGAACAGTTAGTGTATAGAAGAGGTAAATTCCAAATCATGATGAGAAAAAACCATCCAATTTTCATGAGGGAGCAGAGATTTCTGAGAACAAGAGAGTAAGGCAATGTGGGCTCAGTCTAGGCAGAAGCATCCACAGAGCGGAAGTAGGGTGGGTGTTGAGCAGCAGACTGCAGAAACAATAGCATTTCCAGGGACAAATTCCCACTAAATGTCTGTCATTAAATCAGTTACTTTTGTAACTGGAATTCATTGAATTGTTTCATGTCTACGTGCTGCGTGTGCGGGTACTGTAAGGAGATGAAATTGGGATGGGAAGTCTGTAGGAGATCTGCAGGGATAAAGTGTATTAGATAAATACTAGTTGCATTTAGAGAACTGCTATTAGTACCATCTGGCAATGAAAATATTGGTTGCTATCATGCAATTGCACTGGAACATGGGTATCTTTTTTTGCTAGCTTCCTGTAAGTGGTCTGCTATGAAAAGTCGCTTTCGATGCACATGAGCAATAATGAAAAGGAGGAAAGGGACTGGTGGAAAGCAGGTTCATATTTTTTAATGGAAAAGTTATCCACTCAGCAACAAAGGTGGTGAAGTTCCCAGTTTGAAAGTACTTTACAATCAGAGGTCTCATCAAGAGAGTCATTTTCAAAAAAGCACCACACTCCCTCATTGCAAATGAATAAAAAGCTGAGAAAACAAGCAGAGAATAAAGCTACTCTCAGCCTGGGGTTGGCTCCGTAGTGCGGCCTAAATCAATCCCCATCCTTTTTTATGCAGAGTGCACTTACATGCTGATGTGATGGCACAGATTTGTACAAGAGGTCCCAGGTTTGGTAACTCAAAAGAGGCTTAAACAGTTCTTAAAATACTTTAAAGGAGAAGGCATGTTGTCTGCAGTAAATACAAATGTATACTGCAATTAGAAATCAACATTTCTTGCCATTAGAAATAAAATATTATTTCTGGTTTTCATCCTGTATTGATTTTAAAGAAATTGTATTCTCTTACAGAATCTCCAGATCATTACTCATTTTTATCTTTGTAGCATAAGACACTGTAGAAATAAGTGGTGTCTTACCAATGTGAGCTATGCAGCAGATTGTGCAATCTTCATTTTTCAGGACTTTGTACCCTTAGTACACACTGTCAATAATCCAGCACTATGATTACATTAAATTAAAATTATATAAAAATATTTTGTGTGAAACTAGAAAGTTTTGGTTCCTTTCATTTGCCTACTCTCGCCTGAGTCTTTTAGGGCTTCCAGCACTTCACCAAAACACTTTTTTTTTTTAAATGACAGTTTAGTGTCTCTTATATTTAAATGTCTCCAAAATTATGCTTGAAGAAAAATACAAAATATTGCGAAGACTGTAACAAATGGAAAAAGTGTCATCACAACTATATGAGTCTATTTTAATTTGCATTTCTGCACATAATTTTAAAAGAAAGTTATCTTTTCAAAATACAAAATAGATGGCCAATGCCCTAACTAACCATGAAGCGGATCTACACTGATGAATACTCTGAATTATCAATCTGCATGTCATGTAATGGGACCTGACTGATAAGTTTATAGGAATAAAAAGCAGTTGTACCAGGTGGGATGTGAAACTGAGCACATCACATTACATCAATATCCTAAAATTTTCCATCTAAACAGGATGTGGAAAACTGGCCTATCAATTAACAGATAGGAAGTCTAATAAAATATTTTAAAGGATTCTAGAAGATCCATAATTTAAAATATCCATCTTTTAAATGTGGCAGTACAGTACCATAACATGACACTCCTACATCATGATTTTGATGATGTATAAAACAGATAATGACAAACATCAGCTGCACTGCATGTGTTCCTCATGATGTTCATAAACCTTAGTTTAGGAATGCACATATTCAGGAACTGGCAGAAACTGTGTAAACTAGCAGAGATTATTGTACCACGAAATAGAATAAACTTTGTTTTCTGCTCATGTACTTCTGCTACTAGAACTAAAAGAAAAGATGCATATATTTTTCAAATAGTCTGCTATCTGTTTGGAAGTTGCAGCAGATCCCCTTATCAGGAAATATATTCATATTTTAAGAGTGAATTTTGGTGAATCTAATTTGTGGTTACTAGTTACCAGATTAAGTAATAACATCATTTTTATGTTCACCATTACCAAGAAAAACAAAGAAAAACCCCACAAAAAAACCCTTTACCATAAAATCTACCATTTATTTACCATTTATCTACCTGCTTTCGACAAAGACCAAATCACCAAATTTAAACACGATATTTGGAACTCTTTAAGAACTTCATGTTCACAGATGTCATTATGAGGACTGTAAATTTCAATCCTAATTTGTACCTCTATGAATCTATCTGTCTACTCTATTGAAACACGGTAATTTAGAAAAGAATGAAGAACAGGCAGTGAAGATCTGTTGCTTGAATCTCATTACCTGTCACTTCTTGCTTCACTAACGTGGCCCATTTTGAAGATCATGCTGCCTTTTTATACTTGCTGGATATCCATTCCTTAGACCTCATTTGCTTGGGTGGTTCAAGCTGTCAAATGCTCAGAGTGTATGGCAGCAATTTTGCAAATTCCCTGAAGCGCTTAGCCCCTATTTCATCTTTTATACAGATGACTATTCCTGCTTACCTACAAAAGCTTTCTATTCAAGAAGAGATTTCTTTTTCAGTCACACTGTTTAAAATCCTACAATCTCAACTGACTCTGGCTTAATGTAATTAGCAGAATCTGATTATTTACATAGTTTTTGATGTGTCTTGTAGTACAGAATATTTATGGTAGAAAAAATACTATCATAATTTTGATAAGAGTAATATTTTTTACTTTTATATTCATAATTGTAACTCTAAGAAATGCAATCTGTGTATGGACATAAAAGGATATCTATTTGAAATTTTCTTACAGAAGCTATTGCTTCTGCACAACATGTTTCCAAAACTTTTTCAGAAAAATGGTCTATTGAAAAAGGAGCAAATATTTCTAAGTTAGTAGTAAACTAATATCTGGCCTGGATCATACCAGAGAACGTACAAATGAATTAAAGGCATGCAACTGGAATTTCACCTTTCTTTGAAATGTCAGATATGGATTATTGAGGGGTAATATTTGTGGGTCAGTGACTCATTTTCAATTCTTGAATGACTGAATTTTGGTAGAAAGATTCAGAGTTTAAATTGTCAAGATTAACAAGACCTCATTCCTTTATGAAAACAAGGACTATATGTCCATCTCTGGAATACACTTATTCCCAGTCAATGTCTCATATGACCTACTTGTGATACTCTGCTTGTGATATACCTGCCAAGGTTCTCTAAAGTCTTGACATAGGTGCCTATGAAAGACTGAGATTTACAGATCAGGCTCTCACTCTTGACTGACTCTCAAATCATCCCTTTCTCTTTTATCTTACTGTATCTCTAGACGCTAAAATATTTCTGATGCATTATATTGTAATGGTTAATATATTTAACCAGAAGATAGAGAATATAGGTTCTGGGCTCCTATATTTAAACCTGCATGTGGCAACAAAGCAGTCTTAGGAAGGACATAATTTAGTCCTTACTGCTTCAGGTTCAGGCACTGAGCTGCAGAGAATCCAGAGATAAAGGGACACATTAATTCTCCTGTGATGAATATTCCCAACTAGAATAGTCTGGTTAACCCAATTCTAAAAAATCCACCTGAAATGTTGCATATTTTTTCAGATACAGACATGAGCCTTTTTCATCATTATTGCACTGGGTTTTGAGAACATTGTTCTACACTCCTACTATGTAGGAATTTTGAAGGAGAATTGGTAACCATTGTTTTGGGATAATTCCAAATTTACACTCTTCGCCATACAAAAGGATGAAGTTCACCACTGGGTGAGAAATCATAATGGATTTCTCCGACCCATTAATCTGTATTGGTTTCTGTGAGCTTATATGAGTTTGAGCATGTTTTCAGGGAAAAACATACTTCTTTTAATTTCAGTATGAAATCTTGTATTCTGTCTAGTATCTCCAAAGAACAGTTATCTTTTAAGAGAGCCTTAATAAATGAGTGGGGCAACATTTACAAAGTACCATTTGTTCATTCTGCAGCAATCCTCACACTGTCTGTTAAATGAAATTGGCCTTCACTTCTGTTTCTGAATGTGATGAATGGCATCATTCAATAATATATGTTTGTCAAGTTGCAATCTTGTGCAGTGTTAAGTGAGGTTCAGCCTGCATAAAAAATATATTCTCTAATAAAAATAATTTAAAAATAAAATAAAATAAATAAATAAGAGGAAAAAACCCCATAAAATAAACAAGACAGGAAATCACATGGAAAAACTTTGATGCCACTATACATGCTATCAAAATTATAGGGATGACATTAGTCATTGGGAATATTGTTTCAAATTGAGTTTGCTGTGCACAAACTGGTAGAGAAAATTGTACCTTGGGGTTTAAATTTTAAAAAAATATCCTTACACATTTAAAATTCTTTTTCTACTCATGAAAATAGACATTTCAAGGCATGAATGGAAAGGCAAATATTATGTATGTACTTTAAGTTCTAAATAAAAAGATTCAGGGCACACATGCACAAATGCCTGCTTCTGGATGAGGAACCTGTTCTCTTCACATTTTTCAGGAGAGATGTAAAATTGTACTTTCTAATGTAACAGCAATTTTGGTAGGGTTTTTTCTTTCTTAATAAAAGAAAATTGACAGGTCTTATACTATCCAGAAATTCCACGTTGAATCTAATTTTTCAAAAATATTTAAATAAGGTTGTGGTCTTCCTTTGTGAGTAATGAGAATCCATCAATACTAATCACAACTGTTTAAAGCACATTCATTGTAAAGTACAAAAATTTTAAAAAGACAATTAATGACATATTGAGTGGATCAAGTTTTATTTGTGCTAAGCCTACTCTCTCAGGAGCATTTTCTATTAACATTGCTTTCTACAAGTGATAGAAGTTTTAACCTTGGTGTAGCAGATAAGCCATTGATCTGTCAGCAGACTTTTCCCTACCTCCCACGGTATAGCGCTTCAAAAGTTTGTTTGGAAATGAAACCAAATTCTATGTTTCCTCTACAGATGGTTGACCTCTTTCAGTTAGTGGCTGCATTACTCATTTAAACAATTATACAGGTCAGAATGGTGTAATCTAAATTATTTAGTCTCTGAGTGTTTTTCAGACACCACTGACAGTCCGAGAGGATCCAGCTGCTGGTTGTACCTGGATTTGAACTCCAGAAGATAACAGAGCTTTGGTTAAGAGTTTTCGTCACCATACATTGTTTCATCTTGGAAAACACATACCAAAAGAAAACTGCTCCTAAGGGACTGCAACTGCACAGGTATCAAAACATGCCAACAGCAAGACTAACATTTCCCAGACCAAATGTTCACAACAGTTTCTACTTTATCTGAATAAAAATACCTGTATGTTCCTCCAGCATGCAAATCTTAAAAATACCTTTTCTTGTTTGTCCCCCACAGGGAGCAATTCAAGTCTACCAAACAGTCTAGCAAAATATTATGATAACCTTTTCTATCCTAATTTGTACTGGAGGCTGTGTGTGTGCTAGGATCAACATTAATTACTGTATAACATTTCAGCTGTGTAGTTCATAGAAATGTCAGGGAGTTAGCTAAAGGGGATGTGGGGTCCTGATATCAGCAGGGGGTAAGTGGCCTCAACCATTGTGCAGCATGTGGATGATGGGAATTTACAAAAATAGAATCCATAACTGAGGTGTTAAAGCTAACTAACCCCAATAAAAAGTTCTTTTTCACCAAGAAAACCATCACATAGATAAAGTGTTCGCAAGCAATTACTTGCATTTTCTAATAAAATCTAGGTTAATAAAGTCTGGAATCCAACAGTTAGCAAAACAGACTGTAATAATGATTCCACATAATAATTGATCTACTTTGTTAAAGTTAATATATCAGTTTGAATTAATGCATTTTAAATTCAGATTCCTTTTGCAGCTTGAATCCAAACTAATTACAGGTTTTAAATTGTCACTAGTAGGAGCTCAGCCAAGGCATATTTCCTCTCTTCTTTAGTTGCACCCTGAGAATTCATGAATCAATTTTTTTCTGGGTCATGACTTCGCCCCGCCAGGAGCAGAGAAAACCCTTCAGTGTGAAGAAAATTTAATGGCAGAGATCCCAGTACAGGCAGAATTTGCACGCAAATGGCTAGGAAGTAAATGGCAGGGGAACTTTCCAATGTATGAGAAAGAAACCTTAAAATCATTTATAGTAATCCAAACGGCAGTGGATTAAATAAATAGTTTTAAGCACAGCAGTATCCATGTCTGTCTTGGCAATTTAGGATTGTTGGATGATTTAAGAGAGGGCTGCTTTTGCAAGCCTTTTTTTTAAACAGTAGAGGTCACCTTAGTACAAGTCTCTTCTAAAAAAACAGACCACAACAACAATAAAAAACCCTTTTCTACCCTGATAAATTATGCACTTACAAGTACTCACAACTTCCTTCCAATGTTTTATATAAACTTTAAAAAAAAAAAACAAAACCAAGATTATATTGTCATTTTAATTTCCTTATATTTTGTTATAGGGATTATTCAATATGAAAAGAGGATTTTTTTCTAGGCACATTTACAGTTTTAATCAGTGATCTACACATACAATTCATTCAAATATCTGAAAATTGGTTTGTGTTTTAAGCTTTACAATTATATAAAGATCTGTCAGGACTACATATTTTTTGTCTTTTATATTTACCATCGGGAAAAATGTGACAAAGTAATTTGTTTCTTGGGAGGAGATACTCAGACATAAATTGCATCTATCAAAATTCACTCATCTTCATTAAAAAAAGAAAAAAAGCATTCAGAAGCCTGACAAATCAACAAAAGATTTAGTAAATTAGCATAAAATATATCCAGCTTAATACAAATTGACAAAGCTCTTTCTACAGTATTTGTTTTCATGGCATGGCTACCTTTTATCAGCGTTGCACCTAACATCACCTTGGAAACTGCTTTGTGGAAAAGCTTTACCAGACACTGAGAATGAAAGCAGAAAATCATTTGTTAACTACTTAGAAGATTCTATACATAGTGAAGGAATTTTTATAATAATTTAGGAGCAATCAGAAGGAAATGCTTTGCAAAAGAAAATCTGTCTTTTTAAAGAGATTAAAGGAATTTTGAGAAACGGCACACAATATCTTCTTGCCGTGCATACAAATATATTCTTAAATATTAAAGTAGTATTTTGTTTACACTACTAGTATTGCCAGATTTAAATGGTGTAAAGAAACTGTTTTGGCAATCTTCTCTACCAGATAAGATTATTTTAAAATGCACATTAAAAATCCTACTTAATATCTCGAGATTATTATCTTTATACATTATCACTTCAGAAATGAAATGTCTGGGACATTCTTAAATGCTATTTTACTTCTAAATCACTCTATTAGATTTCCTGCTTGACTGATTTGTGAAGAAAACATTACATATATATTTTTTTCTGATTACCAAACAGCATTAGACACAAAAGTCTACTTGAAACTAGTTTACAGTTTAAAAACAGGTCTAATAACAGGTGAATGCTGAAAAATATGCAAACAAAATGGCAGACATGAATGACTTCATTTAAGGCATAATTGCTTCTCATCAACCCAAGAAATCATGCAGAAACAGTCCCTGTTTCAGCCAGCCAGGGAGAGACTGGAGAAATCACTCAGGCATGGATTCTAAATGGAAGGTCCACTCCTGGGTCTCAGCCAGGGAACTGCTCCACACACAGATCCAAGCCTAGGGACAATAGTCCTTAGAATCACAGTTCATCATAACAGATAATTATACAGCAAGTAAAACAATAAGGTATTTTGGCCTTTCAATAGATAGACTAATTGTGGACTAGGGAGTTCTGCCTGGGAGGCATAAAACACACCCCTCTGTGAGTCATTTTATTGTGGTGAGGAGTGGCATGAATTTTGTGGAAAGGGATTTTAGGAACTGGTGAGTTCCATATGTTGTTTTTTGCTGTATGTCTCGGGCACATAGCCAGAGTTTCCACGCACACAGCTAGAAGCTTTTTTTTTTTTTAAATTCTTCCCACTTGCCCATTTAAATGTTTTAAGGAACATTATATTTTTTTTCCCTCAGCAAAGTCGGTAACCGCAATTATTTTCCTCTTTTAAGCATAATAACATTTCAACTTGGATAAGGTGGAAAGAACTATATTGGTCTTTTCAAAGGGAAAATATGTTAAGATTACATATTTTATATATGGTTTTCATATCAATGAATTCATAACACTGGGTTAAAATATTCTCTGAAACTATTGTGTACCATTTGTTTTCTGGATTGTTTGTAGAGACAAAAAATGAAGAAGGAAATACATGTAGTTCAAGACAGAGCAGCTTTTGAATCTTTTTAAATGTGTCATTCTGTTTTATGTTCAGCCAGTTCTTTTTCTTCTCCTTAAAAAGATGACAAGCAAGCAAACTCTTTTCTAGCAAATAAAAGTGTTAGTTCTTGGATGCCATGCAAAGAGTGCAAATGCATAAGAAGGCTGACCTCCTGCACTAGGAAACAAGTACTCTATCTCTGCAATTTGTGCAGCCCCACTGCCAGCCAATTAACTCGAAGTTGAGTTTTGACTCAAACTCATGACCCTTCAATCCCCACAGTCATGTGTTACATCTGGTATCATTGAATTAGTCCTTCCATTTTGGCTTGCTTTTTTTTTTTTTTTAACCGTCCACTTTCTTTCTGCCAATTTTTTTCTAACCACTAATGATGATTCAAGAAGCTTTCTACAGTATCTGCATATTTGTTTGTTTTTGAGTAGAGCTCCCTTGGAAAAAATCTGGCATACATTTTTTTTTTCTAAGAATACCATTCAATTCTGCATTTCATGATACCCTTTTTTCCTGTTCTGTACTATAATGGTGACCATTACATCATGTACCCTGAGGGCTGTGCTTAAAAAGAGAAAGGATGGTGAAATTAGCAAAAATAAAAGGAGCTCCCTGACTTGAATTCACAAACTGTGCTTGTTTTTGTTAAACAGAACAAAATCTGCGGTGACGGTAGCAAGTTCAATAACGTGTAGTGCATACGTTTTTCTCTCAGCTAGAAAGCACCTTCCTTAAGAAACGCTTTTAAAATATTCTATGTAAACTACTGAAGATACTCATATTAACTAGTACTCCCCAAGCTGTGAGTACATTTCTTGTTTTATTTTTAGTGTTTTTTAATGGAATACAATTTATTATCTGGGACCTGTTTGCCTCCCAATTATTTGTAAAATTTTGTTCTAAAAATTCTAATTAAATGAAAAGGAGAAGTTGATTTTTTCACTTTTTCAGAAGTCAGACCTGAAGAATTAGAGAGTTGAAAGTACATTTAGACATTTTTTATTCAGTATTGCTTTTCTTAGAATCTCTGTTATGCTAGCAAAATACAGTGAATGGTAGCTGCGGTCGGTAAATACAGATAATTCCAATGGAGAACATGTAATCAGTCTTTAAGGGTTTCATGCATTCTTATTTTTCCTCATCATGTCTAGACTGGATTTTCTCACTCAGCTATTGTATGTGCACTGCTTCATCCTTATGTCAGTATATCTCCATGTAAGTCTTCTGCTTGCCTTTTGAAACTAGTTGAATGTATCATCCCTCATATATATACGCACACGTGTGCATGTGCATGTGTGTATGTATGTGTGTGTATGCGTATCCAAAATAAACTGAAAAAAATCATACCCATGTTAACAGAAAAACTACATAAGTGTGGTAAAAGTGGTCATATTTCAAATGCTTTTGTGCACATAAAATATTTTTGTGGTTACTGTATGAAAGTACGATAACATCACTGTATTGTATATAGCAAGCATTATAACCATGACTGAAAAATACATGCATTATTATTGAATGATGTGATATTTAAATATAAAAGCAGTTGAGTGCCCTATCAGTTTCCTCTTAATATTTTGCTGGTATGAATGTTTTTCTGACTTCTAAATCACACATTTGCTAAAATGAGCTCTGCTAGATATCAGTTTGAACACAGGCACAATGTGTCTCAGTCAGATTCATAAAACAGATAGCTGAACTAGAGTTTGACTTTTGACATCAACAATCTGACTTCAATATTTCTCCACAAAAAGAGACTTCTGACTCTCGTCGCTGTTTCAGTGTGATGGATAGCTTTTCAGCTGCTGACAGCAGTGAATGTAATAAATGTAATCATCCACACTGGGGGCTGAATATTTCTATTTTTTAAGTTTTCTGTCTTGTGCATTACAAATGACAAAGTAACACCTGCACTATTACAGTCTCTCCTTTTCTACAAAACCTAAATACGAAAATATTATTATAACTTGTCTATGTAGTAGAACTCTAGTGCTAAATAAGCTTTTAATTACCTACATTTGTGGGGTTTTTTTCTCCAAGAAACACTTGCAGAAACAGAGCTTAATTTTAGCTCTGTTTGACTTCTCTGATCATCTGGGTTTTCATTGTCATTGCTTCTTAATAATTTAATGTCATATATAATGACATAAAACCAGAGAAAACCACAGAAGCTGCCAATCTGAACTGATCTAAGTGTTCACTAGCAAAAGCACAGAAAAGCCTGATTTGTTTGTGCCAACAACATTCAGCGTGGTCTGTAACTGGGCTAGTGTTCCTTTGCTATTTAATTTTCAAATAGTCTTTCAGTGTACAGTGTAGCTGCTTAATCAGAGTGTTTTATCTACCACAATTAACAAAATGAGTGAATGTATATATTGGCAATACATAAAAAAAGTATTAAATTTATGTTTACCATTTTGTCAGCTAAACATTTTACCATCCTGTTTTTTCCACTCGCTTCATCTATAAGCAACTATTATTATGTTTGCTACTGAAAGTGTAGAGCTGAAACACATGCCTAATTCAAAATTAGTTCTAAACTTTCATTAAAAAGCTTTGCAGAGAAATATCTTTTGTTAATGGAAAACTTATTTGGAAGCATATAAAGCCACAGTTTGCATTTTCCCCAGTCTCTGAAAGCAGTGACTTATTTTACTTTACATCTAATTAAAAGTTTATGGAGATGCAATGGATTTTTGTGCAAATTAGAATTAATTAGAGTTATTAAGAAGCCATGAAAAGAAGGATTTGAGAAATAGTGAGAAATATTATTTAAACCCTAATGGAATTCAGTGAAACCCACAGGTCTATTACAGGTCCCTGATTTGCCAGGATCACTGCAGGGAATCTAACATTAATAAGCACACTGGTAATTAAATCATTTGTTACTTTGTCTGTAATGTTGTAATGTTTCACTGATACTCTGTCAGAGCTCTTTGTGCAGATCAGAGCTAATCAAAGGTAATCAATTTTCAGCATTTGAAAAATCTGTAAATGATTATACATTCATCAGATCATTTAGTGGAGTGCAAGGAAAGTGCAATGCAATTAATCTTCCTGCATGAGGAGGAATTACCACCACAGAATTCAACAGTTATAATTAATTTCATTGTCTTGCTGTGAATTTTGATTGCTTTTCTTTGGACTGTATAGTACAAATGATGATTCATTGCAAAGTATTTGCAAAGCAAACACACCAGTGTGCTATGCAAATTAAAGTAGCTGTATAACAGATAGGTTTCAAACTTCCTATTTACTCAGGGTTGTTGAGTACTAATTTGCCAAATAATTGCTTGTTAACTTTATACACTCTTCCTCTGAATATTGAGATTGGTAACCAATATAAATAGAAAGCACATGCTGTTTGATATCTCATGTTTGAAATACTAGTTAGCACTTAAACTTGTACTCAACTAGAAAAAACAAAATTTGCAACATCTTTTTCTGAAACCATTAATTCTACCTTCTTTAATATTTTATTTTAGTTTTTGTCAGTGTGAAGTTCACTGAAAGGCAAAAGTGAGAATTTTATGGCTTTTCCACAAACAGTCATATAAGCTTAAATAAGAACATTTTTTGACCGTTATTGCTTTAATACTAATTTTCCTCCATTCACATTGCTAACTATCAAGTAACTTTTTCAGGATATTATCAGTATGCACATTTCTAGAAAATTGGTCTCGATGCCAAATACCAGTGTCAAAACCAAACGTTGTGCTCAAGGTTCCCATTCCAAACCTGCGCCTACTTGAAGGAACTGTAGTGCTGAGCAGACACATTAGCTGCTGTAAATTCAGCCATAGGTCTGGAATTTAATTTTAGACTTTTGTATAAAACTAGAGGCTATAATCAATAATTTGCATGATTTGCTCATTGTTAGCAAAATATTAACAGAGAGATGTTCAGATTTGAGAAATTTAATTCTAAAAGTGCCAACTGATTTCAAAAAGTATTGAATTAAGCTTTGCAAACAGAAATATGGGAGTAAGGGTTTAGGAAGAGTGGTAAGAATGTGTAGCTGCAAGCTATATATTTAATATGTCCATTGATTTTTAAGTAATTTCAATTTTATTTTAAAAGCTGTAGTACTTGATGAATATTAGGAATTATCAGCAGATATCTGGTTATTCATTACTGGCAGCATTACATGTTAAGTGTGCTTAATTTATAATCAGCTGGAAGTTTTTAACGGAAAAAGGTAAAACACTAAAATACTGCATTATTTGGCTCTGTACAAATAAGGTTTGGTAATAGTAATGTATAGTATACGTATGTCTATGCATGTATATATGATTATGCAGCATATATACAATAAATATTCTTTGAAAGCCAATTCTTCCATTGCTGTCTTTATGACAACATCATGAATAACACATGATTTATTTAAATTTAAACACATGATATTAGAAAAAGGAGCGACATTTCAAAGAGAACATGAAGATGGAATGACAGTCTCCTTTCAATAATAAATAGTAAAATTTAAACATTGTGGAGCTAATTAGTGTAAGATACTAACAGAAGACAGAATGAGAGATGTTCAGAATTGAAAAGTGCCAAAATGTGAAGCTGTAAATCCTGATTTTCTCAGTGCTTCTGAGGGCCCTGGAAAATTTTTAGAATGAATGTAGACAGAAGTTTGAGACATTCAAACTCATCTCTTCATTTCAACCTCCTTGGCCATGACTGAGTCAATAGGCTGAGTCTGACTCAATGCTTGCAGTCCACAGCTGAAATTACAGATATTTAAATCTAGATATGAAGTAAATATAATTTTTAGAATTTAATGCTGAACTGGAAAAGATTCTGATACTTATAATCTGTTCTGATAGCTCTCCACAACTCATAAAGGTTTTTTACCTATTGCATCTTTTCATGTATGAATGAAAACTTAAACAAAGACAAATCTTCACATTTAGAGAACAGTGCATTGCACATATGCAAGGAGTCCATGATGTTTTCAGAAATGTCTATTTTCTATATGTCATCAATAGTTTCATCATCTAAAAACCATTGACATGCACATCTCAAAAAGAAAAACTGTTCTTGATGGATATTTGGTTTACAGTGGCTTCATATCTTTCAGTGAAAATTCCAAAATTGTACTGGGAATCTTAGAAAAATGACCTTTTCCATGTTACAACAAAAGTATTTTCTGGCATTTGAACTGGTTTGGCCATCCTCACAGAAGCATTCAACAAAGACTTATTCATGACAACTGCAGGAAGAAACTACTGAGAACAAAATATTTATGTGCTTATCAACAAGAATTTTCATTTGTATCTGAACAGAGGCTGAGAGGTTAAGATCAAAGGCACATTCTTCAACTTGTCAGTTTGTTTATCTTACAGCCACAAACTCTTCCATATTTTACTAGGGATGAATCAAGGGCAATCAGCATGTATTATTCAATTTGGACTGGAGGTCCACAGACCTTGTATTTCTTTAGTCCGCATTTGTTCCAGGCAATGATCTCCCTGTAATGAAGGGCCTGAAAAACATGATTTGCTCAGGTAAAATGAGGAAAAAGCAATAAAAAATGTAATGTCTCCCAAACCTACACATGCATATTCTATATTCCTGTATACAGGTACAGATGCTTTTCTCCTCATCTTCTTATAAGAGATACACTGATCCTTCATTAAAATTCTTTATTTTCTCTGTATGGAAGACTTCAAATGCAGTTCAGATCTACACACAATGAAGAATATTGTCAATTTAATAGGGCCTTGAGACATCCCCAAAATGTACACTGACCTCTCATTGGCCCCATTCAGTTCACTTTTCTTTGTCATCATAACCTCTGTAAACATCATGGAAACCTGCAGCTATGTTCTCATTCTATGCTCCAAGCAGTTTAGCTTGTCTGAATTGCACTATGTTCACTTTTTGTAAGCAAAGTATCCCATATTTAAGTTCATTTTTTTTATTATTATTTTGCTTTTTTTTTTACTTCTTTCAATGATCTTTTATTGTCTAAAGTCTAGATTTCTGCCGAGTTTGTGAACTGCACTTGTCAGAGTATTGCCCACAACTCTGGGTTCCTTTGTTGAAGTTGTAGAAATAAAATGAATAGTATAAAAGCTTGATGGCATCTGTGGATAGGAAACTCATTAAAAGCCTCAGCCTTCTGTTTTATTTCTAACCACATTGCCCTGTGGGATTTCAAGGTCTTGCAGGATGAAACCAGCAGGACTCATTACTTCTAAAACAGTGTTTAGAGTTCTATTGGTGGTGGAATGTTCTGCCAGTCAGGTAAAAAACCTAGGCCTTTATCCTTCCTGGGACAATACCAGGCAGCTCAGAAACTTCTTGGAAAAGTCATGCCTTTGAATGCAACTGCAGGTGTTGCTCCTCAAAGACTGTTGGTACCCTCCTATGCACCCTTCAAAGGAATAATAGAAAATTCACTTTGGGATTCAAATGGAGTCTAAGAAAATTTGAAATAATAGGAACAAACTTTTGAGACTTCCTACATTTTTCCCACGAACCTATGGACCATGACTAATACCCTGAGGGCAAAAAAACATCCTTTTTCCCTCTTACACAGGCATAGAATTCATGGTGTCAGATAAATAAGCTTCATGACCTCACCTTGTTTAAGGCTACCATTCAATTAATAGCAAAGACTACTCACCACAGTGAGAAAAGAGTGTGGCATTCTGATTGCTCACATTCATTAGAAATGGTGCTAAATTTATATTAAAAAGAACAGTACAAAATTTTATGAACTCTCATCAAAAAACAGATTAAAAACATTTAAACAAAAGTAACTAGCATTAGTTTGAACAAATTGATGGCTCACATTTTCTGCTCAATTAGATGAAATCATGAGAATAATTTTAATATATGATAAAAAAAGTAAGGACCTTGTAAGTGTGGAAGTAATTTATCCTCCTAAAGTATCTTCACAGCTGTGTTAAGTAGAATTATTTTTAGAGATTTTCCAAATAATTTATATGTAATATCTGAAAATTTCAATAATTTTGAAAAATGCAGTAATAATTAATAAATTTTGTACACTGGCAAATATCTGTATTTATAAATATAAATTATATATTATATAAATAGTATATTTAGTTAAATGTTATATAATACTTATAAAAAACTTATTCATTAAAAAGTATATCTCTTATCTACATATTGAAATGCTATTTAAAAATTCAATTCTGCAGTTATATAAAACAATGTGAATTATCTAAAATGCAAAGAATTACACATGCAAAACTTAAGTGATAATTGATATCTTATGAACTTTAAAAATCTGAGCAAATGTATTTTGAAGAAAAATTGTTTAAGCAACAAACTTTATGGATAATCAAGTTACATAAGGATCAAAATCATGTCATTCATAAAACAGCGTGATAGGATGACACTTGGAAGGGCAGAAAAGAGCTGAACAGCAGAATGTCTGTCTTGCATCTAAGAATTAGATTCTTTCAAGAATAAGAGTAATGTCAAATACCTGCATTACCAACATAGCAACTGTAGAGATTTCCTTTTTTGAACAAGTTTGCCAGCAATATACTTATTACCACACTATCTAATGAATAAGTACCAGTATTTAAACATTTAATGTCTCAGGAAATAAAAAGAAAGAGACTCTTTTTTTTTCCCCCATCAACTTCTGAGATGATTTTGCAAAAAAAAAAAAAAATACTAAAACCAAAAATGAAAAAGAAAAAATAAAAAAGAAAAAGAAAAAACAAAACAAAACAAAACACACCAGTGGTATAGCAGTTTCTCTTTTTGTTTTAATTTTATTTTTCTAAGCCTATGTCAACTCCAGGAGTTCTCCTATACTATCTCACTATTTTGAATTTCTAAAGCATTCTTTTTCTGTAAAAAACATCAGTGAAAGTTCAATCTGTAAATTGCAAACTTTTCTCTTTATGATTTAGAGTTGCATACTCTAAACGCAAGTGGGTCTAAATGGGTCATATCCTGTGAGGTTTATTTACTTAGAACATGAAGTTCTTTCTTTTGCTTATATTTACATGAGTAATAGAAAACTATAGCATCATTTCTGGGGGTAAATGAGGGGACTGAAGACTATTGGATGAAAACAAATGATGGCCCTCAAAAGAAGATACAGTTGGGAGCTTTGTGTAATTGTTTCTGCATTACTGCTTCCACAGGACCAGCTGAAGAGATTACCAACCCCAGCCAACCCCCAACTGTTTGTTGCCATCCTCTTGCCAGACAACACTGCCTTGCCAGACCCACTGGTTAAATTACTTGTGTGATCACCACCTAATTTATTTCAAAGTGACTTGGTTAGCAAAGCAGGCAAGCAGAAATGATCTATTATTTCAATGGTTTATGCTGGCTCATTTTCATCTTAATAGCCTGGAAAGCAATCTCAACGGCAGCTCAGCCAGGAAAACTAAGGATGGCAGCTACTGAAAGCAGTCTGAGGTTGGTGAAATTCAGAAACTGAAAGAGAAAATATGCTCACAATATGCAGGTTTAAACCAAGGTCCAGCAAAATATTTAGGCACCTCTGCACTTACAACACCTGGATCACCCTACTGCTTTAAATGGGGCTACTAATAAACTTATGTTACTTATGACAATTATGTTCTTTTTGAAAAACATATGTCAGAGGATGATATTTATTTCATGTAATCTTATATATGAAAATTAAGAATCTTGTTTGCATAAATCTTCTAAGGTTTATCTGTATTCAATGGGAGAACCACCTCCAGAAGGGTAATTCCCCAGCTATCTGAGAAAGGAGCTGTCAGCTGCCTTCTGAAGATGTTCACCACAGAGGATAATCACTCCTTAGGTTGGAATATGCAGCCATCTCCTAAGGTGCTGAAGGGAGGCAAACTGAAGTGTATCCTATCTGTACCTCACTCAGTGGGTCTGACAACCACAGCATTGTTAGTTCTGGAAAACATCCTTAAATGGGACAATCATATTTACTAATACCATCACACCCTTAGCATCCATTTTGGGGAAAAAAATATAAAGTATCTAGTGTTCATTTACTAGTAGAAGTCAGTATTTCATAAATATTACATACACACACATATATATATATTACTGGCATCACTTATTAGTTTAACTTCCTTTACACTGGTAGGTTCCCTGGTTTCAAGTAAACTTTTAGATTGTAATTAACTCTCTCACTAATGTAACTGTCATGCAAAATCCATAACTTTCTTGCATAGATGTACATAACATCTATAACATCCACAACTACCTGCATAGATGTATGCAAATTAGCTACATATATGTCTTTATATATGGAGTCACATGAAAATAGACATTTTTAAAAATATAGAAATGGTATGAAATGCTTGGAGTATAGTAAAAATTTTACAGTCTCAGTTTGAAATCTGCTGTCCATATTTATTTAAAAATAACTTGCCAGAAAAGATTCTAACTTTCTACGGCCTTTAGTAGCCTTCCTTGACAGTCAGCATACAAAAGTTAAAAGATTCTTTTTCATCTCAGAAACTCCTTTCACAATTTTAAATCAATCTAAACTTATATAGTACAATTCTCCTAGGTCCTTTAGTCACTTGCAGCTCAAATCCAGTTGGTTGTCAAGTACTCAGGTGAAGGTGTATATTGAAAGCTTTTTAATGACTAATGGAAAATGTTCTAACAACAGATTAAAACTAAACAAGGATGACTTCATGAAATCATGCCTCTTTTGACTATGCTAATTTGATTTCACACAATGACAGAATCAGAGAATGGGTTGAGAGGGACCGCAGTGGGTCATCTGGTCCAATCTCCCTGCTGGAGCAGCGACATCCTAGAGCACATGGCACAGGATTGTTCCAGATAGTTCTTGAATATCTCTAGTGTGGGAGACTCCACCATCTCTCTGGGAAATATCTTCCAGTGTCAGCCACTTGCACATGTGGAAATTCCTGAGCATCAGTCTGCTTGTGGCCTCTTTTCCTATTGCTTGGCACCACCAAGAAGAGCCTGGATCCACCCTCCTGAAACCCTCCCTTCATATACTGATAGACATTTATTAGGTCCCCTCTCTGCTGTCTCTTCTCAAGGCTGAACAGGCCCGGCTCCCTCAGCCTATTCTCATAAGGGAGATGCTCCAGTATTTCAATTATCTTCATAGCCTCCACTGGACCCACTCCAGGAGCTCCTTGATTCTCTTTTACTGAAGAGCCCAGAACTGGACACAGCATTGAGTGGCCTCAACAGGGCTGAATGGAGGAGCTGACCACCTCTTTGGACCATCTGCCGATGTTTTTCCCAATGCACCCCAGGATACCACTGGCTTTCTTGCCCCACCACAGCACACTGCTGGCTCATGGACATCTTGTTGTGCATCAGGACCCAAGGTCCTTCCCTGCAATGCTATTTTCTAGCAGCTCAGCCTCCAACTTGTGCTGGTGCCTGGGGTTGCTCCTTCCCAGGGGCAGGACACTGCACTTGCTCTTGTTGAATCTCAGACAATTCTCTGCCCATCTCTCCAGCCTGTTGAGGCGCTTCTACAGGGCTGCACAGCCCTCCAGGGTATCAGCCACTCCTCCCAGATTGGTGCCACCAGTGAACTTGCTGAGGAGGGATCTGAACCTTCGTCCAAGGCATTGATGAATAAGGTAGACAATACTGAACCAAGTACTGAACATTGATTTGACCCTTTCAAAATGATTTCTTGCACATCCTCCAGATCAAGGGTAAGAGCTGTGCAGAGGAAGATAACTTTTCTGACAGTGGTTGTTTACTCACTAGTAGTACTATCTGCACTAGTGGTACTATGGTATCCAGTGTTTAAGGCAGAATAAAACTTCATTGTTCCATCATAAAAATTACCAGACTGAAGCAGGGGGTTGAAAAGTGACCACAAGAGCCTTTACTTTTACACAAAGCTGAGCAGCCTCAGAGACTAATTACCAAACTGTAGGAATGTGTACAGTCAGAAGAAAAGGATGATACTTTGTGAGTGTGTTTTAAACAGAAATTGGAAATAGAAAAATGCACATGCCAAAAGTGAAAACAACAACAAAGTAGTGAGACTGGTGTGGTGCTTACACTAGCAAGAAGGAAGTGTTTTTCCTTCTTGACGGGTTAAAGCAAAATTTGAAAATGTATTTTATAATAGTATTTTTCCTCATTCATCAAATAGAGAGTTTTAATGTATCAATACATGATGTAAGATATAATTCTAAAACCTTTCCTATGCTTTAGGAACCCAGATTCTATGGAAGCTGCCATATGGGGGAAAACCATTAGTGGGGAATACAGTTACACTAAAAATTCACAAAATACAGAGTGTTTTAGAACATAAGCCATAGGAGAAGTTCAGTTACTGAAAATATATATCTCTGTGGTGCAGTCTCATCCTAAATGGATGATGATCCTTGCTCCAGGCTGCAAGTTTTCTGCAGTCAGCTGTGGATGTGATAGGACTTGCTTTCACACAATCGTTTTGTCTTATCTGTAAGCATCCCTCACTCGGACAACTTGAGAGGCATTAAGGGTGTGTGCAGATGAACGAGTTACCCTCTGAACTTACGTTTCTCATACTCTGCAAGAACTGCCTGTAACACACTTTTATGCTGCATTGTACCACTCAGAAAGAATACAAATATGGAGTAGATGACAGGAAAATAGCTCATAGCACCTTACATTGCTGATAAGGTGTTTTTTCATCTTTCCATAGCTAAGGTTTCCTGGTATCTCCTTCTTAAGGCCGGTTGCTCTTACTCTGTTGTGGTTTGCCGGTCGCAAAGTAAAAAGTAAACATTTTTTTCTTGCTTATAGTGAGCAAAAAAGTTCAAGTTGACCAACTTGGACTTGGGGGTTTTTATGCCTCTACAGTCCTGAAATATTTTACAATGATCTTTCTCAATTAATCAATCCAGTGTTGTGTATATGTATATATAGATATAGAGAGAGAACTTTTCAAAATATTGATTTGGTGTTATCCCTATACTGTGCAATTACAAAAAAGTTACTCCTTTGCTGAGTTACTCCTGCCCAGATAGTCAAATTAAAAAACACAGTTCTGTTAGAAATTACAGAGAACAAAAAGAGAGCATGTTGGAATGTTCTAAATCATGCTGCTTAGTGGATTGATACACACAATTAAACAATTCAGGTCAGAAGTGCTCACGACTATCTTGTTGACAGTAAGCTACCACACAATAATTTATGGAATGTTTTCCATCATCTCCAACCAACTATAAAAAATTACTTCCATCCTGATGGATGATGGCCTTAATTATCTCCTATCAAACTTATGCCATGCAATATGCCTATGTTTGAAATAAATTAATTTTACTAATATGTTAAGCTTCAATACACGTTGCTTAATATCCTGAGAGGGCCAGAGCTGTCATCTGGCCCTGCGTCAGTTTCTTCTAAGGTGCTGCATTAACCCACACCAACCTC
Organism: Catharus ustulatus; assembly: GCF_009819885.2. Taxonomy (NCBI): domain Eukaryota; kingdom Metazoa; phylum Chordata; class Aves; order Passeriformes; family Turdidae; genus Catharus; species Catharus ustulatus. The sequence goes on from NC_046226.1 coordinate 28,355,162, forward strand.
ACTTGTTTCCTGAGTTGCTGCTACACTCTCCTTGTTGGAGTCACTGATTTACTGTGTTTTTACAAGGGCTGAACTGATTCAACTCCCTTAACAAAGGTAGCAAGTCATGTTTGATACCTCACAGGTAATGCTGTAAATTGGTTTGAGCAGTAGGTATAAAACTTCCAGAGTGCAAAGAAAATCTGCTTTCAAGTGTTAACAAAGCTTTCTTTTTATTCAGAACTAAACCTACACACTTTTATTGCAGCTCGAGCTGCTACATTTTAGGAACAACTTTATCTTTTTTATTCCTTGTTTACACCAGAAGCAGGAGAAATCATGGTCTGGAGGAAAATAGCAATAAAAATCAAATCTGTGCTAAATTAGTTTTATATAGCTGCAAATATAGACTTGTCTGATGGGGAATTTTGGCATTTTAGAATGTCCTGAAAAGAAGTATGTGCCTCTTTCAGTTGTTTTTTTGAAAGCAGAACTGAACTTTGAGTGTTTCTTCTTCTTGTCACATTTATTAATCATTAAAGTTTCTGACATGTTTTCTTATTGTTGTTTAATAGTAATGTCAGTGTTAAACCATAATATAGGTGTATACATCTGTTGTTTACTCTGAGATGACTAACTACCATATATAAAAATTCATATTAAAAATAAGTGATAACATACCAATGAAATAATGATTTTTAAAAGCCCTCTGCCTTTGAAATACATTAATATATTTAAATAAGAACAGAGATCACAGTTCCATATCCTACCACTGTCACACAGAGAAATAAACAAAATCAAGTTGGAGAACAGACCTGCATACCATACGGCTCAAGGACTTCGTGCAGCCTGCAGGCCATCTTTCCTAGCATGCCAACTACTTAACAGCAATGTGTACTGTTAGAAAAAGCAGGGTGTGCATCCTGGCTGGGCTTTTAACCAACCCCATAGCTCAAAGCAATGGATGGAATGTGTATCCCCTGGCCAGGTGGATGGGTGGACATTATTTATAGAAAAGGAGAGGCAAGAGACAATGGACAGTCATGATAATAAGATAAACTCAACAATAGCAAGGAAGGTTCTTCACTGTAGTACAGAATGGACCTTGTCTTAATAGAACAGATTCCAGTCATCTACATATGTGGTTCAGTAATTTCAGAATTACACCCATCCTTGCCTCCATAATGCAACATCTGGATTGAGTCTAGCAAACTCTCTGAATGAATCCTTGTGTCTGCATATTAAAATTTTAGACCATCAAGGAAAATAATATCACGTATATATACCATGTAAGTGTTCCATGCCTAAGTTTAATGTAAAATTTCAGGACACCTAAAATCCCCTGCACCCACAACTTGCTAATAACTTTCCTTGTCATCCTTGGTTTTATTATTACATATGACATTTTACTATCTTATTCACTTTTTTTATAGTTGTGATATTCTTGAAAAAAAATTTAAACTTTTTGAAATCATAGTAGTACTTCAAAAAGCAGATGAACTGTATGAGCAAGTATACTCTTCCCAAATGTGGCTATCTCAGGCTGCTGAGGAATTAGATTTCCATCTCAAAGGCAGTTATCTTGACATAACAGATTACTGCTGCCAAAAGAAAAAAAGCGGTATTTTCCTGTCCTCTCATACTTCTCTCCCTCTTTCTGCCACTTTTAGTGGTAGTGAGCAGTTAAATATCATGTCTCACAGAAATTGAGCCCAAGAACATGAATATACCTCTGAAGGTGGCTCCTTGGGAGTGCTCCTGAAAGCATTCTCTGTTGGAAATCTCAGACAGAAGCTTTCTCACACAGAAGTTTCTGTCTCCATGGCCCTGAATGCCACATTTTCAGGAAGGACATAAAATCAGCTGGGTAAGTGAAAGAGAACAATGCACCTCATGTATTTCATGTGGGGTAAGCAAATGACATATGCTTTCTTCCTTCCATTTCAGCATTTCTGTCTTCTATAAACATTTTCATTCATGTTGTCTGCTTTGGCTGTCATGAGTAAATGCTTATATTTGCACATGACCACAAAATTTAATTGTGAATTACTCTACACACGCGAAAAAGGCAAATGCTTAAACTGGGAGGCTGGATGTCATAAATTTCCCAGCCCTCTTTTTTTGACTGCCACATGAAGGCCCCATTGAGGCCAGGAGGGACAAAACTGGCCACCAGAACAAGAGCTTTCTGGTCTGCAGTGAGATATCAGGAAACACTCATCTTGAATGTCTTGAGAAACACATCATAGTGTCAAGTTACAGTATGCTAATGACGGAAAAGTCTCCTCACTAACAAAAATAATTAGAATAATCTAAATTGCATTTAGATTAAGTCTGAGGTTGGTTATCACGCCAACAAAATGTGTGATCCTTCAGGAGAGATATGGGCAGAACACAGAATTGCTGAAATTAATCAAGAGACTTTAACTATAATTGCTATATATTCTGCATGTGACAGAAAAATCATAAATAAAAATCCAAATTAGCTATTTCCATTCTTCAGTGTTTAAACAAAAATTTAGACTGACAGAACTTGGTATTTCTCTGCCAATGTGACTTTACATAAGTTTTTTTGTTTGCTTTTCACTAACTCACTGTTATCTTGATTGATAATGAAAGCACCAGAAAAAAGAAATACTTTTCAGTTCCTTCTTTTTTGCTTATATTGCAATCAATTGTAATCCCCCTCTGAAGTGCTTTTTTTAAAATAAAGTATTTAACAATAACAAAATAGAATTACAGATGCATTCATATATCCTAAAAGACACCAGTACAATGTAGCACTGATATTCTATTTGCATTTTAGATTGTTTGAAAATGTCTCTACAGTTACCTTGTAAAACTCATACCATATGTGTTATTAGTCTAACACTGTTCTCTCATTTGAACTACAAGTAGATACTGTCAGATACTAGACTGGTGAAAATATCTTCAGTGATTATGAGCTGAGTGTTTCTTAGAAGCTGTTTTTCCAAGCAAAATTTGTGCTGATATATCTCTAAGTATTTAAAAATTATACATCTGATTCAGAAAAGACTATATAGTGTTCAAATGTGCACAAGAGAAGTTTGCCTTTTTATCTTATTTGCATATATCTCATAAGTATGCCTAGAAAATATTACTTATTTACATTCATGTTGTTACTTCTGTATAAAGGGTGCAGACTCCAAAAGGACATGTTTCTCCAGTATAACAGGATGTATTTGTTTATTTCTGCACAGTGTTTGTGCCACTGCAGTTAAATTTGCAGCCTACATTTTGAGGATATACCACTCAGTTTGAAGTTATGATGTTGATTTTCTTATCCATGTTTTTCCCCTTGAAGCAAGATGAAAAATGTTCCAGCAAAAGCATAAGAAAGCTATTTTAAGATCTTTGAAGAAAAATTAATATGTTGCGATGATGATATTTCATCTTAATCTGGCATCGCCCAGACTTGTCTCTTTCAAGGAAGGGAGGACATCTGGAAATGAGTGAAAGCCACAATAAAATAAGATTTTTTTACTGAAACTGAAATATGATGGCATAGTTGTTTCTTGACAGTTATATATTCAATGAGTAGAAATAAGTGGTATGATAAAGGTGCATGATTTATTGCTATATACAATTACATGAGATACACAATATTGAAAATTTACAGGGAAGTGAACTGATACTTTAGAAATAAAAATATTAAATACTCATGGATATTCATAGCCTAAAAGCAAGGAAAAAAACACTTCTAAGTAGCTAGGGAGAAATTCAGTGAACAGGGATAACACTGTAAATTAATATGTTTTCTTTCGTGTGATTCTGGTTCTCATATAAAAAATTCATAAAATATATGAAGGGGAGAAACAATTTTGGTTTGATATTTGAGTTTCATAATCTTGGCCTCTCAATGCAAAACATGTGTCTGACTTAATTTCCACTTATTTGGGCAATGCAATTAAATATGTACATATATATAAAATCTCATGTGAAACACATTTATAATTCTGGACACCAATATTCAGAAAAGGCAAATTCAAAGTGAAAAGGAGCAAGGACACATTAGTAGGAGGAACAGATGACTGGTAAGGTGATTCAGAGCATTGAAAGACCTTGCTGGTTTGTCAAACCAAGCCAAGTAAAAGTTAAAAACAAAATAATTTCTATTTGTAGATTCTTCAGCCAGGTATCAGAGGAAAGGATGAACTATTTAAGGAATACTGGCAAAAAGGCAATCATATATAAACTATCCCTAAGTAAATTCAGGCTACAAAAATGTAATATTTATAAACCTCTGTGTGTTGGGTTGGCATGGCCAGCTTTTGGTAGCACAGAGAGCTACAAGGGTGGCTTCTGTGGGAAGTTGCCAGAAGCTTCCACCATGTCCTGCAGAGCCAATGCCAGGTGGCTCCAGGATGGCCTGGTTGCTCACCGAGGCTGAGTCAATCAGGAATGGCGGTAACACTTCTGTGATAACATATTTAAGAAAAAAAAAGGAGTCATTGTACAGATGTAATTGTGGCCAGAGAAGAGCAGCATGAGAACATGTGGGAGGAACAGCTCTGCAGACACCAAGGTGGAGAAGGGGCAGGAAGTGCTGGAGCTGAGATTCCCCTGCAGCCCACGGAGGACCATGGGGATGCAGAGATCCACCTGCAACCCATGGAGGAGACCCAAACTGGAGCAGATGGATGCTCAAAAGAAGGCTGCAAACCTGTTGGAGCAGGCTCTGCCTGAAGGACTGCATCCCATGGAAGAGTGACCCACACTGCAGCAGTTTGCGGAGAACTGTTGCCCATGGGGTGGACTCACATTGCAAAGGTTCCTGGAGGACTGTCACCTATGGGAGGAACCCCACACTGGAGCACGGGAAGAACTCCTCTTCCTGAGCAGCAGGAACAGGGAAAGATGAGTTGACTGTAAAACCCCACTCCTCATCTCTCTGCACTACTGGCAAGGAGGAGGAAGAGCTTGGGAGGAAGAGAGGGGTGAGGAAGAGGTATATTGTAAGATTTATTTTACTTCTCATTATCCTGCTCTGATTTTGTCAGTCGTAAAATTCAACAGAATTCCCCAAGCTGAGTCTCTTTTGTCCATGACAATATTTGCTGAATGATCTCTCTCCTTCACATATCTCAAACTATGAACCTTAGTTATATTTTTTCTTCCCCATCCAGTTGAGAAGGTGAATGATAGAGTGGCTTTGGTGCATGCCTGGCGTTCAGCCAGGGTCAACCCACTAAATTTACTGAATTGATGTTCCAGACATCTCGGGATGTCACTACAAAATAACATGAAAAATAGGAATTAATAATTTAAAATAAATCTTAAATGCTTCCAGTGTGAATTTCATGCACCAGTGTTTTCTACAATGATTGAAAACATCTTTTCAGCAGCAGTTATATAACATGGCTCTCAATCACCTATGCAGAGTTTTGGATGACAAATTGAAACATTCCTCTGCAGCTTTTACAATCTCTCATTATTGCAAATATTTTTTTAATCTGTCCTACATCTTCCAAAATCAGGTTCCTATTTTCCTGAAAAGCCAACTGTTAGAATATAACACTTTTTTGGCAATAATACAGATAAGATCTGTTGTCTGCATAAAATATTAACTAACCATAAATTAGCATCAGATAAAATAATTCTGCTACTTAATATTGGAAAAGCGACATCCCAATCAATACAAGCAACCGAGTTACATTTCAAGCTGCATTTGCTCATATGTGATAGCAGTCACCTATGCCTGTTGTCTAGGAATTAGTTATTGCAAAGGCCTGTTCTGACAACACTTCACCCTCCTAACCCTTTCCCCTTAGGTCTCCTCTTTTAAAAAGTTGCAAATACTTCAGAAAAAGATTTTTTTAGAAGTCTCAATCTCACTTCTGTGCTGCAAAAACTGTGGGAAAGTAAGGAAGCCTTGGTTTGAGTAACACCATCTAAAACCTATGTCAAGAAAGAGGTCAGAGTGAAGAATTGGTGTTAGACATGCACTGCCACGGCCTCTCCCTTGGGTCTTAAGAGACAGAGGGAGGAGAACCCCCAGTACAGATCACTGACCATATGGCTGTGAAAATTGGCTGAATATTTTCTTAGTGTAGTCCTTGAAACACTTTGCAAAGTATCTGGTCTTGACATGCCTGTCTCATTGGTTGACAGGGGTAAATGAAACCATGCAGATGTTAACCAGCCCAGTTTCTCATTATACCTATGAACACCCTGGTTTACTCTGAGTCAGTTAATACTATCCCTAACTCATTTTGATCTAAGCTACTTTTAAAAGTAAATTATATTTATTCATTATTGCTGTATCTTTTTTCATTCAACATTTCACAGAAACCTCTTGCCTTTATTCTTAGATATATTATCTTGATAATATCTCTAGCACATTTGAAATTAAAAACTCACACTCTTTCTCTGGCATTTGCATCATTATCTCTTCATCCTTAAATGTACGCTATGCAACTAGAAGTAGAAACCAAACAAATTCTGTCTTAGTATCAAACATCGAGCATAAATCAAGCACACAGTCATTGAAGCAGAATATCTGTTCAATCCAGTCAAGGGAGACAAAATACATTTTCACCCTAATAAAAATTTTTAAGTGAAAATTGTTCAATTTTCAGAAACAGAATCAAACTCCAGATATTTGTCTCTGATCAGGGAATTAAATGATTTGGATTGAAATTATTTTATTTTTTGTAATTATTTTTTAAAAAAGTTTTTTGTATTTCTTTAATGTTTCTACTAACAGATTGTCTTATGGAAATTATTTTATGTTCAAGTCTTTCAGATTGGCTAAATTCCACAAAAGCTTAGAGATCCACTGTAGGTATAGGCTCAAATATAGGACTCTGGCAGAGAATTGGTATGTTATATGGAAAAGAAAAATCTTTTATTACCCAAACTATTCAGGTGGAATATTTCAGATTGTCTAAGGCTGAAATGGCAATGCATAAATAAACTATTAACACAAAATTTCAAATTGAAACCTACGGAAATGTTGATATTCCATCTTTTTATTTTAATACTGAATTTTTTACATTTCCATTACTATAGGAATTCAATAGTAGCAAGTTCTACAATCCACATACCTGTGAATGCAGGATTTGGGGTATATATTTCTAAATATTTATGCAGGCATTTTATGGCTGATGCTGGACAGGTCTCTTAATATTTTGATAATTTCTCACATATTTCTATCAGAATTTTAATAATCCTTTGTTATCTGCGCTAGTGTGTTATTATGCTCAGATATATTCAAGGTTTCAACGTAGCTCTACTTTCCCTCTGTAGATTCTACTCAGAGATTTATCTACCTTCATGCCCTACCAACCTTGCAAATTCTCCTCAAAAGTGCCTCATAAGTCTCCTCAATACCAGCCCAAGTTAATTCCTCTCCTATGCCGGCATTCCATTTCCACTGTCATCTCTGTCAGAGAGTAGATTCATGAACAGGAGCACCAGATTCATGTTACAAATGAAACACAAAAGATTCTGCCACTTTCCTACAGCAGACTTCTGAAGGATGCAATAGATCTCAGTGTTGGGAAGATTTTCTTTAATAATCCATATTGCTGTTTTATTTGATATCCATTGACTAAACAATCAATTTGACCCCAATATCAAGTATTTCTGTCCCTGAATAACTACATCCAGTTACCAACTCCTTGATATTTCTTCTAGTTCAAGTGACATTATTTCTTGACAAAAAGGCAATCAGTGTTATGGAAGGTGATGAAAAGTGAAAAAGAGGGTTGTTCCCTACTGAAAAAGACAAGTTATTTTAAATTGCAAGGAAAACATAATTATAGATAATTACCACAGATTACATTTTCTACATACATGCACTAATTAAATCACCTATTAGATGATTATATTTTTTATAGATTTTTTACTTTCTATTTGGCATTACATATGATAAATCAAATACCCAATAAATGAAAAATGACAGCATCTATCAAAATTACCCTCAGAATCATTTAATTCTTGATAAATATGATAAGAAAATTCCCAGAGTATTGAGAAAGAAAAGTAATAGTCTTTATCTGCCTCCAGTCAACTGTGAAGTTAACTTAATAAACACAGAAGTTTTAGTTCTAAATATATTTTATTATTCATTACTATGACCTTGTGGCTGATAGAAAACAGTTCATGTCATTCCTGTATTACTCTATGTCAGGTCTTAATAATTGTTCAAAACACGTATGGAAGGGCAAAAAAATAGAGGAGAAAAAAATAGAGTCTTTACTTATCATGTGTGGAATCACTATTATTTATTTAAACAATGTAAAAGCCATAGAAACTGAATTTAGAATGTATTCCACAGCAGACTAAATTAGCAAACCTACAGGGAACATAGCCTTGTACCTTTTACAGAATTTCAAGGTTTGTACCCAGAGATGGAGGAAAGATAATGTCTCATACATTCCCCTATCAATTTTTGCTAAATTCACTGGCATGTAATGGCTAAAATGAAGCATTCTAAACCATCAGAAGCCTCTTGAGATAAACATTTTCCTCACATATCAACATCCCATCACAGGTGCACATTTTTAGTTATCTCCTTTGACTAGTTTGGTGATCAGCTTGTTGACTTAAAACAATGGTACTTCTGCAGGCAACTTGGGAAAGAAAAATAATTAATTCTACCCATTTATCAACACTTTCCTCTTAAAACAACAATTCTTAAAGCAAAAGGAAATAACCATCTTCTCTACTTCTCTTCCATCAAGACTCTTCAAAACTTCCCTAATATTATAGATTGTTTTGACTGAATCTGCAAAATTGTCAGTCTCACTCTGGTACTTTCTACTTTAAGTCCCTTTCTACATGCTTATTGCAATAGTGTTTTTCAAGCTCAAGCTGGTTTTGGATTAAATCCCTAATTTCTCACTTCCGAAAGTAACACTAATGATTTCTCCTATCTGGCTAATGACAATTTAGCACTGTCACCATGTGAGATATTGTATCCTTGTTGTCCTGTTTCTGCCAAAATTTTATCATAATAAACGCAATAGAATAAGAGGCTTCTTTTTATGTTGGCGTACCTAACAGCTGTGTATTTTGATCATAGAACTGATTCTTCAAAGCCTCCAACTTTTTCACAAAAGCAATCTAGTTTTAATTAAAATTTTTGCAGAGAAACTTGCTATAATACTAACCGAGAGTCATGCTAAATCCCATGTTTTGAATTTTTTTGAACTTTTTGATCTTGAATTGTTGACGAATCCCCTGGGGTTCCTAGCTCTAGACACTGGGTTACTTTGGAATTACACCTAGTGTAACTTAGCAAAATCAGGAGCAAGCATATATATCACCAGGAGCTGGAGACTGAAAGTTTTGCAGTTAAATTGTAAATATGCTTCTTCTGTCATTTCTCCTAAGAAGTAGTTTCCTGTTTGCATTGTCCTGAGTCCCAAAATTTGGATCCAAACACCAGTCTGTACTGTGGTACAAATTCTAGCGCTCAAAGAAAGAATATTCAAGCAGTTACCCCTGGGGTAGAAGGGATAAGGACAGACAGTCCTGTGTCAGCTTGTAGTGGCAACTCCTCTCATTTGTTCTAACACCTACAAATTTAACTAGATGAGATTGTGGCAGCTCTATTTCCTGCCTTACTGGGCACTGAACAAAAGGAGCAGTGGCATCCATTTAGTGGTGCCTCTGGCACAAGTCTAACACAGAGACCACACATCACTTTGTCTGAAAGTGATGAGGCAAAAGATGGCAGAGAAGATATCCTGTCTGCATTAGTGGTGTGGAAGCCAAGAAAAAAGCGTTACAGCAAACAGTAACTTTGCCTAGTTGTGGATTAACTCTGGTAGTCACTGCTGGTAATAGCATGTCTAATGTCCCCTACTCCTCAACTTGTTTTAGTCTAATAACGTCAGTCATTTCTTTCACCAGAGAATTTCAAGCCCAGTATCATCCATGTCACCTGTATTACACATTCCTGTTTCATCCCCAGCTTGGACTAAGATCTCAGTATGACTTTTAGCTTTATTTTACACACAGCTATGATTGTGTCAACCCATTCCCAGAATACCATTATTGAATATCATCACAATTTGTTTCTCCAGATTCCTTCCATAAGGACTACACAGGGGGAAAAAACCCCTCTCACTAGCAGGCATAATTAATTTTGTGTTTGTTTTTAAAATAATCAGCTAATTAGTGGTGTGACACAGTTCATTTGTGACTTTAAAAATATTTATGATTCTTTATGATTTGATTCTATGCTTTGTAGGAAAATAGCTTCACAGTGTTTAGAGTGTAAAGCATTGCCAATTTTCTTAAAAATATTTGGACTGCTGAACTAAACCTGCCTTAATAACTGTCAGTTCATGATACAGATCAGTCTTGGACATAGGAAGAGTCAGAGAAGAGAGTTACCCTAGGAGCATCTTATTCTTCTGGATATGTTTGGTAAGTTTGAAAAACGTTAAAACATGTCCTGGAAGTTCTCTTTTTGTTGGAGAAGAAACCAAATCTGGACTGTGAAAATGAAGCTCCAGAAAAGGTCATCAAAATGCAGGTGCTTTAGCATTATTTCTAGTATCAGATAATATTTGCCACCAAAATAGTGGTGGCAAATCTGCTATATACTCAAATCACAGCAACATTTAAAAATACTTTAAAAAATAGATATCCTCCAACACTTTCCTTCTACAGACATAAGTACTTAATCCAGCATGAATGGTGACATAAACTTTAATTTATGTCCTTGTAAAGCTACTCCTCAAAAGAGATGAGTACCACTTTCAAATAAAATATAATAAAATAAAATCAAACAACCCAAACAAAAAACCCTACTGTCATTATAATACCTGCAGAGTGATACCACTAACAGACCTGGCTGTTTGTTTCTAAGGAAGAACAGCTGTGCAACAGACTGTCTGAACAGTTCCTATTACAGAATGCAACATGGATCACTGACACAAAGGAAGCACTACACCAGCTGGCTTTCTGTCTTAGAGCATTTCTATTCCTAGATGATTTACCTGTTCTCAGCCCTGTCACCTCAACACTTCTACTACCCAATTAAAAAATGATGATTCTGGATTGTCTCTGCTATAAATTAGATATGTTTTTGTTCAGATCAAACTGGTTACTTTTTTTTAAGTTTTGAAATACATGACTTATTTTTAAACTTATAAAAGCTGCTTGATTATTTATTTGTGGTCTATTTTGTTCTCTTGTAGAGTTTAGATATGAAAAATTCTTTTCAAATGTATTCATATGCAGTGATCTACATTTCCTAATCATAATCATGTCAGCAAAAGTGGAGCTGCTCTTAGGATAACATTTTAGTCTAGAAAATGATTTCCCTTTAAAATGGATTCAATGGACATGATATAAAAAGAAGATGCAAAATTACACACAACAGTTTGCATAATCAAAACAGATATGTTTTATATTCAGGCAAGATTTCTTTTTGCTACATTAAATGGAAGAAAATAGACCTTTTGGAATTCTGCAAGTATGCTATGGCTATAAATGCAGTAGCAGTGGAATTCCAGTAGGATTATGAAGAGGATGTACTGAACTTAAAAAAAGAAATCAACCAAGATAAAGAAGAACAGTATAAAAGGATAAATGTTTTTTTTAAAACTAACAATAGTCCATTTATTTCAAATAGCAACTATATTTTCTACTTCAGAACTAAAGTTAAATTTATGAAAGCTTGAAATGTGGAGGTGTATTCTTTTGTGTAGGAAATTTACTGGTCCTCTTTTAAATAAATGTAGTTCAAATGACATGTGATGAGTGCAGAGCTTCATTCAATAAATAATACCCAAGGTATATTCATATCTACATTCAGAACAAAACTTGCTCATGTTATGGAATAAGGCTTGAAGGACTCTGCAGGTGTCTCCTAGAGACACTGTTGCTCTGGAGCAGACAGATTTCAAATTACCATTTTACTTCCTTAATGAAAAATAATCTTGATCCAACACATGAAAATAATATGTCACAAATGGCTACAGAAAGTACTGGATTTTTTTTTTTCAAAGATGATATAAGGATACGTTCGTGATAATCGTGTGAAGGTTACTGAATGAAAAATAAACCACTTAATATTTTATGGGTAGAATTAATTGGTGTTAAAACTAGAAACAACATTTTTTCTATCCCATAAAATTTTACAAGATTTCAGTTATTTTTCTTCTCATGCCATAGGAGCAGATCAGAACTTTCTTTATGAGAAGGAAGAAAGGGAATAGCTGATAACCTCCAGCTGCTATACAGAGGACCCAGGTCGGAGCTCCTTATCTACTTTTCTTCCAGTGCTTGGCCAGTCTGTAAACGTTTTATGTGTCTCTTAAACAATGTACTAGAATTCCATTGAGCATGTTAATTACTGGAGGAGAAATGATGGCAGGGAAAGAAGAAAATAGATGCAAAGCTTAGCAACCAAACATTGACCATGTGACTGGAAAATGACACTGTTCCTGAGAAACAAGTTTTCCTGACTACTATGCATATTTTATGTATTCTTTTCAATATAACAGTCAAAAACCCAATTTCACTTGGATGAAGATGACACTGACTTTCACTTCTCAGTAAAAGTAACTGGGACACCAGAGGAATTTTTGATTTAATATGAACTTTTCCTCCTAAGTGACATCTTTTTATAGGTGGAAATTATTTCTGCCAGTGCACTGATAAGTCAATTTTCCAGCATTGATTTAATAATGAGAAGTAACACACTGTCTAGAAGTAAATGTTTAATATATATCTATCATCTATGCACAAATGCCTTCACTCATGAATCATAGGAAGAGTCATCATTAGAGGATAATCACAAAGACTCAAGGCTGTATTAACACATCCTCCTTACCACAGATGAAAAGAACTATTGCTCAGACCTGAAGGGCATCAAGTATTTTAAATGCATACAGGTTTTATTTATGAAGCCACCAAGAAAAAAACAACTTACTTCTGTTATTCACTAATTGCCTAAAGATACAGGGGTTTTTTTATTTCTTCCAAATGCTTTAAGATTTTTTTAAGATTAATTTAAGAATTTACACAAGTTATCTGACCTCAATTGCAATGATTACTGTCTGCTTTACTGTGTTTACTACATTTAAATTCCTAGTGTTGTGTGAGATAAAAAAGTGTGATTGTTAATACAAATGAAGAGCTAGTAGATCTTCAGATGAATTATAAAAATTCTAAAAATTATTTAGATGGCTTGAATCCTACTGATTTCAAGGAGCTGAAATTTATCTTTCGAGGGTGTGTGTCAGGAGTGATGGGCAGGATTCATCTCACTTAACTTTAAGCTGTCTAAGCAATTTGTCAGCACTCCCTCTGCAGAAATGCAGGGCTACAAATCTCTACAGTACAATTCATTCTTTCCCCATGCAGGATCTAAGCCAGATGAATGAATTATTCTTTGGAATAATTTTATTCTCCACTGCTTACAGAAAAACCTAAATGGCTGGCATAAAATGTGCTTTGAACATAGTCCAATGGAAATGAAAAGTCTACCTGGTGGACACCAGAGAAGCTTTAGGACACTAATATCCACTCCAAATTAACAAGATGGCTCTTCAGTCATTGTAACATTCTTTTAAAAGTCACACTGGCAAGGAGACTGAGCCACAGAAGGAGAATGTACTTTTCCTCCTGCTAGAAGTCAAATTAGAAGGAATTATCATAATAAGACTTCTAAGAGTTATGGTTGTCTAGGTCTTCCCTTGTGAGTTGAGTCTCCTTGTAACTCAAAGCTCTAAACTGCCCAAGCTGTGTTGGAGCAGCCTACGCTTCTCCTTGTTTGCAGTGGGAGTTAATTTCTTAGATATGAATATTTCACGTAACTGAAACCCTTTAATTCTCATGTTATTTTAAAATCTTTCCCTCAAGGTTTTTAGACCTGGACAACCATTAGCAGACATATGTAAAATAACTACTTTTTGTTTCAGTCCTGTTTTAATGGCTGGGTGTTTGCAAAATTAAAAAGATATTACAGTAGATAATGACTGTTGTAATTGCTTGTAGTCTCAACACAGATTTCTAATGGGAAAAATACATCTTACCCTCACTTGCCTCTAGCATAAAATCATAATTGGATAGGGAAATCAGACATACAGTGCAACAATTCACTGAGTAAATTGAGGACTTCTGTTTCCACACCTCACATACCTGACAGTCTGCTACTTTAAAGGAACTTGAAAAGAGAAACAATGTTATGCTATTGGCAATGACATCTATCGCTTATTGAAGGGCATATGTAGATTCATAAAGAAGGGTTTTCTTTCAATCAAAAAAAAAGGGATTTATATTTTTTACAGTTGCACACTGTGATGTGACTGATTGGTTGTTGCAGTACTAATAAAAAGATGACTACTTGCAGCTGATAGCATACCCTATTTCCATTTAATTTGATGGTTTTCTGCTGGGCTGATGGGAACCTAATCACAAAACATTGAAGATTCATCTATTTCAAAGCTTGGTTGCAACTTCTACTGTTTTCTGACTACTTAGCCTTACTTCTCAGAAATCTAGCCTCTTACCACTTGTTGTGAAGTTAATCATTAAAGTGTACACTAACATTATCATATGTAAATTTCACTCTCTCCAACCAAACATATGAGACTAAATAGTATCTTTTTATGCCAGAGATAATTATAATTTTCCATTCTTGTTATTGATGCCTAATTAATTACTCTAGGAAATGCACTATTAATAAAAAAATAATATGGTGTCTACCTTAGAAGACTTACTGTCTGAAGGTAAAAACCCAAAGAAAGTAAGGGCAGTTGTTGTGCAAGGGCAGAATTGTCATGGACCATTTCCATGAAGAATTTGTACATTGAAACTTTATTTTTTTAACCTATTAATACAGAACCTGTGACTGAGTTCTGCAAATCCAAGGTAGTCACAATTTTAAAAGCCAGTGTCTTAAACTAACAGCCACTTGGAAATGCTGTGATCCCACAGTTTCTGGAGGCTAATTGTAGACAGATATTCCTCATTTAATTACACAAATACAAAAGATAGCAGAAGACCCTAGTGGCTTCCTATATTATTGTTGTCAGGTGATAGTGAGGACTTAAAAAAAAAAGCCAAATCAATGCTTTTTGAATTATTCCTTACATGACAACCAAAATATGGACATGAAACTTAATGCATGAATATTTCTAGATTTTTTTTTCTTTGGGACATAAAACCAGGCTGCATAACTTCCCGTCAAGCCATAAGAATCATTAGATCTATATGCAGTCTCAAAGTGCCAAACCTGAGCATGTGATTGTGTTACTGAGCTGGTCTCATATTAGTTGGGTGCTTTTTCACTTTCTCAGCTTAAGCTATCACTGATAAAAGTTATCTCCATGGTTTCACAGCCACTAAGGTCTAGCACAGACCTTCTTTTCAGTTCAATATATATGTAGAATATTCATGATATAATAATCAGCATCATCATCATCATTATAATTCATAAGCTATTATTCTTCAGCAGCCAATGAATACGAAGTACAAAAAAGTTAAGATAATTTGAATGAGCTCTTGTAAAACTTACTTTTAAAACTAGTCATACATTTGAACCAGGCTACCAAACATCAGACTCTTTTATTAGACTTGTATCTATTAAAAATTATGTAAGAAACTAATAGAAAGCATGTGGTTACCTTGAAACTACTAACAGAAATTATATTTGTGTTAGTGGATTAGTGTTTTTTCCTTTGACATTAGTTAGGTTGTTGTATTGCTTTTTTTGTAGCAAGGTTTTGGTGGCAGAGGGTTTGTGGGGGTGGCTTCTGTATGAAGCATCTAGAAGCTTTCCCTATATTTGACAGAGTCAATGCCAGCCACCTCCAAGACAGACCGGACACTGACCAGGGCCAAGCACATCAGCCATGGTGGTAGCACCTCTGGTTAAGAAAGGGTGCAACACCTGTGCAACACCTGCATGAGTCAGAAGAGAAGAGTGAGAATATGTGAGAGGAACAACTGCAGACACCCAGTTCAGCAGGAGGAGGAGAAGCAGGAGGTTGTCCAGCTGCTGGAGCAGAGATTCCTCTGCAGTCCTTGATGAAGACCATGGGGAAGTAGGCTGTCACCCTGCAACACATGGAGGACCACAGGGGAGCAGGAATTCACCTGCAGGCCCAGGAGGACAGTGCCTCAGAGCACATGGAGGAGACTTGCTTGGAGGAGACTGTGAGCCATGGGAAGTCCAAGTGGAGCAAGCTCCTGGCAGGACCTGTGACCCCATAGAGCGAGGACCCCACACTGGAGCAGATTTACTGGAAGGACTCGTGACCCCATGGGGGACCAAGACTGGAGCAGCCTATTCTTTAAGGACTGAACTATGTAGAAGGGACCCACACTGGAGCAGTTAGTGAACTGTAGTCTGTGGGAAGGATTTGTATTAGAGAAATTCATGGAGGATGGTTTCCATGGTAGGAATTCCATGCTGGAGGATGGTTTCCATGGTAGGAATTCCATGCTGGAGCATGGGCAGAGTTTAAGGAGTCTTCCCACTGAGGAAGATGGAGTGGCAGAGACAACACTTGATGAAGATACCAAAACTCTCATTCCCTCTTCCTCTGCACCACTGGGCAGGAGGAGGTAGAGAAAATCAGGAGTGATTTTCCCAGGATGAAGGGAAAGATAGGGAAAAAGTGTTTTAAGAATTAGTTTTATTTGTGGTTATCCTACTCTGATATTACCTACTATGATTGGTAATAAATTAGAATAATTTCCCCAATATGAGCCTGCTTTGCCTCAACAGTAATTGGTGAGCAACTTCTCCCAGCCCTTGTCCCAAAATAGAAGCCTTCCCTTATATGTTAATTTCCATGTCCATCTGAGGAGGCGAGTGATAGAGCACATTTGGTGGGCATCTGGAGTCCAGTCAGGATCAACCCACCTGTGTTGCGGTGGTTCTTTTCTTTTATAGAAATTCTACATCTCAAAATAGAAAAGGAAGTCATCAGAGCTCGTGAAAGGTCTGGAAGCCATGTCCTATGAGGAGCAGCTGAAGGCTTTGGGCTTGCCTAGTTTGGAGAAAAGGAGGCCATGAGATGAGACCTCATTGCTCTCTACAGCTTCCTGAGAATGGGAAGGGAACTCCAGGAGCTGAGCTCTACTCACTGGTATCCAGTGACGTGATGTGTGGAAACGGTTCAAAGCTGTGCCAGGGGAGATTCAGATTAGAGATTAGGAAGCATTTCTTAACCAAGAGAGTGGTCAAACACTGGAACAGGCTTGCTAGAGGGGTGGTCAATGTCCTTGTGTTCAAGAGGCCCTGTCAGAGTTGAAAAGGCACCTGGACAATGCCCTTAAAAGTAGCCCTGAGCTGGTCAGGCAGTTGGATTAGATGTTCACTGAAGGTCCCTTCCAAATGAAACAGTTTGTTCTGTTCTATTCCTTAGACTAAACCAGGAAATTTTACAATAGCATTCTCCATCAGTTGCTTAAATAGATAGTAGAAAACGCCAACATACCTTGGCATATTTTAAGTCTTTATTTCCCTCTGTCTTTCTTTATAATCTACAATGTAATTTAAGAGAGATTATGAACAGCTGGACTTTACAACTCCCTATAAATGACTTCTGAAAACTTCTTTTAGTCTGTCCTACACCAGTTGTTGACTAAATTGAATAAGACACCTTGGAGAATGCATTGTTTCTACTTACTGTGAATTGCATAATTTCCTTTAATAGGCACAATTTCCTTACTTAAACCTTGAAAATATTTCAAGGGTTTTTTTCTGTGAATGTGCAGAACTTGAGCATGGAAACCAGTGCAGCTTTCTTTATAATTCTTTGCCTTTCTCCTTGATATCTGAAAGGTCAAATATATTTTAACTCAAATTACAGGTAATCAAAACCAAGAAACTCAAAATCATTTATATGCTTCCCTCTAATATACCCTGTGTTAGTGCCTCAGCACAGGAAACAATTATTTTTGCCTAATTGGATTTGCTCAGCCTTAATGGTTTCTCTACGGAATTTACTCATTTCCAAAAGAGCTATAGCAAGAGATATAAATGGGTGTGGTTTTAATTTCCTCGTAAGTACTAAAGAGATGTAGAGAGAGAGGATGTCAAAATGGTATTTCAGAGATGTCAAGTGAGAGATTTTCTGGAAATATAATGGAAAATTATTAACATCCAAGCAGGCAAGGGTACTCTATTTGCACGTATGTGGTACATATAAGAGGTATTGGGCTAGTACCAAAACTGTAAAATGCTTTTCTGTAAACAGAACACAGTGTTAATAGCGATGATTCATATGATTACCAGTATATTTTTTGCATAAGGAATTCCCTTATTTTGACTTATTTCTTCTGAAATATTCAATTGAATTTGACTATCAACAAACAAGTTAACATACTGTGAAATAACACATTTCTTGGATAGTTCTTCCTGCGGCCTTGAGTATGGAAACTGCAGCCTGTAGTTATTTTTAAAAATGCTACTACAGTTTTACAACATATATTTTAATGATATAAACGGTACTTACAATGCCATTATGATTCATCCATGAATCCCATATCAGCATGTCAAATACTAAGGGCAATCTGTATTGTTACTATGTGGTTAACTCTATCTATCAAGGAATTATGAGCATGTTTGGTATTCTGAAGGAAGAATATGATCAGACTCTGGTAGACCATCCTCAAGCCACATAGACATGTAATTTGACAACTCCCAATTGGCTTGAAATTTTTGCACAGCCATAGCTATAATGAGAAAAGAAGAAATGGTTCTCCACTTCCACATCTATGTGTATGACCCAGCAAGAATCTGACCACATTGTCAGGACAAGATATTAAAATTAACCACACCACTTTGCACCCGGCTTTGCACAACTTCTCTCTTGAGTGAATAGTGCAATTTGTATCCCCATTCTGTGGCTACCATGGATATTGCAGTAACTGGCTTCTTCAAGAAACAGAATGAAATGTCTGGGTGAAGCGAGGTTTTATAAAAATAAGTTGTTCAAAAAACACTTACAGAATCAATTGAAAAGGCTATGATGAAAGCCAGAAGTCAGAAAGATTTAAAAGATGGGGTTGTGGCAGGAAGGGCAGCATATCTAACTCATCTCTGGAGAAATTAGGTGGAAACAAATACAGTAAATCTTACAAAAAGGAAAATCTTGAGCAGTTGGAGACAAACCCCTCAAGAGAGAGTTCACAGACTACGGACATTCTAGGAAATCATGCTGGTAAGAGCAGAAGAGTGCAAGCATGCATGTGTGCTGAGAGGAACCCATCCTGCTCTGGAGCAATTAAACATCTGACATTATTAATATTTAGACAAGCCCATAATTTTGTTAGGGAGAATGTTACGGCCTAGAGCACAGAGTCTTGTAAAGGATGCAATAGTATAATACTTTTATATTTCTATATGGCATTTTCCCCCCATCAATGATTTGATTTCTCCATCTCTAATACACAAAACAGAATCCCAATCTTCTTGCAAGCACTGCCAATAAAATATCCTGAAATACAGCTGATGTTAAGATGAATATTGCTGCTGTATGGGGACAGGCTCTGTTCTAGAATCTGTAAGAGTATCTGTCATATGCATCACCTTTTCTGTCGGTGAAATTGTAGCAGCATAGGTCCTAGAGAGTTTGTTGATAATAACTGTTAATTGGTTAGGTGTAATTTTTAAAAAGGGAAATTTCTGCAGAAGTGAAAGGAGAAACTACAGTTTAATTATATGACTGGGTCTATGTAATGGCGTGCCAATAACACTCGCTCCAGCCGCATACTCCTGTCACTGTCCCTACACTGGCTTGCATGCTTGCCTAACCACTTGGTGAGGCAATTAAATTTGCTAACCCAGCAGAAAACTAATCTGGGGTGGGAAGGCAGGGGGAGGAAATAGGGGGAACATTACTATCCTTTTCAGTGGTAACAAGCTGTTAGATTGGCTCAAATGCATCATATAACCACACCATGATTTTTATGCTTGGCAAAGTATTTAGGTTCTTGTTCATCAGAGCAATTAAAAGTATGTCTCAATTGAGGTGTAGGAGAAATCTCACTCATATTCAGTAGAGCATTTACCTTTACACCTAGGTTTTTTATGCCTTTCTATTTAGCTCAGTGTTTTAGTATCTGGCTGGCATTGTTCATGTACTTCAAACTGACCAGCGCTGAATTAGAATTAACAGAGTTTGAAACTTCATTCTGTGGTTCTATACTGGGACATGTTCAAAATCTTTGCTTATTTGTAGTCAATTTAGCTTCTAATTCCTCAGAAGTCCATTGTAAAAACTTATCCTTGTAATTCACACCTATAGCATGCTTTTTTTGCAGTGTTTTAGAAGTAAGGTGTTTCTGAGAAGGGTATGAGGCATACGGCCTTTTGATTGGTATGCATTAAGCAATTTTATATGCAAACTTATTTTGATATCCATGTAGTTAGAGGGGCTTTGTTCTCTTTCTGTGTGTTAAAAAGCCATAACAATGAAAATTAAACTAATATAAAACTTTGCAGAGGAATCACTCAATTTTGTAAGTGAAACAGCTTTTAGCATAAAAAGCCTGGGTCTTCAAAATGATTGAGTAAGATTTTCCCTGTTTATTTTGCAGATGGGTTTTCCGAGGTAGAAAAATGTAATTATAGGGAAAGCAGTAAAATGTGAGCTGGTTGAGGCATAAAGTGCAGCACTTAGAATAAGACAATCGCCTAAATTCCCTGATTGACAGATGGATGTCACATTAGATGAAAATGATAACAGATTTAGTGGACTGAAGACTAACTTCCTCTTGACAGTGCCCTGACCCTTAACCTACAACCTGACTCCTGTTAGCTTCACTAACACAGGGTAATTGTCACAGGTGCAGGATAAAAGAAACCCCTACAGCAGCCACCAGTGGTCAGAGGCTTATTTCTTTTGATGATCAGAAATGCACTGTTGAGATATAGTCAAGAAGTCCTGACCTCTGATGACCTTTCAGGGCATTAAAATTTACCCCTGGGAAAAGGAAACTATATAAAAGGAAAATGCTCTGTTCTGACTAATGCAAAGCAATATTTTAACAGTGTAATAATTAAGTTGACAAACAAAGCTGAATGATGTAAAGTCATTTATATTCATCAACACAAAAGCATGTTTCTCACACAATTGTAGCAGGGTTTCAACAAAGACCAGTATTATACACTCAATAGAGTTCATGGGTTTTATAATTATGAGTAAATTCTTTACCATGTCATACTTGGGATATGTGTACTACTCCAAAATAATTCTGTTGTATTTATATGCTAATAACAGCCTTTCAATAGAAGCCAGTTCTTTGAATTGTATTTAAATTTTAGGAAGGTAGAGGATTGTAACAGTATTTATAAATGACATGCTGACAACTGTTAGACTTCACAAAAGTTTATAGCTCCTTCTGTTAGAAAATAGAGTACATTTTATTCTTATTTTCTTCAGCAATATGAATGGGGAGTTCAGAAAACACAGAGCAACACAATAAGCTATGCAAATACATTTTATAATAGAAGAAAGAATATTATAGAAGAAAACAAAATTACTGTGTCTCCCATTAGACTGAAGTCACTGCAGTAACCTGTCCATGTTGGGACTTTTACACATAGAAAAATTGATATTACATAGTGGAAAAAGAAAAAGAGTAATGACTGCACATCTTGGTAAAGTGAAAGTCTATGCAGTAAAGAACCCTGCCTGTGTTTTCAAAATATTTCATCTTAGAAAATGAAACAAAGCAAAACAACCACAATCAACTTCCTAAACACCTGAGAACAATGAATTGCTGTATTCAATTATTGTGTTTATTGGTGCTTAATACCGGGACCATCCAAATATTTGTTCACTAAATATGAGGGAACAAAAACAATGTTGTAAGTACAATAGGGATCAAGTTTCTGCTCAGAACAGTAGAGCTTTAAAAGACCCCTATGCAAACAGCACAAATTGCTCTAAAATTCGTTGAAGGTTCTTATTAAGGTCATAGGTCTTGCCCTGTGGTTATTATTCATCCACAAAATGCTCTGATAAGTAATATGACACTAAATTAGTATACACAAGCTTTAGGATAATTGCATAAAGAAAATAAAAAGATTAAGTTTCTCCAAAAGGACTATTATACAGGTAGGCAAGTTCAGTCCACTGTGAAAGATGCACTAGAAACAGGGTTTTTTTCTGACACATTTTATTAAATGATAAAAATATAAGGATTGTTCCGATGCAACTTACTGTCATGAACACTTACAATAATAATGCCTTCCTTCAGATTACCATCTTTTCAAATGGGATGAGATCATCAGGTAACAGTGTAAGATATGAAGGCTTAACACTCTGTTTTTAGCACATTTAAAAAATAAATTGCTGGGATAATTAACAACTACCTATTTGTCTGTTGGCTGCATTCATTACGCCTGCACAAATTGGAGGTCTCCAAAATCTGTGCAGTAAAATTTACTCTTTGTTCAGGAAGTTCCCCTTGGATTTGGGTAAAATTCTGATTTGCTGTGTCTATTGTAATTGTGACAGGCAGTTGACATGTCTCATAGTCTAAATGTAGTGGCAAGCAGGGGGTGGTACAATGATGAAAAAAACTGCCATTCATTCTCGTGCAAAGGAAAGGTGTTTCTTAGCATATTCCAACCTATGTTCAGTCTAGAGTTGGGTCTCTGAGGTTGAAGGTCAAATCTGTGAGGTCAAAGCTATTTCTTGTCAATCTTCGTTCACTAATGACACATGAATTGGAAATTAGAACAAAGTAAGTAAAACGAATAGCCAGAAGGTGAGTGTCTGTTTTATTACTCAGAAGAGCTGGGAAATCTGGCCAATTGTTGCCCTATGTGGCTTGAATGACAGTTGTTAAGTTGAAAAAGGGACAGTGTGATGGGAATGCCACTTTAAATCTCAATTACCTCCTCCACTCCAATCAGCTTGGTAGAGCTTTAATGAAGTGCAATTCTCTGTCCTTTTCCTCATACTTCTATCTCCAGAATAAGCCTCACATTCAAGTTTGACAGCAGTACAATCAGTTTTCCATTCATCACTGGCCCTGTTTTAACCCTGCTGAAAAAGGGCCTAATGTACGTGGCAGTGATGGCAATTAGGCAGAAAAGTAATATTAGAAACAGACAAAAGCCTGAGTCTTTTAGCATTACAGGTGTTGGGTTTTTTTGTTGGTTTTTTTTTATAGCCTTTTCTAGACATAAAGGAACAGGCAGTGTTGTT